>NC_061467.1:11111932-11722294 GCF_022581195.2 Helicoverpa zea
CTTTAGTCCACTGTCAAATGAGCCTGTTTTCGTATTTTTAACTTTATGGTAAATGCAGTAAAGTTCTTAATCGAAAACTGACAAGTTAATGCCAGCTTTTTAACTAAAAACGTTACACTAGTTGCAATAAAGTTCTAAATATAAAAACGTGCACACGTTTAATAGTGGACTAAAGAAATCTTTTTGTAATGTGGCTGAAAAGTTTAATATTTCCATCGACAGATGGTGTTGATGAACATTGAAATGTATTAAATATTAAAGCCTGTTTGCACCACCGCTCACTTAATACGATTACCTCAAAATACATTTAAATCATCATTCTATCTTTTACTTGAAAATTATAGAACACGTTTTAAATATCTTTAGTAAATCGCCTTTAGTGAAAAGTCAAGCAATTAGGCTCAAAAGTAGATTAAGGCCCAAATTCACCGACTACATAAGCGTCCGATATTCTCAAAACAAATATTTACTTTGAAAACTGAACGTGAAAATTCATAGTAAACAGTTGTTTTAAGAACACCGTTTATGTTGTTGGTGATCTTGGGCTTAAAAACAGTGTTGTGACCACAAATTCGACCTGCATTCGACCCCTACACGTAAATTAAATGCATCGTACTTCCGCTTATCTTTTCTAACTACGATATACATTACAGTCCGATTGGATTGCACTTATTTGGAACTAACGCCGCTCTTCGACTCTTGTCACGTTTCACAACTAAACATTAAAGTTATTACGCACTACGCTCCTCTGTTCCAACGACGCACCATCTTATTATATACGGATATGGTTGTGTGAGCATCTACAATTTACTTTATTATAGTATCATTTGAACAATTGATTTTATGGGACGAGAGGCGTCTGTTGAGTTTGACTAGTACTTTTTCTTGAACATTTCCTTAAATATTTTAGTGACTCCCGTCTGGGTTTTACGTCCGATTTCTAAACACGGCTGTATTTGGTTTGGAGATCGATTCAAACCTGAGATAAGATTTAGATATAACTTGGTGTCTGTATATATTCTGGTATGTTTTCACTAACAACTATAGACCAGCCAAAAAACTCCTAGATTTAAAAAGTTTCCATCAAAACATTGATATTTTTTCCGCACAAAACAGCGAAGATGAACGCAGAGAAAGCCATCGATTTTGATTAAAATGTCAGTGTAATGTGCGTCGGAACATTCCGAGCCCAGCCATAGCCTTAACGGATTTAAACGGTTGTCATGGCAGCCGCCAGATATCCTACAGATGTAATATGTAGCCCTATAAGTATGTATGTGTGTGTGTGTAGTGTTTTTTGAAACACAACATGCAGGGTTGGACTAATAGGATTCCTCTTTGAGTGGACGTCGCCACGAATTTTGCGTCTGTGAAAATTTTACCAACGGATTTTTTTTGAATTTTTAATCTTCCGTGTTGGTTTGACTTATTTTTTTTTCGAACGGGAAATTCTGTGACTATGAATTTCAAAGATATGCTAGAAAAAGTACAGTCAGTATAGCATATTGCCTACCAGTTTTTTGATCAAAAATATATCAATGATAGTATTTGGTATAAACTGTAGATGCTCCAAAGAGGTGGGTATTTCGTTCCAGTGAACACACATAGATAATGTGAACTTATCTGCATTGGACAAAATAAAGTATATAATATACTGCCAATTAGGTGTACGCGGCTGTAATTGAGAGCAATTTGACGCTTCCGGCGAACCTTTAGAAATATCACCTAGGTAGCGTTTTTTCTTGTGGCTTGTGTAATACCTAGGTACTAATTTAGACGGAATTTATGCAGCCATAATGATATTAAAAAGGAAGTTGCATATTATTTCCTAAAGTATATGAAGGAAATATTTTCCATGAAACGAGAGGAAAATTGCTTTAGATATTATTCGACGATTTTGAAAACAACTCGTTCACATTCAATAATTGGCTGTTGACAGCTGAATTAATATTCGGATTGTTATCGCCCGCAGCTGTACCGTGTAGTACAGGGGAAGGCTCTCCATCGTCTGCCACGGACACCCAAATGACATCAACGTCACCGCCACGTCGCTGAGCCAATTTATGCAGACGTATCCAATCCAATTACAATGACTCCCGTGCATAAATTAAGCGTGCGTCCGAGATCTTTTCGTTTTAAAATATATTTCACAAAAAGCCTCAGTAATGTTGACGGTTAATTAACACTAAAAATTAAAGCTTTTATACATGATCGGAACGAGCTAAACGTTCCCTTGGCATCGTTAAAAGACTCATAAGAATGTTACAGATCAGTTCACAGGCTATGTTGCCACGTCATCATTCGCGACGAAGCGTGCGTCACACGTAGTTGAAGAAGTGTCGATGTACGTAAACTGCGCGGTTTGTCGCAAATGGCGACGTGGTCACAGACAGTCCACGGTACGAGACTACCGCGACGAGCGACGACACGGGGGTTTCACAACATCGGACGGATCAATTCGTTCACCATTCGGGCTCTGGGGGTCTCCTTTAAAATTGCACCTTAAATCACTTATATAAAGCTCACTATCGTCTGTGGCCATGTGGCTGTGAGGGGGATTTATATCTACAAACTGTAACGCTAGATGATCTAAAAGAAAAAGAACTTAGAGGCGACACTGTCGTACTTAATATAGGGCTTCTTAAAGTGAATGAAATTGAACGTTCTCGCTGTACAGACATATACCGGTGTAAAAGGAAACTTAGACAGACGTTAGTGCTAATTATTAAGCACTTTGTTCAGCAAAAACATTTGTAACATTTTAAAATCTATTTTTAAGGATAAAACTCGTATTTTTTGTTTATTTACAGAAACCTTTTTACCATACTCTGTTTACTGGGGAAATAATGGAAATATTTTACATTTCAAGTGTCGTGGTGGTTGCAAGCATAATTAATTAGTGACGCTCTGTCATGGCTTTAGTTTCGGTTATGAAAAACATCGACAAACTACAAAAAACGTAGGAACTAATGTACAATCGACCGTACATTTGAAATATTATTTTAAAAATAAGAATTTATATATTAATCAAACTAATCGATTATACAGTGTGACCGTGAATATTGATGTAATAATACTGTATGTTAGAGATTTTAGGCGGAAAACACACGAGCGACAGTAATTAAATGCACGCGTGAAATATTAATTTGGTTTCACAAAATAATAACATGTGATTAACTGTAGTTGTAGCGATGTTAAGTGTTTTAAACAAGTAAATAAAACCCATTGGTTTAATGATGTAGGACAGACGTCAATTCACTTAAATAATATTTAACAACAATTTAATTTCGAGCGAGACAGAGTACACTTACAGTCTGTGAGAATGCAATGGTATGTCCAGTATCAATGACTGAAGTATTCTTATTAAATATGTGATAGTAACAATTTCCGACAAAACAATGTGAAGGATTTTATATTAATAGTAATTAGTATTTAACTTGGTCATGGTAAGAATATTTCTCTGCCAAAGACTGACATAAACTATACACATAGAAATAAATATCAGTTTGTGATTATATTAGAAAGACTGATTTTATATTGATGTATTCGTATTCGGAATGATTTGACAGTTGCTGTCACACAACTGTCAAAAAATTATCGACGACAAATTCTACGAAGACACCAATATGTAACCAATGATTAATTTATATACTACATTGTACCAGAGGCGATAAGTCCGACCGTACAACACATCAATGTCATTACTAAAAGTGTCAGTAGATTATTTCATGATAAACTTTTTAACTAAACTGTGCCAGTTGATTAGGTCGTCCAACTTCATGGCTAAGTGTCTTTAGGTGCGATCACTGTTCCCCAAGTTGCCCCATTGCCCCCAATTCCCCCAAGTCCCCATCTTCCCCGTCCCCCGTGCGTGCTCAGCGCGGGTGCGCGGGCGGCAGTGGCCCGCGCGGATACCTCGGTCAGTCGCCGGTTGCCGTCACCGTCGGCGTCGTCCAAGGGCCGTTCCAGGGGCTGTAGCCCTTTTGGCTGGAAAGAAGAGAAAAGTCAAGTTAGAGAATATAATTTAATAACTCCAACAAAGGAGTGGGCGAAAACATTGGTCGCATTTCAATTTCTGCTCAATTTGCAAGATTAGGTACAGAGGAAAACTGTGAGCAAAAGATGCTATTTTTCGTAGGACTTTCATGTCCAGGATTTTCGGGTCGTTTTGTAGGATGTGCGCGTAGCGCTATGACAATCAGGGAGTTCTATTTTTTCATACAAAAAATCAGTCACCGATTATTATCGGACGTGAGCGGGCAGCCTAAGCAACTAATAGTGTGGCAAAGCCAATATCCTTAGCTCTGAAATGCATAACCTTTACGTGTTTACAATGCATCTCTTGTAATTGACATGTCAAATTGAGACACGTGTCGTGGTAAAGTTTGGACTTCGTTAGTGCTGGTTACATGTGCAAATACACTTAATGGCATATTTATTTGCCAATTTTAACAAGTAGTAGCTGTACCATTTTTTCGTTAAATTCGCCACCAGACATGCGGTACACAAAAGGCCTACAAATTATCACGAAAAAAGATAGCAAATGAAACAGAGCACGCCGGCCTAGTCTGGGTGGTATTCACAAAAACGTGCTCAGACGCATAAGACTGAACAAGAAATATTTTTATAATGAATTCAAATAAAAAGTCTGAGTTGATGATTTGATATGCTTGTGATAAAGAAATGTGTGGCGTCACGCTCTGTGGTACACACTTTTGATCTATAGTTAAGGGTTTGTCCATGTGGCCTACAAGGATTGAAAAACCAGGAGTTGGTGTGAGTGATGTTTTTGCTTGGTAATTTATTGCAGAGGTAGGTAAGTCTTGTCAGATTGATAGCACAAAATTACTGCAGCAGTATAGTTGCTTTTAAAGTGTTTTATTTGCCATTATTTTTTAGATACCTATGTTTGTAGGTTTGAACGCTTGTTCCTAATTATTTGCAAAGCCTATTATATATTATTTTTCATTGCAAAACATAAACGAGGTCTTGTGATGCTTTTTTATTCTATATTACCTTTTTTTTTCCGACGTCAAAAATCATCAAATGACCCCTCCCGCTGTGGGTTAGCAGCGGTGAGGGAGTGTCAGACTCTTACTGACTAAAAACCGTCGTGTTCCGTCCTAAGCATTTTATGTACCAGGGCCGCGGTATCTCTTTCGAACAACCCGCAGCCCATCTATGGTGCTACCTTAGGTAAGTTTCAAGTGCTAATCTGATTTTCTGGAATTGGGTGTTCAGATATAGATTTGTGGGAGAAACGGAAACCAGCTAGTAGGAATATAACAGTTGTTCAAATGATCGGTAACCACCACAAAGGCGTACATATTTACATATCTGAATTAATAAGCCGTTACTAACGTGTTTGCTTGTCATCTCGCGAGATTTCTCGGTTTCAAGTAGAATGTTCAATGTATAATGTAATTTGCGAGTGAGGTGTGGTTATTGTTGGAGCGGGAAGCGGATTTTCAAAATGACTCTCGTCAAATAATTTTGCGTCTCTGATGTCAGCTATTTACCAACAGTGTTTTGTTTGTTCATTTTGAGAAGCGTGTTGTCAGTAGTAGTCGGAGTAGCAACGTTATTTGAAGAGAAGCGTATCTGATTTACCATTTTAAAGTTGAATAGAAGCTTATCTTGTTCTTCATAGAGAATTTGTGCGCATTAAACAGTTCGCCTGCCTGCCAGTAAGGCTGGTGATTTGTTGTTTAATTTTTGAGTTATTTTGGCGTACATGAAAATTCCACTTATACAAACAATAAATACATAAGTAGATATATTACTCAAACCATATTTAAAATTACTCGGATCATCCCAACTATAAATAACAAAATCTAATAATTTCCACTTCAATCCATTTATCGCAACTTAAACAAAATTAATACGTACATCCATTAAATATTTTTATATAACGTTAATTTGATAGAAAGCTCTCCAGTGCGTTTTATAAATTAATATTAATTAAATATACAGCATGATTTGCTTTCATTAAAGTATATTATTTTGCAGTCCGTTGTAATCTCGTTAATTAAAATGCATTCGCTTCTAGGGAGGGAATTAATCAAGCATTCTGCTGTAAAGTATTTCTTAGTAAGAATTTCTAACGCTGAATAACGTTGTTTCTGTTTATGTAACGTTTTTTAAAAGAAGCAACATCAAGTCTTTTGAATATTTGCTGTATTCCAAGGTTCGTTGTATCATAAAAATCGTAACAGAAAAATTATATAGGAACAGAGTAACTTTCGCGTTTTCGGACGAGTATTTCTGTATTTAATAGGTACCTTTCAGGGCTACACCTAACGGTTTCCAAGCGAAATCTCGCTAAAGATATAATCAAACAACTCGCGGTATATTCGCGAGAAAACGCAATATTCGAAGTGCCCTAAGGGCATCATATTTAGAGATAGTTTATGCTCGATTGGAATTTGTGCACGAGTGTACATAATATTCTGTGTAAGTGTGTTTTCTAATAGCTGCACGTACAAGTACGTTATGTACAGGGCTTTTAGTTCACGTTAACCCATAAAGCTTAAAGCTAAAAGCCAGTAGGTAATACTGCCGATCCGAGGGGTAAAACTATACGTACATTGCTTTTGACTGTCTCTCGGGATTATTTTCGAACAACCCGTCGTGCGTATCTCGTGATAACCAGGAACAAATCCATAAGTATCTTCAGATTTTTTAATTGAACCTCAACTTAAGGATGGGCTTTACGTGCATAAATGTGAGACGTGGCACATACCCAACTAATTTCCACACTTAATCTTTTCATTCCCAAGTTTCCCCTCACCCGCTGTCACCATCACCCTACCCTTCGCATAATGACTGAATCGAAACAGCAAATAAACAGTCGCGTGCGTATAACGTATACGGTAAATAATTCATAACTTCCAACAATTGGGTCAAGTTCGTGCGTGCGCGCAAGTCTTCACGCTGTCTGCGAGGCGAGGGGAAAAAATCATTTCCAGGAAAACGGTGATTGATGCATGCTGTTGATGCGTTTGAGAAATTCGTGAGTCAGTGGAATGTTGTCTGCCATTCATGTTAAAGACGACATGTCTTTTTGAAATCGCAAATCTTAGAAGAAACCTAAAATATATGTGATTTCAAAATGATAGATCTTTGCTTGGAATATAAGTCAGGTCACCTCTTAAAAAGCACCTTTTCTACTGCTTATTATGTAGTCTAAAATATGAGTTTTCTTCCATTTTCTTCTTGAATAGTGAATGTAACATCAGCCAATATAAAAGCGTGTATATTAATTATAATGAAAAGATTTTCCGTAGAAGAAAATAGCTTTCGGCTTCATAAATAGCTAATGAACGGAATCACCTGATCTTAGTAGGTGTATTAGCTACCTGAATACATACTAGTAATATAATTATCCATACCCAAGTTAGAATGGTGTGGGTTCTCCAGCATAATTAGGTTCTATTTGAAAATAGATAGGTACACGTGTTGACGTAGGTATAAGGCCAGTATGGAAAAAAGGAAAATTTCTGAGAGCAAGATATTGAATTGAATTTATATTATAGCATCATGTGGTTTATTTACAAGGACTATAAAGTTCTACTCAAGTCCTTTCATGACATTTTTATACAGCTAAGTAAGATCTGTGGACTCGCTGTTATGGGAAAAAAAAAACCTAAAATCTACGCAAAGGATTTTCACACGGTTTTCACCGACAGAAAGACAGATTCTTGAGGAATGTTTAGGTGTATGATTTACACTAAATGTCTGATTATGTTGTTAAATAAAAGAGTAGAACAGATAAAATTAGTTTTCTTCATAATATGTATCTATCTGTGTGTAATGCAAAAATTACATACGAACACATAACATTAATCCAATACCGAGTAAGGAAATTAATACATGCGCCCATCACGCGATTTTCACTAATAATCGGAAAAAATCGTATATTTGCGTGCGACATTATTAATCGATTACGTTTCACATGCGACATCGAGAAACGATTTATAGCTGTATCGATTTTATTTTATTGCAGTTTTAATTGTGATATCGCTTGTAATTAGGAATGTTTGGCATAAAAACTGAAACGTGAAACACGTAGGCGTTTAACTTGCGGTGTAATTACACTGCCTGAAATTACTTCACAGTAATTTCAGGGGTTTTACTTAAAAAAAAAAACTCGGACATTACACGGACTACATTTGAAAATGTTCATCCACCGACTGAGGTCCTTTTCCACATCAAAATCTAAAATAGTTTAGGAGGTGGTTACAGATATAAAAGATTTTAAAATTTTGACACAAAAAGGCGACTTAGTGGGTATAATATAATGACCGCGAAAGTAAAATAAAATTAAAACAGCTAGAGACAAGAGAAAAGTATCTGGCTTGCATTGTGTTCAGAAAATCCATTAGGTACTGTCTACAACACAGGATCTCCTCAAAACACTAAGTGATAGAGCGATGGATGTAATCCCATGGAAGAGTAACGGCTATATGTATGTACCTAAGGTCCACTGTGTGACAAGGATTACTGGTGAGCTATGTGACGTAAATGGGTTAGTCTGGAGTCAGTCTTCATTTAGAAACGTGGCCAGTTTAGATTGTGTTCAATCTGACATTGAAACATTCTGTTTTTCTCGTCATCTGCCTAGACTTTTCTCAACTTTGTTGGGGTCGGCTTCCAGTCTCAATGCAGCTCAGTATTAGTGTTTTACGAGGAGCGATTGTCTATCTGACTTCAATCCAGTTACCCGGGCAACCCAATATCCCTTGGTAAGAGTGAATGTCAGACTTTCTGGCTTGAGAATACTCGCAACGAGTGCCAAAGATGTTCAAATGACAGTTCATTAATTTGTTTTTTTCTGGAATTGGTTTTTGATGTTGAGAATGAGAGATTAAAGGGATATGTAACTTTGAAGGTTCCTAGTATTGGCTCTAATAAGTAATACCTAGAAAAAATGTTCTATTCAAAGTTAGGTTTTCTTAGTCAAGGATTTCTACCGGAGATTGTAAAGTTGATGGCAGTAGCTAATATTGTAAATGAAATGAGATTAAATAAATAAATAATTTTTTTTTAAATAAATAAAATTTATTTAATAAATAATGTTTACAAAAAAGAACACTAATCCAACAGAAACAAGTTTTCCTATTACAAGGATGATACAATTAATGTGCTTACAAATATACTAGAACTAGAATATGAATAACGATAGATTCGGAAAATGCATTATTTGATAGTGGACCGCCCGAACTAGGTTTAATTTAAACCTGTGTTTCAGGTCATCACTTACAATCCAGTTTCATTATGGCAGAAAGTTTTAGTTAAAACGAAAACGAAAACGATTGTTTTTATGAAGTAAGTAGCTCACATATACTTTCCTTTTATAGAAAAATGTTCTTGACTATATATGGAATTTCTGTGTTAGTGTTTTTCCTAGTTAGGTATAAGTATTTTAGTGCTGAAATTAAATTTCCTTTTCCTAATGTCTTATTCGAACGTTTCAGTTACGTAGCTATAGCATTTCTAGCCTGAATGGTTGTGTAACCAGCAATTCTCAAATAATTGTTTTTAATAAAAACTGTTTTATCGTCTCGGCCATTAATATTTTTATCGGCTATTGCCGTCACTGTATTTATGGGTATGACTCAGTTCGTTGCTACCTGGCTTCAGGCGTACTGAAGGAATAAAGACGTAAGTGGTAAAAACGTGGATGTTGAGATATGACGTTTTGTATCCCAGGCCACTAGGTTATAAGTATCTAATCTGGGAGTCGGTATGGTTGTCGTTAATATGGAAATACTTATGTCAAGTTTTAGCACGAATGTCCTAGAATAGTCTCATTTTTGGTTTACCTTCTAGTTTAGGTGAGTTGTATTTTTTAGTACCTAGTTGTTTTCCCCGTTTTAATATGCACATGTTTATGTCAATTAATTCTTGGATCGATGTCTTAATTAAACTTCTTAATTCTTTCTTTATCATCTAATTCAATAGCAATTACCTACGTAAGTTAATAAACCGTAGGCCAGGTGGGATGACAAAAATTACTTGCCATTTTAAAAATTGCTCTTACATCCAACACTATTCCTATTCTGAAGGAAGGCGATATATGACAAGGGCTCTCAGAAACTCGGTGCACAATCATTAATCACCCAGCTACTCAAGACGTCAAGAATGCGCAGTGCTGCGGTGAAGGGCTTTAGGGCGCGACTGTACATCCGACTAGCGAAACTAAAATAGGTATGGTTTGTGCCGAAATATAGTAAGTCTGGGTCTGGTAAGTCTTACAGTTTAGTAGAAAATTTTACTGACTACCCAAAAAGGAGGAGGCATTATTTTTTTTCTATGTTTGTCGCGATTCTTAGGAACAAAATTGCTTACTATGTCTATCCGTCAAGAAAGTAGCTTGTACCGAGAAATTGTTGATTTGACGTCATTTACGTTACCTAACAATAGCGTCAATCTTTAAGTAAATGAGTGTTTGAAAAATTATTGCAATAAAACACAATAAAGCTCATTATCGATAAATAAAATATCTCGATTCTCAATACGATTCAAAACCACAATCGTGAACACTTTAATTAATCGATTAACTTTAAATCGATACCGATAACAATATATTAAAAGTAGATAGCAAATCCATCACTCCTTATAGGTTTAGCACGTTTGAATAGTCAAGTCAGTACATTAGTCTGTTATCTTAAGTTGTTAGAATCGAAGCACTATTTGGGTTAATGCTGAATTCGTGAGCCATCGCCCGGGAGTAATGTCCCTTCTACTGATACTGCTAAAGGTGTAATATGTATTTAGGTAAAATCTGTTTCATATTTACTAAGTTTTTAACTTTCTTTCTTTCACGACATTTTTGGTGCAGTCGACAATTCTGTCATTCAGTACCGAAAATGCTCGTTTCCTTTGGAAATTGACAGCTGTCAAACTGCACCAAAAACAGTCAGACAGTGCTGCCGCGTCTTAGGTATGTGCAGTTGACAGCTGTCAGTTTTTAAGCCACAAAACCGTTGTTTGTACTGACTGACAGGAACTGTCAAGTGCACCAAAAAAACGGTCAGAAAGTATGGAATGCAGTTTTATTTTATGTTTTGAAATAACGGCTAAGAAACAGAGACATCGTGTCACATAAAAGTGATTGGGAATTATTTTCTTTACAAGTGCAGTTAAAGAATTAAGAAATAATTATTTTTGGAACTAGAATTAACATTTAACAGTAGGTAATCAGATTATAGATTTGACAAAGGTCAGGTCATGTGTATGTATAAGACATAAATATATTTTAAAATAATTATAACGCAATTTCCATTTTAATTTCAGAATATAAAGATATAACTACCTATTATTTAAGAAAATAAATGTCTGTCTAAAAAACTACCAATTAAACAATAAATTTATTAGTTTTGCTACAAACAGGACGCCTATCACATGAATATGAAAAAGGTACTATATAGTGTCGACATTTTTAATTAAGGGTCACATAAAATTACAGAGATCAAGCGTCGGGTCAAACAGACACCTCGCGAGTTTTATGCGTTAAATAATGTTTGCGGACTTTATGACATACTGGTATTTTCAATCGTAAATAAAGTATAAATTATTTATGGTAGTGATTTTACACAACTAATAGATTTTAAGGTTTAATAAAAAACAGACTTTGATTAGTGACTAGAATGACTAATGACTAGTCATGAGTCAAAATGCGGGTGAAATGACTAATTTCAATTACTCGAGATTTATATTGGGCAGATTAGATTAGTATACCCACCAAAGAATAACAGAATCAAATTATAAGCAAAGTCAAACACAGATAATTTGGCTAGAACAGGCTATAAATGAGTCCTGCTGCGGAAGAATTTGGATTCCCGCGGGCGTGCAAGAGTCTTAGCCGGTAAAAGTCCACACCCCTCCGCCTCACCCCAGGCAGAGGAAGCCCCCCTCCCCCCGCAAAAAAAAGGCTATAAATGAGTCCTAATGAATTGCGTTTCCAAACAAACGGCTGAACGAATGTGAACACTTTTTTTGTGCTAAGACCTTCTCTCAGGAAACGAGTGAAACCGCTGGCAGATGCTAGTATTTTACCTATTGCAGAGTTTTTAACACATCCCTGAATGGCTATTTATTGAATTGACTATGTCATGTCCGTGTCAGGCCATACTAATCAAATTGAATATTGAATAGAGCACGAACGGCTCCGAGTATCAATCAATGATTTTAATTCAATTGCAACGCAAATTAATCTCGCTTATGACGACTGTTTGGTAGAAAACTGAATTACATAATTGTAAGTGGATAGGTTTTACATGTACTTCTATGCTAATATTATAAAGAGGAAAACTTTGTTTGTGTTTGTTTGTTTGGTTGTAATGAATAGGCTCAAAAACTACTGGACAGTTTTTAAAAATTCTTTCACCATTCGAAAGCTACATTATCCACGAGTAACATAGGCTATATTTTATCCCGGTACGGGCAGTAGTTACCACGGGACGCGGGTGAAACCGCGGGAAAACGGCTATTAGGTAATAAAGAGGTACAAGAAGAGTTCAAGTAAATGATGCCTATGAATGTATAGAAAGTCGATACACTTAAAAAAAAGTCTAATAATATCGGACATGTCCTACTGAATTATAAGAAAAATAAACTGTATGTTCTGTAGTAAGTCTTTAACGATTAATCCGATTCCCTTGTCCGATTTTAAATAACTGAAATTGACTTTGGTTTTTGTTATTAATTCTACTTTTTATAAGCGTAAGAGTGGTAAAACCTTCTGCTATCATGATCATCATCATTATCAACACCCACCTACCTTATTTGTGATTTTATTTGAATCACCTAGATTCTCGAATTCATTAAAACGATTCATACAGAGCCATCAATGTGAGAAGAAACATGCAATTTTCTATTCCAATACAAGAATAATACAGATATTATTGAGAGCCGATATCTTCATTAATAATCCAACAAATTATGTATCTGTGACTAATGCAAATATAACAACTTGCAATATGCAAGGCTTCGACTATTATTAATACTTGTAATAATTCTCACTGAATAACATTAGTAGTACAATACAAGTTGGTGATTAGACGTCGTGTTTACTGTGTTTTTAATGTAACTATTATTTAAATGTACTTGTATTTAAAACAATTTGTTAATTGTTTAGTATTGTATCTATTTACGAGATATAGATTGTTATATTAAGAGTTCAATTTCAAATAATCGGATATTCGATATCGCAATTTGAAATGCTATCATCACTGATTGCGTTTGCGATTTGGGAGTATTCGGAGAATTGAATCCGGATTCAGGGCCCAAATCTCCTGTAAATAAATTTCATAAATTGTAGGTAGGTACTTAACATATCTATTTACCAAGATCCGCTTATATACGTTCAGTAATTTCCGCGAAACTTCAAACATTCCAGAACCTCAGAAACTTTCTCAATTACTGATGTAATAATATTGCAACGACTGAACTACTGGTGACATACATTAATAACATGAACTTAAACGTAGCAACCATATCGAATTATAACATACTAGTCGTTTTCCCGCGGTTTCACCCACATCTCATGGGAACTGCTATCCGTAGCGGGATGAAAACTAGCCTGTGTTCTTGGGAAGAGTGTGGCTTTCCAACAGTGATTGAATTTTTCAAATCAGTTCAGAAGTTTCGGAGCCTACAAGGTACAAACATCATCATCATCATATGCCTAGCCTTTTTCCAACTATGTTGGGATCGGCTTCCAGTCTAACCGGACGTAGTTGAGTACCATTTAGGATACAAACAAACGAACAGACAAAATAAGTTTCGTCTTTATTATATTAGTATAGAAGTACAGTTAGGTAAGTGAAACTAGCTCATAATTTACCAGTAGATACATAAGGTCAGGTTACGCTCTTCGCTGGTATTTCACGCGAATGTCATAAACCTGGGTGAGGTCCCAAATGCCAACTCTTTGTCTCCTGACTTTTGGTAATAAGTATTAAGAAATATGGCTTAACTTAAAAGTTAATGGGTTTATTATGTACGTAGTTTTGTCATTGTTTTTGTTTGTAATGGTAAGAATGATTGCTGCTCACCAATTTCAGTTATTTTTTTGCAATTTTGAGTAAGAAGTTATATGCAATGCAATAGAAACTCTGAAAGATATTTAAGAGAGAACAAAATAGCCGTAAATAAGTTTCGAATAGGTTATGATTGAAAGATATTTTTTACTCTATCATTCTTTCACAAAGGCGACCCAAAAAAGGGGGAAACCATCAACCCAGCACTATCGGCGCAAAAAAAGCGAACGCATTTTATCCTTTTATCACTTTACCTCTGCCAAAATTGTCACAAATTGCTGTAGCAAAAATGAGTAATTTCCTACAATTTGCTGTGACAAAACGCAATATGGCGGTCCCATGGCAATTGGCGGCAATTGGACTCCAACCTCTGGGTCGACCCGCGCCTTGACAGTTAATGTAACCCGCCGTATATTAACTATCGAGGTTTTATTGATGTGGTTCTTTGTATAATATATTTATTAAATAGTTTAATTTGATTGAAGGTAAAGCTGTTTCTTATGAAGTTGCTGCATGCGACCGTAAATCCTACCGTACCTACCTAAATATCTCTTATAAGGATCGAGAGATTATTCTAGAAAATATGAATTTTATATAGTTCAGTCGAGATTGCAAACTTGAAACCTATTATGAATGATAGCCTAGTAACTAGACCAATTTTCTAACTTAAATTAAGCAAACATTACATCTACCCAATTTACTATCCACTTATTAGCGAACAGCGAATTGAAATTCGTTTTCACAGACGATTTCACAAAAACATTATATGTTATGAATACTTGATGGATTACTTTCTATATTATATGATTGATCTATGAACTTTATGACAAGGTGTAGCCAGCTGCATTGACACTATTCCTATAATGTAATAAATCAAAGTTTTATTGATTCCATGAATCACGTTTACTGCCTCGAAAGTATGAAAGCTAAACACTTAGGTAACATCAATACATTGAATATTGCTTTAATTGCTTTAATTGATAAGTTTCTAGGAAGACCGAGATACAGACAGATCTACGTACAAAGGTTGTAGACTATCAACCTTGCAACTTTTCCTTCCACGACAATATAATTAAAATACGTAGTAACATTTTCTTTTTCTATCTTTTTCTTAATTTATTTGATAGTTTATGTACACAGTTGATGAGACAAGACAGAAACAGAACAATTAAGTATAAAGGCACTGCTTATTTCTCATGAATCTCTTTCAGCAGGCCTGCTGTGGGAGAGTTAGAATAAAAAAGATATGTGAATATATATGATGATAATATTACAGATGTGAAAGATTTATTTTGTATTTCCCAAAACAATAATAACTATAGTTCGGCCATTCAGAGAATGCGTTCCTGACACGTCGCGATTGAACTGACGACGTAACTTTGCAATGGCGTTGCAGTTACGATAAAAATATTTTTGCTGGTTGTTTACCGTTTTAACAATTGAGGAGCATTAAAACAACATTATTATATCAATAATCAATGAATGTAGTTACGTCGTCAGTTCAATCGCGACGTGTCAGGAACGCATTCTCTGAATGGCCGAACAACGTCAATGTCGTACAAAAGCCGCTTCATTCCGCGTCGCTCCGCGTCATCCCGCACCGAATTCCGTCAAATTACGGAAAGTAAAAACGGTGCGGAATTTCGCTTTTAGCGAAGTGCTCTCAGATAGATGGGGGACGGGATAGGGATGGCACCTGCTAGCTTTTAATGTATTAACTACTAGCTTTCACTCACGTCGAGAGGGAACTACTTCCCGTATAACTACGGAGAAATAGTTCCAATATAATCGGTTTTAAGTAAAAAAAAAAAGTGTCTATGCAGTTTCTTGCCGGTTCTTCTCCATGAGACCAACTTTTTGGAACCGTGCAAATAGTGTGACGTTTCATTGGTGCTTGCAAAGGCCTATGTGGAATAAAGAGTTTTTTTTTTTGAAGTTGGCCCCCAAAAACATCTATATGTAGATATGTGTGCCAAAGTTCAGCAACTTTCGTTCAGCTACATATTGAAGTGTGATTGTGAAACAAACATCCGAATAATAAAACCCATAAACTTTACCAAGAGGACTGTGAGGACTGAGGGACGGAAGACATCTTGTGAAGACAGATTTGTGTTTATATCTATTACTCACTGAATTTCTTAGGATGTACTGTTTATTAATATGAGAAGTAGGTACATGGAATGGTCTTAGATAAACGGAGATGGTAAATAATAACACTTTTTTATGTACTGCGTTTCCAGGGACCGACATCTCTCAAGATAAAAGTGTGTTACAGGATTAAAAAATATTTCTTTAGCGTGACAGAAAACAGGAGCAAAAAGCTAATAATAAATCGCACAATAACTGAAACTTCACCTCATCTCAATCATTCATTTAAGAAAACTTCAAACAGCGAACTCGATTTATCGATTCAATTTTCCTAATGAGAAAGTTAACTTGAAAACAAACTTAGAGTCAGCCCTACAAACGGGTGAAGAAGGGCGTGTGAAACTTTAGGCCCTTGTATAGTTGACTTTGTTGACGTCACTTTTTAAATGTGTGTGCAAGAGTGTCTGTGTGTGTAAATATCGATTTACAAGGTAAAGTGAGTAAAGATAATGAAATGCTGTGATTGGTTCATTAGTCAAATAAGACCAGGAAAATCGGTTTACAGAAATAACTGAACTTCTAAAGAAAAATCTTGCTAGTTTTATTCCGTTAGTTTAAACTCGAAAAAAAACCCTCTATCAACCCGTCTGGCCAGCGTGATAGCAGTAGGCTAAATACCTCTATGAGCAGAACGAAAAAGCCACGGCCCCTAGTTCCCGGCAGTCCCGCTATTCCCGGTCACGGTGGCGACCGTGGTTACGGCGGGACAGGGGGTGCGAAGAATCTCCGGGTTACGGGAGGCCACCAAACACAACTTACTCTTGCGACGTACAACGGCCGCACGCTGCGGCTTGACTCGCATCTGGCGCAACTCGAGGTGGAACTTGGGAAGATTAGGTGGCATATATTAGGGTTATGTGAAGTTCGAAGAGAGGGGGAGGACACCATAACCCTCGAATCAGGTCACCTAATGTACTTCCGAGAGGGAGACCAACAATCCCAAGGTGGCGTTGGGTTTCTGGTAAATAAGTCCCTAGCTGATAACGTTGTGGAGGTGTCTAGAGTGTCGAACAGGTTAGCGTACCTTATCATAAAGCTCACCGACAGGTATAGCCTCAAGGTAGTGCAAGTGTACGCACCGACCTCGACACATTCAGACGATGAAGTGGAGGATATGTTTGATGATATATCAAGGGCCCTCCACTTCACTACAAAGACCCATTACACCGTTGTCATGGGGGACTTTAACGCTAAAGTGGGAGTACAGATTTGCGGCGAATCGGCAGTAGGATCCCATGGATTTGGAAGCAGGAATCATAGGGGGCAAATGCTCGTCAACTTCCTCGAACGCGAGGGGCTCTTTTTGATGAACTCCTTTTTCAAAAAGCAGCCCCAAAGGAAGTGGACGTGGCAAAGCCCCGGCACTATGACTAAAAATGAGATTGACTTCATCATGACGAACAAGAAGCACATATTCAGAGACGTCTCCGTGATCAATAGGTTTAATACCGGGAGCGATCACCGACTTGTCCGAGGCTCTCTGAATATCAACTTCAAGGCCGAACGTTTCCGTCTGATGAAGGCCAGGCTCCGACCAACACTGCTCCAAACCATGACAGGATCTGAAACGTTCCAGTCAAATCTGGAGAACCGATTTGCCGCCGTGGAAACCACAACAGACGTTAACCAGAACCATGAATATGTGGTTCGGATCCTCAGGGAGGAAGGTTCGCGATTCTGTAACATGCAGCGTAAGGGCAAGAAATCAAAGCTTTCGGAAGAGACATTAGGGCTTATGAAGAAACGACGTGAAAACCCGCCTGTCACTTCGTCAGCTAAGCGGGCTCTAAACCAAGAGATCAACAAGCACGTACGACGCGACCTCCGGTGCTCCAATACTCTTGCCATTGAAAGAGCAATTGAGCTGAATCGGGGGTCAAAGGTGTTCGTACAATCTCTTGGAAGAAGCCACTTGACGAAGCTGACCACAACAAGTGGAGAAGTCGTTTCTTCGGTGCCGGCAGTCCTTTCGGAAGTGGAAAATTTCTATGGCCGGTTATACGCATCGCATGCATCTCGACCTGATCCCGGAAATGAGGATTCTAGAGCCACATTAACACGCCATTTCACCGAAGACCTGCCAGAAGTCAGCAGTGGCGAAATCGAGATCGCTCTGAGACAGCTCAAAAATGGAAAAGCCCCTGGCGGGGATGGCATTACAACAGAGCTTTTAAAAGCAGGAGGTAAGCCCGTACTGGGGGAGCTCCAGAAGCTTTTTAATGCCGTCCTGTTTGAAGGGAGAACTCCAGAGGCGTGGAGTAGGAGTGTTGTCGTCCTGTTCTTCAAAAAGGGAGACAAAACCCAGTTGAAGAACTATCGACCCATTTCCCTCCTAAGCCACGTATATAAGCTGTTCTCAAGAGTGATCACGAACCGACTTGCGCGAAGACTCGACGAATTCCAACCACCGGAGCAGGCTGGGTTTCGGAGCGGATACGGCACCATAGACCACATCCACACAGTGCGGCAGATTATACAGAAGACCGAAGAGTATAATCAGCCCCTGTGTCTAGCATTTGTGGACTATGAGAAGGCCTTTGACTCGGTTGAAATCTGGTCTGTTCTGGAGTCCCTGCAGCGTTGTCAAGTAGATTGGCGATACATCCAAGTGATGAGATGTCTTTACGAAGCCGCTACAATGTCCGTCCAAGTACAGAATCAGCAAACAAGGCCCATACCGTTGCATCGAGGAGTGAGACAAGGGGATGTTATTTCCCCGAAACTGTTCACTAATGCAATGGAGGATATGTTCAAGACGCTGAACTGGAAAGGACGCGGCATCAACATCAATGGCGAACACATCTCTCACTTGAGATTTGCTGACGATATCGTCATCATGGCGGAAACGCTGCATCACCTACAACAGATGCTGAACGACCTGGCTGAATCTTCTCTACGCATCGGCCTACGGATGAACTTGGACAAAACCAAGGTCATGTTCAATGAACATGTTCTACCGGAACCGATTGCGATACACGGCGCCGTTCTCGAAGTTGTTCGGAAATATGTATACCTCGGGCAGACATTGCAGTTAGGTAGAAACAACTTTGAGGACGAGGTGAATAGGAGAATTCAGTTGGGTTGGGCTGCATTTGGGAAGCTACGTCGAGTCCTAACATCGTCGATCCCACAGTGCCTAAAGACAAAAGTCTTCAATCAGTGCGTCCTACCTGTCATGACTTACGGAGCCGAAACGTGGACACTGACGGTACGGCTGGTCCACAAGTTCAAAGTCGCTCAGCGGGCTATGGAAAGAGCTATGCTCGGCGTTTCTCTGAGGGATCGCATCAGAAATGAGGTAATCCGTCAGAGAACCAAGGTCGTCGACATAGCCTACCGAATCAGCAAGCTGAAGTGGCAGTGGGCTGGCCATATTAGCCGAAGAACCGATAACCGTTGGGGTAAACGAGTTCTAGAGTGGAGACCACGCCTCGGCAAACGTAGTGTAGGACGTCCTCAGGCACGGTGGAGTGATGACTTGCGCAAGACGGCTGGCAGGAGCTGGATGCGAGAAGCCGAAAATAGATCTCAGTGGCGTGCACTTGGAGAGGCCTATGTCCAGCAGTGGACTGCGATAGGCTGATGATGATGATGATGATGAGTTTTATTCCAAGCCTTAGCTTGTTATTGTAAACTTTCTTAAGTTTTTTCTTTTTGGTTGTGCGGCTACATTTTACCCAGCTTTACCTAATTTTATCCATGTACAGACAGAATACATACACAACCCTTTTTCAGCCTAATTTCATTCATGAAAACAAAAATACACAACTTATATTTACCTAAAAAGTAAACCACCATCCTACCAATACTCACAGAGCTACAATGGCACAGGACCGCAACCTCCGTCAACCACAACAATCAAAGGTTCAGGGCGGTGCTAATTATCCCGGCCGGTTGCCAGACTGCAGACCACAGACTAATGCAATTAGAGCATACGATTGCAGTAGCCAAGCTGCTGACTGGTTATGTTATGTGCCCAGTCTAATCAATGACCCCAGTCATTGTTTTGACCGTGGTTCAAATTGTTCTATAGATAAGAAAGACGTCAGGAAGAAAAAAATAATTTGATGGAGAAGAATAGCTGGAGACATGATGCACCGACTAAATAAAAGAGTGATGGGACTGTGATGTGATGATTGGCTCGCTAAGACGTTCAAGAAATATTTAGTGAACATGGTTGCAATTGCGATTTAATTCTATAGGTAGTAAAAGTAACTCGAAAATGAGCCAATAGTGTCTTATTTAACATTTGACAATACTGTCCATATTTATCTTGGTAATACAATAAAGAAGATAGCGAGGTATATTTTTGAATAATTTGACTGGATTAACTGGAATAGATAAGTACAAACTATTTATAGGTTTAAAGATAGCACAACTTAATAACCAAAAACGCGTGCTTTTACTAGAAAGAGCATTCATCAAAAACTCTTTTACATAGGTATATCACGACGTTTTTAAATAAGAATGTAAATACTATTAAAACAATAGAATGCAATTCAAACAGTCTACCAGTAACGAAGACAAAACGATGCTAATTAAGCAAGCAGACAGTTGATACGTTATTTTATTCAAAGCTTAATTACAATTGTAATTATCTAATACCTACTGCTTAAGTAATGAATACGTATTTATTTTTGTACAGAGATCTGAGTAATCAGTCTCGTCTAGTCTTTACAAGCAGACTAAACAAACAAACTGATCAAGTAGGTGTTTAGATGACATTCCCGATTTTCAATTTTCTTGTAAAACGCTTAATTATATAAATAGGTACTTCCTAGTTATTTTATTTTGAAACTTAATACAAGTAACTTTTTAATAATTTACCTTTAATTTGATGGTGTGACTAGTATACTTGTGACTTGCAATATTTAACCACAGCCTCTGATTCATCATGTCTATCATGATTAGGTACTATATCATAACCAAACCATCAAATCGGCGATTTGACAACTGAAAATGGTTCGGATATCGTCATAGTTAAATGATGCAAATCACCGTAAGTATTAGTAGATATATTTTTCCACAGACAGTAGGTATTTTGGCCAATATTTTTTTACATTTTAGTGAGAATCTGCATCTACCTAAAATAATCAACAACACAGACAAATCTATTTTTACCTCATTCCGTATTTAGAATAGAAATCGAATATTACAGTACAGCACCGTCTGTCTGTCTGTTTGTCTACAGCTTTTAGCAGATTCTTAGTTGTTTGGCAGCGAGACGACTAAACTAATTAGTCGTCTAGGCTTTCAGCCAACAGCTAAACGTATGTTCAGATAAACAGGGTGTTTTTCTGTATTTGTAGAAGAAAAAGATAATTCCGTAAAAGGTTGTGTTTCTGTTTTTTGTTTATTTAGAAGAAAGGACAGAAACATACAACGTTGGATGCGAAAGGGAATTGCAAAGTGGGTGTATCAATTAAGTAAGTTTTAGCTAATTATGAAGTTTTTTTGCACATTCTTTTCATTACACAGAATAAACACACACGCAACAGAAGACATATACATACAGAATTCACAAAAATCTCTTATTTCTGACTAATATCTACTACTAATTAATATTATGCCTAAGAGTCACTACATACAGATGTTAAAAGTACGAGATATATTTTTTTAGAAAGGTGTCATAAATCAATAAAGATATATTACTACCTTCCCTTTAAGTAGGACATTTATCAACTGAACTGTGCCTATAAAGTAATAAAAGTAAAATGAATAAATAATGACACACAGTCTATAATTTAGACTGAAATTCAGGCCAGTGGCAAACCCGGTCATTCGTGCACATTTCCTAGATATATACATATCCAGTAGTATACATTAGATATATCTATGTAGGTAGTAATAATTTACTATGACTGTACTACGTTTGCTTTACTCTAATCGCTTTATCCTACTTCAAATAAGAGAGGTAATGAACGCTTAGTACGTAATTAAGTAAGTCAAATATTAGCTGCAAACACAGGGGACTTTGTTCTCTGTTTTCTTTAGGTATTATAATAATATTATTTCTTGTCTCTGAGTCACGGCAAAGGACTATCAGCCTTACTTATAAACGTGAATTAAATAATAAGTAATACTTAAGGGCTGTTTAAGAAAATTCTTACTTATAAACGTTGCTACTTAAAACTTTAAGTAGTGATTAGTTAAAATGTTGCTAAGAAGGCGATTAGAGATTTTTATAAGTAAGGGGGTTAGTATTTAATTAAAATTTCCTGTCAAGCGTTATAAAAAAAAAAAAAAAACTTGGTGTATGTACTTCCTTTTTCAAAATTTGGTCGCAAAATATTCCTTAATTTTTAAAACAAAATTTAATTAAAATAAATGTGAAGTATTTAAAGCTCTGTAAGTATTTTGGAATTTGTGCGCACATTTTCCGGAAACACACACTCGTGACTGGTATCTACAATTTTTTCTATAAATTGTATTATTTTTCAAATCAACTACTACTTATTATTTCTTAAATACTACAAATACGAAAAAAAACAAAATTATCACAAATCCAAAAAAAAGCAAACACTTATCCCAAAAAAGACCTCAACCTTCTAAAAATAAGGGCGAGCTAAAACCGAATCCTTCCTCATCCGAAAGTGTCCGTATTTGTACACGCACGGGGTGTCACCCACCCCAGTGGGGTGGCCCCACCCACTGACCCAGAAACCACCCCGTGCGTACGCCCCCCGGTGCAGGGAGAAAAAATATACCGGGTGTTATCGTGACAGCCGTTTTTGAGATGGTGACCGTTGATTGTATTTTTTTTAGGATTTTTTTATAGTAGTTGGATATATTTTTTTTGTATAAAGAATTTTGTGAGGAAGTAGATCTTCATGTTGTGTTTTTTCGTAGGTTAAGCAGTTACAGAGCAAATACAGAGATTCAGATACTTATAAAAGTTATTTTAGTTACTTATCAAAATACATTATTCGCAACTAAATTAAACGAAATGGTCTAATGAAACTTTATTTATTAATAACCCTATTAACGTTTCAGATTATCGATCACAGGTGGTTCTCATTGTTTTGAAAATTAATTAGTTGATATTGGTTTATGTTCTTACCTATATAATGGAATAAACCATATATAGTTTAATTATTATCAAAGGTGTACTAAATGGTTCCTTAACTTAGTTAAATATCAAAACTTGGCTATGTGCTTAAGTTGAATTCATAACGAATCTACTGAAAAAATATGCAACATATGCAATCTGTTTTACAAAAGAAAAAAATAATAAATCAATGTACGAAATATATTATTATAATATTTTCGAGCTGGCAAATAAACAAACACAGTATTTAATTTTATCACTTAAAATATACATATACAGGCATCCAATTACAGAATAGTTCTCCTCTTTTTTAGGAAGTCGATTAAAAATGTTACAAAATAAAGATCATTCCATAAATAAGCCGACTCCCAAATTCTACAAGAGTGTCACAAACAAACCGAAGTCGTAATACCATAGCGCGAGTCGTCAATGTCATGTAAACCGGGATTACAAGTAAACCCGCACAGCTGTGGTTTAATTTATTATGTACTGCGCCCTATTATTAGACGACCTCGATGGCCCAATGGTCACCATGCCGGACTGCCGAACCTGAGGTCCCGGGTTCGATTCCCGGTTCGGTCGACATGTGTGTGATGAGCATGTTTGTTGGCCGTGGTCTGGGTGTCACAATATGTATATATGTAGCTATATGTAGTTTATCAGTTGTGTTAGCACCCGTAACACAAGTTAATTAATAACTTACCATGGGGCTAACCGACTGTGTGTGAAAATGTGTCCAGACATTATTTATTTATTATATTTATTATTATTTATAGCAGAAATGTTACTTATGTAGCAATTTGTACGTAAATATCTGTAAGTAATATAATAAGGTGATTTTTTTTGTTTGCACCCAAAAGCCTCCGCAACTACTAAGTAAATCGATTTGAAAAATTCTTCACTATTGGAAAGCTACGCTCTTCCCACGTATATATTTTATCCCAGTACGGGAAGAAGTTCCCCTGGGACGCGGGTAAAACCATAAGAAAACAGCTAGGGTCATATAAAACCAAGATTTCAAATAAAACCCGCACAGCATTGGTCAAATCGGCAATTTGAACTGAAACGGTCCCACTTCTTACCTATTCACCGTCAGAAAGTTATAATCAAATGTTTATATATTGGAGATTCTTGAAGTATTTATTTTTTGACTATTAAAAGGACTCAAAATAGACTAACTACCTATACATGGAGACAAAATTAATATAATGTATATCAAGATCAATGAAGATACGAAATAATTGGCAATGACATGCATATATTGGACGATATCTTCATAGCATTGACATTAAAGAAACCAATGAAACGTCTTTACTCAATGGCCCAAGAAAACGAGATTAACAATGAAGTAGTTATTAATGCATCAGTGAGCTAAAGTTCAGTACTGCACTTCCTTGCAGTCAAAGGCAGGACGGTTATGGCAGTACAAATGTCTCTATTGTTGCTAAAGCTATTAGTTTCTGTAGCTACATGCTTTAGAGTAATATATCATATAGGGTTATGACTATATTGTGGAGTTGCCAGTACAATATTGCAGTTTTTGACGGATTAGACTGTAATCTTTGCAGGTATTTGAGTGTACATCAGGCGCCTTGGAATGATAGGCACTAATGCACAAAGTCTAAAGATAAACTCACAGGAAGAAAAAACTAAAATCAGATATGAAAAGGGATAGGAATGCAATGTAGGATAAGTTGCACGTCTTACTAAGCCCGATTCTATTCTTTCGCGTACAATCCTACATCGCTGGTCTTCTTAGGTAAGTCTTAGAAAACTGACACTTAAAAGAATTTCTTCTAACATGAAGATCAAGGAAATGAAGACCTATAGATTCTTTTTCCCAATAAAACTTCCTCCCTTCCCAATCCCCCGACTGACCGGCAAGACGGTTCGTTAACTTAACATCTAAAGCAAATATTCCTTCAATAACATACTTAGAGTAGAGCCGACTTTCTCGAGAAACGTCGGGAAATGTGTCAATGCTGCTTCGGGGCCTTTTAAGCTGTCAGGAGCCAGATGACGAGCACAAACACGACACTTTCAGGATAGGAAGGTATGACAAGCAAGAAGCGGGTTTAATGACGTCATTATAGTCTTTTCAGCTTCTTTTCTGGTAAGGCTATACGTAGATGATGTTTTTGTATCGCTTTAGTCAAGTTCTTGAATTATTTTTTTGGGATAAATGTACCTTCGACCCTAAGTGATTTTTCTCTATCAAAAGTAATTTTCTAAACTGTTTCCCTCATTCGCAAGTATCACTCGGCATTTCCAGACTGCCATTACGCACTATAGACGGTCAAAACAATTGCACAATGTTACGAAAAAAATATGGCGCAGTTAAAATTTTGATCGCTTAAAAATCATTGTGCAATTTTCTATTTTAACCCTAAACGTCAACTTTGCAATGTACAATGATACTACTATTAATATACCTCTGTAGTACAGTTCACACGAATTTCTACCAGAACACCATAGTTCGGCGTCCAAATGATGGTGTTCTACAGAAAGGACCTTACAGCATTAGGACCGCAGCCCGTCCTATCTAAATGTAGAATGTAGGCAGGAAGATGGTGTAATCATATCATTATAGCCTTTTCCGCTTTTTTTCTAGTAACTATATGTATACGTAGATGACGCTACGATATTTTTTGTAATGCTAAGCTCAAGCTTGGGTGACGTTTTTTAATTCATTTTTGAGATTGATATAGATTGATTAGAATTATATTGACCCTAAGTTATTCTTCTCTATCAAAACTTATTCCCAAACTGTTTCCCTCATCTTCGCAGCTATCCTTATAACTCGGTATTTGCGCATTTAGCGTTCCCTACACGGTCAATATTGCACAATGTTACGAAAAAAATACTGCGCAGTTGAAATTGTGTTCGCTAAAAATCATTGTGTAATTTTCAATATTTACCCTTAAACATCAATATTGCGCACTATCGTAATATTGTTTATGCGATCTAGGGACTGCTTTAGAGTACCTAAATATAAATATGTAAAAGCAAGTACAGTTGTAGAATGACATGTGGTTGATGCTAAAGATGTAAAAAAACCTATAATATATACTCTAATTTATTCTTATATTAATCCCAAGTTGTTTCCCTCATCTTCGCAATAATCTACGGAGCATTTGCGAACCTTAACATTAGACTTAATATACATATGTAAAGTCGAGTACAGTACATACGAATGTCTACCAAAACACCATGAAGGTACGGTGTCCAAATGATGGTGTACTACAGAAAGGACCTCACAGTATTAGGACCGCAGCCTGTCCTATCTAAATGTAGGCAAGAAGCGGGTTTAATGATGTAATTATAGGTAAGCTTCTTTTCTACGTAGATGATGTTATATGTAGTATTTTTGCGTTTCATTTGTGGACCTTACCATTACATTGAATCTTTGTAAAACCGAGTACAGTACAATGTCTACCAAAACACTATGGTTGGGCGTCCAAATGATGGTGTACTACAGAAAGGACCTCACAGCATTAGGACCGCAGTCCGTCCTATCTAAATGACGCTTTTGTGCGTCACGTCCGCACTAACGGGATTACGTGAGTGACGTGCCGTAGTGTGCGTCCAGCCTTATATTGTAATTAATTTTGCTGTTGCAGTATCTACGGTGAGGGAATAGTAATTTCGATTTTGATTACATCCAGTAAGTCTATATTGGTTTTATTGGTATTACGGATAAACTGCAGAAATAAAATTAATTGATATTTGCAGACTTTTTAAATAAAAACTTCCCAAAAATATACGCTACTAACTGAATTCAATTAATCCACCATTTTAAATATCAGAATTTTAATTAAAATCTACTTTCAGCAACGTTTTCAAATTAATGGTTTCGACAAACTTTCAGTAACCTTCATAAAACACACATGCGGCCCAATTCATCTCTATCCCGTTCATACCTTTCAGAAAAAATACTCGTAAATATTGAATAGACATCCAAAATGTTTACCTTAAATAAGGAAAAAAGGGTCCCATTCAACAAAGCACACATCTGGAGGAGAGAAAACCTTGCCTTCAAATAATGGTAGCTTCACAAAAAATGTATTGCGAATATCTTCCAAATACGTCGTACGCAGTCGCCAAGTAAAACTTTTATTAAATTAATGACGTCATATCACGTCATCTGAAAAACGTTAGCCCAAGTGCGGCCCTGTTGCGAATTAATCCAACATGTTTTGTAGGTCAGAGCGGGTTACGCGAAAAGCGATCATACGTCACCCGTCATAAGAATTGTTTTCCAATGTGTCGGGTGTTACACTGATGTGTGTATATGTTTTATATTATATCTTGTCGGGATCGATAAGACCGTTCGTAGGGATGTGACTTGCCGAGCGAGTGCGAATTTTGAGCAAAATATATTCGCGAAGCAACGGAAGCATGATACAGAATTCGAAATTTTGTTTCATGAATTTGGTAAATTCTAAAACATAAATTTCAAAGTAGCCAATATTGTCTGATCAAGGAGGTTCAATGCAAAAAAAAGTCTATATTTTATATCTTTAAAATGCGCTGTTTGGTCGCAAAAGTCGTGGTGGCCTAGTGGGTAAAGAATCAACCCTCGAGTATGAGGGTGTGGGTTCGATTCCAGTTCAGGCAAGTACCAATGCAACTTTTCTAAGTTGGTATGTACTTTCTAAGTATATCTTGGACACCAATGGCTGATAAAAAGGTTGAGGAAACCTGGACTTAGTCTGAAATCACCAACCCGCATTGAGCAAGCGTGGTGATTAATGCTCAATCCTTCTCTTTGTAAGAGGAGGCCCGTGCCCAGCAGTGGGACGATAAAATGGCTGTAACAGCAACAGCGCTGTTTGGTACAGAGTTCCAAGCTACACTTAAGTAATACCGCCCTATCTTCCATCACTCAATTTCAGATTAGCACGAGAAGATAAGATGAATCACTCCAGTTTTTCTTTCATTATAAATGAGTAATACTGGTATCCGTTAGACCATCGGGCTAATTACATTTCCCATTAGACGTTTCCTTCATAATTACTTCTCTGGTCATTATTTTTGTCAACTCATCTGTTTCTGTATCTATATTTTTATTATAAATATAACTGTTTGGAAGGGGACGACTAAAGAAAACGATGGATGGTCCGTAAGATAGACGTCTGGACGCGATGTTCCTTGTAAGATGACGTCGAATAAGGGAGAATAGAAGAGGACGAACGACATGCCGTGCTGACCACAAAAAAAGGGGAAAGGTGCCCACCTTTTCAAAAAATGAGAGGCAGTTTTTTCATTTTTTGGCAGCTAATACATAGCTTTTATAATGTACGTGGAAACTAGTAACAAAACATGCCGAATTACTCCGAATTCGGAATCCAAAAATTCGCAGTAGCCTCGCTTCTTAGCCACATCACTATTGCTCTTCGTACCCACATTTATACACTAGAACATATAGGCATGTTAGTACCCAACAAATATATACGTAGGTAGATACATATATACAGGAAACGGATGTCGTTAGAGATATGCTGAAGGAAGGCTGGATGATTAATTTGCGCATTATATAGGTCGGGTTTGGCACGAGATAAATGTTCTTTTGTTTTATGCTGGTTATGTAGGTACTCAGTTGCTTGTTGGGTTCGTTCATCGTAATCAATGTCAGAATTAAGTCACTGTAGAAGCTGAGCACAATGATATAATCCTATACACGTGTATGAAATTGTTTGTAATTTAGTTTCTGGCTAGATCGGGAGGATATAGTAGGATTTCAGTCGAATGAAATTGAATGAAAGTGGATGATTAATATTTTATTCTAAGGATTCCTCTACGCCTTTTTCTCACTGGTGCAAAAAGAGGGGTTTTATAAGTTTGTTCGCTGTTTGTCTGTCTGTAGCACCAGAGCTCTTAAATGGATTAACCCATTTTGTATGCTTTTTTTTGCCTGAATCCTGGTTTTTGGATGAAAGTTACTGTATGTTTCACATCAGAGGCCGCCAGGCGGATTTGGGACAACTGTGACACCGAGGCTTGCTAGGTAATTAAACTTGCAGCTCACTCGATAAGAAGACTGTATGTTCCCTCTAGAATCTAGAGTCTAGATCAATAAACATTACACAGAGATACTACAGCATCCATTAAAGATTTATTATTTGCCAACATCTTAATTAAAACCACACACAGTCATATTTACATTCCTATTCTTCCTAGCCATATAAACAAACGCCTACATAATATTTGTTAATGGCTTTATCATAAAACTAATTAAGGACATCGTGGTCACAGCCTGTTAGATTAATAAGATCATCGTATGACCTTGTATGTGTATGATATGTGTCATACATGTACAAGGTACGCGGTACGCGTTTGTATGGTTTATGATGTAATCAGTGCATTTTTGGAGGGCTCAGTTACATGTATAAGGTACAAATTATATATCATATTGAAATGAACTGATTGAGGATATAATTTGGAAGGGTAAATATTTTGTACATGAATAATGCGTATGCGTGTAATAAGTGGAATTAACTCTTTTTAGGGTTCCGTACCTCGAAAGGAAAAAACGGAACCCTTATAGGATCACTTTGTTGTCCGTCTGTCTGTCTGTCTGTCTGTCTGTCTGTCTGTCTGTCTGTCTGTCTGTCTGTCTGTCTGTCAAGACCCTTTATCTTAAGAACGCGTGGACGTATCAAGCTGAAATTCACATGAAATACTCGGGTCTATTGTTCCTTTAGGCTGTGAAAATATCAAGCTTCTAAGCCAAGCCAATCAAAAGATACAACCGATTATGTCGATATTTTCAACAAATTCTCGACACTCGCAAAGGAATCAAAACCTACAGGGTACTTCCCGTGAACTCAGAATCTTGAAATTTGGCATGAAGCATTGTTATATAATGCAAATATAGGAAAAATTGCGAAAATCTCATTTTTTTTGTTATATAATATGATAAAAATATTTTAATAAAATGAAACTTACTACCTTATTTCTCACGAACGAATAAAGGTACCAAATCGAAATTTATACCAAATACCTAGGTCTATTGTCCCTTTAAGCAATGAAAAAATCAAACTTCTAAGTTAACGCGATCAAAAGATACAGCAGTTTTACCGACACCTTAGACGAATTTCCGTCACACGCTAGGGAATCAAAACCTACAAGGTACTTCCCGTGAACTCAGAATCTTAAAATTCGGCACGAAGCAACGTTATATAGTACAGATAAAGGAAAAATTGCGAAAATGATAAATTTGAAGTTACATAAAATATTAAAATATTATTTTTGCTTACATGACATAAAATATTTTTTTAATAAATATAAACTTACTACCTACCCTTTTTCACATGAACGCGTAGAGATATTAAAGTTTTGAATAAAAAGTGAAATTCATATCAAACACTTCTTAAATATAATGGCCTCTAAACTGTGAAAAATTTTAAATCATTCAAAGGTCATTGGGCACCTTAGTATGAAAACCATACCCACGGCAGATACGAACGAAATATAGCACAGTATAATGATAAAGGCTCTGATTTACTATGGCATTAGTCGCATCAATGTGAACCATGGGAATCTAGAGAAAATCAGGTGTAAACATCAAATATTTTCCTCATTTCAATGGGGAATTTAAACGACCAAGTTTGACGGATTTGAGAAATCATTTCTTTGTAGTGAAAGAGTATACTCGCCGTTTATTTCCATCGTCATCAGGTCGGGATCTGATGATGGAAATCCTGAGAAATCGAGGGCAACTATCAGAAATTGTAGGCATGCATAGGATTAAAACTTGATTCTCAGATGTATGTCTGGTGATACTATCAAACAGTGAAGGTTTAGAGCTTATCTGATGATGGAGACGTGAGAAAGTCGAGAGAACTCGGTATGTTTTAGTTACGTCGTGTTTGGGCTTATATTTTTCGTATTGACGAGAACTTTTCACAAAAGTTAAAAATAAAAACTTTTTACAAAAAAAAAAACAACTTCTAAAACAACAAGAAAACTGTTTATATGCATCGGTCTAGATCTCGGTGGTTAAATAAATATAGATGCATCCTCTAGACTCCGACTTCTAGACCGATGCACCGAACATCTTTTTAATTTCTTTCTTGCTTTTGTTTCCTTGTTGCTTTTTTATATGTTTGAAGTTGGATTTGTTTGTAAAATGCTACAAAATAAAATAATGCCGACTTTATAAACGAAGAACTTTATAAAGCAGCCCCGAATCCTACTCTCTAGAAGTCGTTGTTACAATTCGACAGCTACAAGTCGTCAGGCGGTTTCGAAAAAAACCTGAAACTGGGGCTCTTTAGGTGATTAATCCCTTAAAAATAAAAGATCCCATTCCTGCAATGGCTGCTTTAACCCAAGTTAGTAGTGAATTCTCATCACCTAAAATAAAATAAGCTCCAACACAAGGTTACGTTATAAATTTTAAAGGAGTTCCCATAACTATATCTGATCTTAGCTGTCGATCCCACAATGGCAGTCAAACCTATCTTTGTGGAAAGTCTTCGCCAATACGAATAAAATAAGCCCAAACACGTGGCAGTTGCAACATACCGTTCGGGAGTTCCCTTGACTCTCTGTAGTCTCCATAATCAAATCAGCTCCAAACCTTCACTGTTTACCAGTACCCTCAAAAATACACTCACATGTCTGGTTATGACTCGATGCGTGCCTACAATATTCAAGAGTCGCCCTCGATTTCTCAGGGTTTCCAGATCCTCATCAGATCCTGGTCATCCGGATTGGCACCTTCCTTCTTTATGAAATGTCTTTAACAATAAAAACTAGCATTGCAACCTGTACAATCCTCTGAAACTGCTTGTCTTTTATATTTTTCAAACGATCCTGGACATTCGTCTCCATGGAATTTTAATAAAATATTTATATTCAAAGAAACGTCATACCATTCTCCACGATTTAAAACTACTTTGATTCATGTCCGCCACTTTTTACAAAGCGGGTCAGATATGCCCCATGACCTTTAAGACATAATTAGTTATTTTCAATCAGATTTCTGAATGATGACTATAAAATGTTGTATATAAAAAACTTCAATAAAATAACTTTTACAAGGTACTGGCCTACTATTTTAGTTATATTATAAAATAAAAACTACTAACTATTTTGACTCTCACGAAATTACCATAACTATGATTGTTCTAAACTGAACGGTTGGCGCGAAACTCACTTTTTATCTATACAGCATTTGTACGGAACCCTCGGTGCGCGAGTCCGACTCGCACTTGGCCGGTTTATTTTTTTCTTTGAATAATTTCACAGTTCTCATCAAATATCTTTGCAATTCCGAAGTTCGCTTTTGCCCACTTCACCATAGCCAAAAGTTAACAAAACACGAAAGAAAATGCGAAGAGTCAAATGGCTATATTCAGAGAAGCAAAGTTATCTTACAAGAAGTATTCAAAATTACAACCAAGATCATACATAAAACACCACTTAACAGACAAGACATTTAAAACTACAATTAGTGGCACCACCCCACAGATAAGCCACCCTTCCCAGGGGTGTTGTGAGGGCGATCAAAAGATTATGTCGTTTGATTGACTGTAATATCCTATCTATCATGATGACGTTACGAGAAAACTTTGTTTGGTAAAGGGTTATGGGAATCAAGGTTTTTTCGGGAAATCTAAATTGTTCATACTTGCCGTTTTTCTGATGTTTCACCTACGTCCCGTAAAAACTACTGAGGATAAATATAGCCCACGTTACTCGGGAAGAGTGTAGCTTTACAACAGTGAAAGAATTTTTCAAATCAGTTCAGTAGTTTCAGAGCCTTTAGGGTACAAATAAACAAACAAAAAAATGCTACCTTTTTTATTGTTAGAATAGACTGGTTTGATTTCTGCGCTAAAACATGTACTTAGGTATACATAATTCATTTTGCCGCAATTCCTCAAAATATAAAATGATTATTATATTTTCATTAGCATAATTAGGTAGAAAAAGCTTTAGCACAATCATAAAAAAATATCTGCAAAATAAAATGAGGGAAACTCATTTTCTTGTATCCCGTTCGACATGGAAGTAATTAGCTTAATTACTGCGTCTAATAGAAAAACGTGCTCCACGCTATGAAAACATATTAATTAAAACAAAACAAAGCTGCTTTATGTACGCTTTTATTTACTCACTATAGAACTAAGAGCGAGCACACTGCAAACTTTTAGTCGGCCGATAGTTGATTTGCGCTCATAAATCAGTATGAAGATGAATGGAGGTACACACGTAACAACTATCAGGTATTTATTCGGTAACAGACCTTTCATTGAATTCACGAAAAAAATGTTTCCTTCCAAAGGGCCGCCCCAGTCGGCCGACTAAAGTTTGTAGTGTACGCGCGCTCTAAAAGGAAGTTTAGTTGGTTTATAGACCTTATTAAAGTATATGGGTTCTATAATCTAGGAACACTATCTCAAGCTATAATATACTGTATAGGAATAAAGGTCTGCTAACGGTTTTAATTGTATCTAACGGGAACTATAATAAATTCGGGGTAGCTTTTCAAGTAATCAGCACCTACATAGCCTTGTCCTAACTATGTATGTTGCTATGCTTCTAGTCTCTGGTTGCAGTACCTAAGTTATGTCAGTGTCTTAGATGGAGTGACTGCCTATGTCACCTCCTCAACTCAACCTGGGAAGCTCATCAAAGATGTGGCTGCTATTCAATTGCATCTGCTGACAAATATTTCGGTCGAAGTTCAGACCACTGAGACTGGCTTTGTTTAGAGTTTCAACTCCCCAGCCAATTTACAACTTGGTTTTAAATCGATTTGCAACAGCCAACCAAAGGGGAACACAGATATATTTATCTTCTTCCGTAACCAGAAAATTGCTTAGCATTCCATGATATACCAACCCCTGCAAAGACAGTTGTTATTTCTATCCAATTTTTATAGAACAACACAACAGATTGTGGTTGATCCCAGCCAATTGAAAACTATCCCTCCTTATCCCGGGACGATCGATCCCGGGGGATTGCGGAGCTCGGGACACGGGATCTCAATATCCCGTGGTTGCACAACGTATTGTAAGGGTTGGATTAAGTTCAGTTCTCTCATTACTTTGAGGATTGGCAGAATTGAATGTTCTATTCTAAGAGGAAATGCTGATCTAGTAACTTGATAAAAACCAGAAATTAGGATTCAGCATTTAGTTTTATTTTAGGGTTCACGGTATCAAAATTCTCACCAGCCACATAGGCAACACTGTTTCAGAAATATGAACGTTCATCACAAGCGCGGATGAAATCCGTGGGAAAAAATATAGTTTTGTATGAAAACTTTACAATGGTAGCTTAGCTCCTGTCTCGTGAGAGATTTTAGCATCAAATCCCACATGCAAAAACCCTTTGAAACCCGTGACACGCCGCATATTTTACCCACACTTGGCTGAACATGAAACGGCGAAGGAAAACATCGTGACGGAAGAGATAGATCAGTATCGAATATTTTAAAGCTTGTGACGTCAAACAACTCAATCTAGGCGATCAGGCTATAGTCTCTTTTATATATGAGGTCCTGGTATAAAATATTGATCATGTTGGTTAGCTGTTGCCAGCTCACTGAGAGGGCAACGAAAATCATGGTAACCGAGTTGATCTATGTTGGCAAAACATGGTAGAAAAGACATGCATCATCCCTATAAAGTGATGGAAACTGATAGTAGCAGTATTTTCCAAAGACTTTCGAAGTGGTATCCGCTGCGACCAACATTCAATTTTATTGATGTTTTATAAGTCTTGTTCCAACACTCTCAAAGTTGACATTTATTCAGCACTCCAATTGGGAACCCCTCACCAGCTTCCTATTCTAAAACAAGCAATTGAGGAGTATATCTTCGAGAGCTAACCTCGTTCGTTAATCGCGGCGGTACGTTAAGTGTTGATCATTACAGTTATAATAACCGCTGTTATACAGTTACAGTGAATGCTCACTAACCAACTTTGTGGAGTTGGGACACTCTACTTGCAAATTTAGTGTTTTAAAATTCATAATTTGTATACCTACATTTGGCAAATAAATGATTTTTATTCTTATAATTCTAAACTGAATTGAAGAATTAGGACTAGTACTTGGATAGATATAGTCATTTAATTGTGTCTTATTTTAACCCAAGTCTCGAAAACATAAAATTCAAGATTCAATTGAAGAACTACCACTAGTTCTTGGATAGACGTACTCATTTTATTGTGTCTTATTTGAACCCAAGTCGCGACATTAGACAAATTCTCAGCATCAAAAATAGCCTATCCAATTCTGAAAGAATTTAAAAATCTGTCCAAAGCAAACTCTTCAGCTTCATAACAAATAATAATATTATAGATTTCTAAAACTCGTAAATATAACTATTAACGATTTTATCTCATTGCTAAAGGTACAGACAAATAAAGTTATGGCATAGTGACACGCAAGATTTCATAGAAAGATAGACAAAATATTCCACTGTTGCCCTTGAAATGATCTCTGAAAAGACTAAATTATTACGAGACAAAGGGCACAATGTAAATATACGTAGGTATATGTATTATGTATGCATGTATATGTATATACATTTTTTGCACCGTCACTTCCCTCTTTTACATTATACATGGTTCTTTCCGGCGTTCTAACTTATCGTGAAAGCATCATTAATATTAATTGCGAAAATGTAATAACGTAGGTGAAATATAGGTAACGTGAGGTTTTAATATATACCATCAATATTATATTTTTTATTTATGGTGTTAATGAGTAACATAGATACTTAGGAAAAGCATAACTTAATCTTAGTTCGCAAATATCTTCTAATAAGTATTGCATACATTTTTATAAATAATATTAAGTGTTAAAATATTTACAGAGCTATTTACATAAAAAAGGTTTTACACTAATACTTTCGCGCATTAAGTAAGTCTTTCAAAACGCGATTGATTCCACGTGAAACAGCTAATAGTATTAACTTTATAAAAAAATATTATACTTTAATCGGGTATTATAATGAAAAGATTATCATCGAATGGTTTCATGTGTCGCACGAGCAAAATCGTATGGTTGCCAGAATGGAAAATAAAAGGCTGTGCGGTAAAATGACTCGCATGCGAAAATTCCGCAGATTTTTTACGGTTTCCTGTGATATGGCTGGATATTTCAAAGGTATTTTCTGGTACATGGAAAAGGACTTTTCATGATGTCGTATTGGAATTAAAATCTATATTTGCTTACTGCTTCTTTTTGTTTCAATACTGTACAGTAGGTGCTGCCTTTTGAGAGTAATAAAACTACCTAGGTTTACTATTAACACAAAGATAGACTTTATATCTTTCGATGAATTTAATATGACCATCTTCTTTCATGTAATACCCTGCGTAAATCAGGATTACAATTGTTCTACAAAATATATGTTACTTGTTTAGTACACACAGTTTGTTCACTTTACATTTAAATAAGTAAGAAGTAAAATAACAAACGAGTAAAGCTGCAGACTAAAGCTAGGTTCTTAATCGGGAATTCAGCACAGCATCCCTGCATACCAACAAGGCTTCCACAGGATTAGGCAAATGAGATGTCATTAGAATCGTATTGTCGAATGTCAGAGGCCAACTGCCAATATGGCGGCGTTCAGTGTTGCCATGTATATACGTACGTTATATGCGTACTCTTTAGTCGCTAAAGTCTTTATTATGCTGAAAATGGTATGGAAATGTTTGTGATTCTTGAAGGAGTTAATAATAATAATATTTGGCATTAAATCTATTTTTGATCAAACAGTTGATATTATTAATGAAATTACTTATAACCTCTAGCAGTCTCTGATATATTTAAAAAGTATATTATAGGAAAAATGATCACTTTATTTATTTTGTCGTCTTAAAAATTGGATAAATTTTGATGAAAAACAATACTACCAAATCTTGAAATCCAAATTAAGGAAATATGAATTTCTTATTTCGGTAACTTAATCAATCAAACCTTCACCTATTTGCTAAACCAAAATTATCTGTCTGTCTTCACCTTTATTAAAATGACTGTCTATCAACTTATAGGTAAGTAAATGTAAGTTAATATGGAAGTGAGTCGTGCAGGCAGTCCCCTTGACCTAGCTAGCTCAAGTCGCTCGCGGATAGGGGTCGCGGGTTCGATGAACTGTAGGCTAATGTTCACTATTTGTCATATTCAGCTTTTGTTAGGAAGGCAAGATTTATGCTGATTTGGATTAATGCTAATTTTGAAATATGAATACCATAGCTGCTTAAGGACTTTTTTGTTGGCTTCGAGATAATTGGTTACGTCCCATTTCATGTAATAGCAGGTAAGTACATAACTTTGAGACTGAAAGAGCCAGATAAATTACAACAATGAAACAAAATGATGTACTTACACGAAAAAGATAATAAGTAACTCAAATTTTTCTCCATGTAGGACACGTGATCAGAATCACAAGATTTGTATTAAACTGGGTAAACAGGCCCTTTTAGGATATGATGAAAAGTTGAACATGGGATCTAGACTAAGGCATCACATTGACATAAAGAGCGTTGAAGATGTATAGGATAGGACCTATTTAACTAAAAATATACAAAATAAAATTTTACAGCGAGAAACAACGAAAAATCTGCGAAATCTCCTTCAGAGAACAGGAACACGATACAACGTTCTAAAACAATATATTTAACGTGCACAGCGATCCGTCCACACCTCAACTCGTAAGAAAATCAATACTTCACAAGACGAGGTCTTGAGACTCCAAACAAAATACGGAAGCAGAGAAAACCCTTAAAACTATACATAAGAGGCTTTCGAAGACTGTCGAAGTCTCCACAAGTTCGCACAATAATAATACGAAAAGTTTATTACTTATGTAGAATTCCTAAGTACGATGAATCGACTGGCGAGCGCAGCGGGTCGTTGACCTCGCTGGGAGACGGCGCGGCTCCAATGCCACACAATATCGGATGACGTGTCGTGTTTTGTATTCGGAGGGAATTTTTTTCATTGTTTTTTTTTGTCGAGTAAATTAGGTTGGTCTAGTTGTGTTCGCGGAATTGGGTGTGACGTAATAATGGGTTAGGCGTTTGTTTTATTTGTTTTTTTTCGGTGAAGTGTTTTTTTTTGTTTTGCGGTTTTAAAAGGGTGTGGTTTGTTTATGTTAGAATTATCTTTCGTGTTTTGAATAGTGTGGAACCAGTTTACAAACCTCGAGTTAGTAGTAGACTACATAATATAAAGATAATTCTAAGTTATAGTATAGTTTGTATCATTCTTTGTGAAATGTTACCTATTGGGTGAAATAGACTTATCTGAGGTATGATTTTACATGTGCATATTATATACATATGTAAGTTTTATCTACAGCTTAATAAATTGATTTTATGTTGAAGAAGTAATAGATCAATAAAACAGGTACCTCATCACTTTACTAAAGAGAATAAAGAGCCTGTTTTATTTATATATTAAGCACTTACACCATAAGTACAGCTTTCTAATTAAGAGAGAATCTCCTACGTGTGGCCATAAAATTAAATAGGTTACGGTAATTAATTCCCAGAAGGCTCAACATTTTCCTCTGAAAGGAAAAGTGGCTATTGTGCTCAATTTTATTATTTATATACCTTACCTACCCGAACATAAAGGAAAAAAAAATCACTATGAATAAATAACTTTTCATACATTTTCCTTTCTGAGAAATACGCACAAAAGCTACAATTTTACGTACAATAATATAAAGTAAGTTTAAATAAAAGTTTTGTAAAGAGTATCCATGGGGTTTCTTTCCAGTTTTATTTTTAGTACTATTGTAAGAGTAGGTAGGTATTCAACTTTAAAAAATAACTCTCAAACAGCACAGAAACTCCGAATTGAGATATTAACTTGTTGCAATCTTAAACATTTATTATCTGTGTGGCGTTAAAAAGTAGCAGAAAATAGTTACAAAATCATTATTTTAGAAGGCTCACTTCCTTTAACAACTGTGTAGTGATTATGGTCCATAAACAACAGAGTTGCCACCACACTAGTATATTATTTAGTCGAACATTCTGTCTGTGGTGACCACAACGGGTGTTCGGTACCCATTGCGCGGTCGCCACTAGCCGCCCTCTGCGGTCGCGTGTGGACTGCGCAATGTATGTATCGGGTTTTGCGGACAAACCGAAGCGTGTTTTATTATTTTGTTGCTTGTCTTTCATGTTTGGATGGAAATGAGATGAGTTTGTGTTTAAGTGTGGTCTTTATTTTTAGTTTTATGGATATGAATTGAAGTTAAGTAGCCGTGACTGCATTTGTGAATTGTGTCCAGATTCTGTCATAAATGCTCTGGTAGGAATAAGCTATCAGAAAAAGCTATTTGTTTGCTTTACTTAATTCAAATTCATACAGTCAAATCTCAACACCATGCCTAGAAAAGCAAACAAACAAATAAATCGATTTAGGTCGCCCAAATATATTCAAGATAAACATGTTACCAAATAAACACCACATACAAATAGTGCAGAAGTGAGCATTACTATTCAATATGAACACACAAACATCCATACATACCGAACTATTAACATAAATTGGTTTTATAGCCATTTTATAGCCACAACTGACATTCAATTTGAATAAATACAATTGAAAATTGACATCATTTAACATTATGATCCTATTCATTACGTGGCGGGAGATTCCGTAATGTTTTAACGCTTTTACTATTTCTTTTTAATAGTCGTTTGAATTAAGAATTAGTTCTTAATGTTGCCGAAGCAAGGAGGTTGGAATATAAATATTTTATGCTCTAGAAAAGGTATAAAAGTTCGTCGATAGCAAGTTGTATTTAGACGTAAAAACGGTTTATTGGTATCATTTCCTTTTGCCAGTACTTTACGATAACCTTTCGTTAGTCTGGTTTTAAGTTGTTTAGTCGTGGTTAGGGAAATTAAGTTATTAGTTTGTTTTACTAGCGTTTTCCTGAGATAGTCATCGTTAGGGATTGAACTGTTTATTCTTCCCGGGATTGAAATAATCTCGTGAAACCTGATCCGACTTTTTAAAAAATAATTTGTGCAAGAAATGCTGTTCGGATGAGGGTTATTTCTTATGAGTATAATTGATTTTGTATTACATCGACCGAACAGATGTTTTCCTTTAAGTGACAGTTATTAAGTAAACAGAACAATAGACGCATAAAAGCTGTTTTTCAAATAAAACAAAAACAAAACTTGTAATAAAACGTGCCGTACGAATCAATGGAAAGTGTACGAAAAAACTTTACGATACGAAAGACCTTAAACGTTATGCAAGCAAGAATATTATGTCTGCAACTGCTCAAACACCCCATACGTACTGCTAATAGCACTCGCCCACTGGGACATACATACATAAAATATTCACATTCGCTTAATGTCTGTAGGTACTTCTATATCTTACATTCGTGAGTGTGTTTGTTTGAACGCATTTATCTCCGCAACTGCTAGTCTGATTTGAAAAAATCTTACAGCATTTGATAGGTAAATTCTTGAGGAAGATGATACATTAAAATTACGCTGCGATTTTTAGGAGCTAAGTAAAATCAACAAAAGTATAAGCCAGTAACGTGTTAGGGTAGGTGAAACCGTGGGGTTCCTACGTAATAAAATATTCACATTGCCATCATAAAATATTTATATGAAAGCGTAATATTTGATGACTCACTTTATTTAGTCCTCGTGTACTCAGAATAACAGTGATGAATTAATGAAAGCATCCATTTTGTGTAGCTCTGGAGAAAATGGCGGATAACAAATGAGAAACTAGGAAATTCCTAGTGCTTTGTTTCGGAAAATTATATTTAAAATGCCATTTTAAAGTAGAGTAAAATATTGCAGCAGTTTTAAAGCTTAAAAGGTATGTAGTTTTCAGGTATGGTAGGTCATTCATGACTGAAACACTATTCAAATATCGTTCAACCAATCTGGTCAAATCTATGTTCAAAATTATGGCTTGATAACATTTCTAATACTAGTAGACAAATGTATCAAATCGTCTGATCTATAATATACTTCGTATATACCAGATATTTACATTCGGGAACACTACGTTTTCTGACAAATATAACCGTTTGAATTTCTCCGAGTTACAATCTTTCTTCATACGAGTCCTCTCAGTTATATAAAGTTACCTACGGATTTATTACCTACATATATACATACATCATCCAAATATATAATTGTAATATTGTTTCATCCGTGTGTCGCTTCGGCGTATGTTCCCCGAGTTTAATGAAGACACATTCGCCCGAGGAAACCCCGCGAGACGGAAACACGCACTTCGACATATCCGTTAACGAGCTCATTACTTTGAATTCTGAATTTATTTTATGCTTATATTCTGCAAAATATTTTTATGTACGTTGAGAGCATAAATTCTATAATAAAGTCTGCTTTGAAGCAGTATAAAATGGATAATAGTGGTGTGTTATTTGACGGTGTGTGGTTTGCAAAGTGTATGCAATCCATGGAGTATTATCTAGTTGGTTCTTGTTCACGGTGTTGTGTATGTGTTCACAATTATAAAGCTAAAGAATTAATACTTAGGCTGTGAGCTAATTCAAAATCGGAAATCAGAGACGATATAGAAAGAAAGAAAGAAACCTTTTTTATTTAAATTTGAAAAACTTAAAACAGAAACACCTTGAGCTGTGAAGAAGTTTAGGGAATTCGACAGCTAAACTAAGTAATGACTCCTTAGCCTAAACAATTCCTGTATTTAATTCTGTCCACATGTCCCTCACATAACAGTAAATTTGAGACACTCTAACGTCTGGTAACCACTAACTACGGACATTCGGACACGCATCAAATAATGGACATAGAGTATTAAGTCCCTTTGAAATGGTCTGGTTACTTCATCTTGGACCGTGTTGCTTGGTAACTGTCACTACGGGATAAAAAACAGATGACATACTATTTCTCAGAGCCCTTACAAAGGAACTATAAATATAGTCGTCTCTAGGAGAAGTTTTGGGTTGTTCTGCCTTCGGTAATGATGAAAAGATATGCTGGCATGACAAAAATGTCGAGTCAAATAAAAGTCAAATAAATTATACTGTACTTGACTTACGCATTAAAACAATGGTTACTAATATATTAACCCAATATTGACAACCAAACAAATAAGCGATAAGATTAGAAAAAAAACGCGACATCAATTCCCCCTTAACTCTAACGACCAAAAAAAACTCAAATCTGTTCAAAATAAACAAAAAACTAAACATAACGAAGCGTATAAGCAAAATCTGTTTTAAATTGCCACTCATGTCTGTCATACGTGTACCCTACCACGTGTGACTGCAGTTGGTAACAACCTTGAGCTGATGCATTGAACTTAATGCCCGACGTATAAATATGTATGAATTCGGACGACATCACTTAGATCGCGCGAAGAGGGTTATGTTAAGCGCGGGCTTTTAATGTCACGCGCAAAAAAATGGCGGATTGTTTTTCTTTCCTTTTTGCTGTTTTTGTTAGTGTTGAAGTGTGTTGTTTTTGTGTTATGCCACTTTGTAATAAAATTATGTAGATACAGTACGAGGAGCCATGCTCGACTTCCATGAAAGTAAGACTTTATTTTCTTCGGTCATATCGAATTTGTTTTTCATCAAGAAATATGTTCAATATGTTCAAGATATTGACAAACCATTTAGTTCTGCAAGCACAGAGCGTCCGTATACTTTTAACGATATTTGTGACATTTTTAATTACTTTAAAATGTTGTTTTAATGTCGGGGACGCTATCGACACAGTCTGGCGACTTTGTCGGCGACGATATTTAATGTAATCATCATACATTACAAATTGTGGTCGCCATGTTGTACAGAGAATATAAAATGTTAAGTAATTCTTGCTTCTTTATTGTTTTAATGACACGAACACGGCTCTAGTCTATGCAACCTGTTCTACCCACAATGCCTTTGTAAGTTCGCATTCTTAAGACTAATTTGTAAAATAAATATTGCCCTCATAAATAATTTAAGTCCGGTATATATCATTACGAGTTTTAATAAAGAAGTGTTGCCGCCTGCGGTGGAACAGTTTTTATTAATACCCTTGCTTGTGAGGCGGTGAAAAAATATTTGTATTAATATGAATGGGGTCTTGTAATTTTCGATTTAAATGCGGCAACACGTATTTTGAAGTTTTGCTATTTTAGTGCGGCCACACTGAGAATATTTATACGAATGCAGGAGTATTGTTTCCGGTTTTTTCTAGATAAAAGTAAATTCGCCACGGTTTAAATAGTTCTAGTAATTTTCTATGTGCAGTATAAAATCCGGTAAGAACTGGTTGTTCCGTAAAGCTCGTTCGCACAATGGGCCACGTTGGACACACTTCAGCGTCCATCACTCCATTTGTTAACAAAAGAGCCATTAAAGTAGTTAGTCGTCCGGTAATGGATGTTGAAACGTGTCCAACAAACGGGCCATTATGTACAGAAGTCCTGGGAGAACCAGCGTAACTGCCGTATACTGAATAATATATGTATATGTAGATACTTAAGTATACTATATACTGAGTTGCAGACTAACATGTATGTACCTAAAACAGGCTACGTTAGTACTTAGTTATATCATAAATTCATAAGCCATTTCATGTACGGAATACGTAACATTTTTTATTCATCAATTACAAAAAGGAAAGTAACAAAAAATATCAAAGACACAGTCACTAAATCCAACAAGCCAAATGAAACGTAAAAATAAACTTTAGTAGCGCCACCATCAAAGGGATTACAGAACAAAAAAATATGCGCCGTCATCAAATGACTGTAGGTAAAAAAACGAAAAAATATACTCCGATGTTAATCCTCTGGCTTCGTTACGTACTCTGTGGTACTTACAAATTATCAGTAATCAGCGATTTTTGATAATGTTTTTTTTCACAAAGCAACACTAAAGAGGTTTGAGTTAAAAAAAAAACTTAAAGGGTCAATGAACTTGTTTTGTCTTTTTTCCAACTGAGTTACTGTAAAAGGCGTTAGAAGATATTACAGTTAATTGCGCCGTTATTTTAACAAGGCAATTTAAGATGTAATTGCAGTAATTTCAATTTTTATATGAGTGCATTTCCTTTGAGAACTGAGATTCCTAAAAAACACCAGTTGATTTAAAGAGAAGACTTATTAATTTTCCAGTAATAAAGGTATATTTTTACCTCAAAATCTTATCCTTTTCCATAATAATAAATTGCTGGAGAATAATTAAAAACACGAGTTACAGCAACTTGACGCGTGTCTCACCGTACAATGGACACGCTCCCCTCTGCACTAAACACAACAAATTACTCATTAATTGCCGCCCATTTAAACTTTAACACCTTGACGTAACGTTTAAATTCCTTTGACGTGACGATAAATTTAATTTTGTTTAGTTTCTAAACTTTGCATGCGGGGTATGTAGCTACTAACACTTTGTAATAAGGTTGAAAATAGCGTGTTTTTTTTGCTTGTGTTGGTTCGATGCATTCCTATAGAGCTTTGAAGGGGAGTCTCGGTTTAATTGATAAACAGTAGGGTGAGCGCGCCAGTAGTGCGGCACACTTGTCGTGTTACCTTAGTACTAGGATGTAGGGTGAGTGCACCTGTTATCGGCAGTCAAGGTCGGAATTTTAAATATTTGTTGGAGATATGATGATGTTGATGATGTTGGAGATACAATGTTGCGGATGGAAACAGCTGGTTATTTTTGTTTTTGTGCTAGTAGTGTGTTTATAAATATTGTGATGGATAAGAGTAATAAGTTAGCATGTAAATAATTTACTACCTATTTATAATCTGCATTTCCTAAGTTTTCAAAATAATAAAAGTTTTGCTTGAGCTGGAATAAAACCAAGTTCTAAGGTTATATTTCCAACATTAGCTACGGAAGCAGATGGTAACATAACTAAGCAGTGTTAAAGATTTCGAAAAATAAACTAAAGATAAAAACGTCCAAAATCATCATCATCATCATGATTTTGTCTGTACCTAACCTAAAAGATTTTTTTACAAATCTGTATCAATCTTGGACTTTTGTAAATACTTTTTGCTCGAATGTCACCAAAGGTTTGTACATAGGCGTACACATACAACTAACTAGGCACATAATATACACGCGAAAATATGATATAACACAGCACCAGCATTTCCAATATGGAACGAACAAACAAATTCTCTTCATAACATTTGAAAATTTTGAATACACCCGACGTGCGACACACGAAATTCATATATGAAAATATCTCTGCAATCTATTCTATGTATGTGTGTTTGTATGACTGTATGCATGTGTGTATGTGTGTAAGCCTCTCTTTGTCTGTCAGAACTAGGGTTGACAACTTTTTGACAATAAATAAAGTATATTCAGGTCTATGAAGAATGTTGATCAGAAATTTTGAAAATTTCGCAAAAATTTATTTATTGTACAATATTTTCAAAAAACGAAATACACATGTGCATTGAGAGCCCTCTAATTAAATATAACCCAGTGATAGCAACACATAATATTATGTCTGCATTTTTATGCTGAAAACAGTATTTTGTATACTTTATTTTTGTTGAATCGTAAAAGTTATAATTTTGTTAAAAACAGTAGGTATGTAGGTACTGTTTAAAAAAATATAGTTGGCAACCCTACGGTACAAACAATTGAAGAGCCCCGGGTCGCTTTGTGTGATGTTATATTAAATGAACTTAGATACGAGTGCTTTATTTGGTAGGATTTTAATGTGTTTTATGAATATAGGTATATGTATCTATTCCGTGATTCATATAAAGGTGTAAGTTGTTAGTTTGTTGTTATTATACCAAAATATAATGAGCAGACACCCAAAAAACCTATGTAAACGCGAAAGTTTGAATGTACGGGTGTTCGTTTCTCTTACACGTAAAACTGTTGGATGAGTTTTGATGTAACTTGCAGTAACGTAGTTTATTTATATGCTACGTTTCACCCGGATTCAAGAAGTAGTTTCCTCGAGACGCGAATATAAATTCTCGTAAAAACTTAATTCTGATAAGAAAAGTCGACGTAGAAAACATTTTTCAAATACGACCCATTAAAATACAGAGTGCTTTCAAATATAAAATTCAATTTTAAACTAACCAACAAAGTAAATATACTAGAAGTAGGTCACAGCTACATAAGATTGACACCATTAGTACATTATATATTCGCCCCACTTCTAGAAATAACAGCGGCTAGGTGACGGGCCAAAGACAATATTTAGCTTCGTAACCATTGACAAACTTCACTTTTGTGTATATAGGCTGAGTAATAAAAGATATACAAGTTTTTTTTTTACGAATATTTCGGTAAATATTTATTTTAGATAAAAGTTCCGTCAATGTTGATTATTTTGATTTCCGGAATTTTAATTTTGAATTTCATAAAGTTTTGGGAATACACCTCAGATGATATGATGTGATCATTTTTTCATTTGTAATTTTTTAAGAGTTAATGCTGTTTTAGTACTTCTTTAGTTTTCCATAAAAATATAACAAATAACATAATATTTTCCTAATGTTATCTACAAATGCGTAAAGAAACAACTAAGTAGGTATTTGGCAGTGCTGTAGCGCAGTTAAGTAGGCTTATGTTCTACTTAAATATTTTTGTAAGTACAGACACAAGAGACAGGGGATTTGTGTAAAAATGTTCTGAGAAAATGTGAAAAGAGCAGAAAAAAAATTTGAAAAAGAAAATTCTATAAAAAAGATCACAGCGAACAGCGCAGACGAGGTTTTTTAAAAGCAAAGAGGATTTTAGTGTTGCAAAAGGTACCTAAAGAAAAAAGTAAAAAAAACACGCTGTGTATATAATGCACTAGCCGATTTTCCGCGGTTTCACCCGCGTCCCGTGGGAACTACTGCCCGCACCTGGATAATGTATAGCCTATTTCACTCAGGAGAGAGTACCTTTCTAACAGTGTAAGATTTTTTCAAATCGGTTCAGTAGTTTCGGAGCCTTTGAAGTACAAACAAACAGACAAAATTTTTTCATCTTTATTATGTTATAGATGTATTTCATATGTTACCTAGATTCTTGTACGCCATGATAAAACCATAACAAGCAGGGAACGAACCCCAGGGGCTCTCAGCAGCAATAAAGATGTTGATCGTAATACTATCTTATATCGCGATCTATAAACGCTACATTTTATTAGATTTCACACCTCTATAACTACACCTATGGGAAAACATATATATTTTACGGCACCACCTAAAACGTAACAAGTCCAATTTTCATTCAAACGATATCGAACCTTATGACACAGATTTTAAGGTGCAATATTGAATGAACGTGTTGATGTGCTTAAGGGTGATTGATTGAGTTACCGCATAATATTATGTGATATTGGTTTATGTGAAATGGATGGGCAGTAGCAACTGATAAGATATAACCATACAATTGTTGAGCCTTCTGTCTAAAGGTCGATTTGATCATATCAGGTATATAGTAATATTATGAAGTTGAAGAGTTTGTTTGAACTCGCCAATCTTAGAACGCGATTAAAAAACTAAAAACACGCTTTTAGCAGCCACATTTTCTTTTTAATTAATTGGATTTGTAATCACGTTTCTTAGCTAGTCATGTATAATTATCAGCACGAATTTTGAGCTCTGACCTTCACCTGCGCAGAAGTAATTTATTGGGTCCCTTTAGTGGTATGAAGTGAGGCGCAGGGGCGGGCTAAAGCGGTGATTGGCCCGCAGTGCATCGCATCATAGCCGTCACTCGGGATTGGTACTTTGCTAATAAATTACTACTGCGCAGATGTAGGTCAGAGCTCAAGATTCGTGCCGATAACTATATTGTCATCAGAACTCAGAGCGTGTGCATAATTTCATCCTAATCGAAGACCGGGAAGGGAGTCAAATAAAGATTCCAAGATTTTCTTACATACATACCTAGTTACAAGTGAAGCTAATATAAGCGTGTTAAAAACAGTATTAGATAGCCATTTGTCGAGGAAGGCTATACGTTACTTTTTTGGGTGTCCGGGGTAGTAAATAAAATATGAAACAAGCCTGGCTACTTTACGACACAACTTTTAAGGCACAAACACTTCCATGGTGGTTTATGGTGAAATAATATAGGAACATGGTCACAGGTGCGTGAAGTATGGGATCCTAATGACTTTCCGCATTAAACGAGATACCAGTATGTGGCTGTGGCTTTTACAGTACCTACAACAATTACCTTGGACTTTGGACAAGTGTTGAAGTTTTGAACTAACCTGCATGACTAAAAGACTAGCTTCTGTTACCGGATTCACCCGCTTCCCATGGTAACTACTGCCCGTGCGGGATAAAATATAGCCTACTAGCTTTTGCCCGCAACTTCGTTCGCGTGGAATAGTGACTACCAGCAGATTTTTGATTTGACCAATAGATGGCGCTATATGTCCGGAATAATTTTATTTTTATTTTTTTTTTGTAATAAAGACTATCCTATGTCCTTTCTCAAGTTTCAAACTATGTCTGTACCAAATTTCACACAAATCGGTTCAGTAGTTTAGGCGTGAAGAAAAGACAGACAGACAGACAGACAGACAGAGTTACTTTCGCATTTATAATATTAGTTTGGATGTTACTCGGGAAGAGTGTAGCGCCCCAAAAGTGAAAGAATTTTTCAAATCAGTTTAGTAGTTTCGGAGCCTTTACGGTACAAACCAAAAATTAATATTTGTATAGATAACTAGGTATGTCATGGAAAATTGATTTTATTTTGTAACATTTGACCAGGTCAACACACAATCCAATTTCAAGCATGTCAGTTTGACATATCCGCTGTTCTTTACAGCAGCTTACAACCTTAGAAATGTGGTCATTTGTAAGCATTTGTAGGTATTTGTAGGCTTACAGTAGAACACGATAACACAGGAACTACCGATAAGGCCGACCTTGAGTTACAATAACAAAATTATGTAACGCTGGCATTTGTAAAGGCTAACTTTTGAACTGTCATGTCGTGGTTTATGGTTCAGGCTTTCTATACATTGACCTTTTTTATAAACAATAGGTGCTTATTATCTATATCTACACTAATATAAATAAAGAGGAAACATTTTTTGTTTCCTTCATTTTATCTTGAAGGCTTCGAAACTACTGGTTTGAAAAATTCTTTCACTGATTGAAAGCAACTCTCTTCCTGAGTAACATATCCCGGTACGGCCTGTAGTTACCACAGGAAGCGGGTGAAACAGGGGAAAACGGCCAGTATTACTATATAGGTGCGATATCTTTTTCTTTACCCGACATTTCCCAATTGATAATAAAGCCCTTTGTATCAAGTTTTTGACAGTAAAGTCAAGTAAAAATCGGAGATTTATCTATATATTTTTTGAGACGAGCTGTTATTGATATAATCCACAAATATTTATTTACAATAACATACCTAATATTTACTGGTCTTGGCGCCCCTCTATAATAACTATCTTGCGTGTAGCGCCCCCTATGCTTGGCGCCTTGAAGGACCGCCTCAGGCTAGTCGCCAGTCCAAATACATGTTATGTGTAGAAAAAATATTGATATAATTATATCAGCTCAACATTTCTGTTATTGCCGTTCCGAAATAATCTGAAACATTCCTACATCTTTATTTTTACACTAACTTCTGCCAGCGGTTTCACCCGCATCCCGTGGCAACTTCTGCACGAATCCGGATAAAAAGTGGCTTATAGCCTTCCTCGATAAATGGGCTTTTTAACACTCAAATATTTTTATAAGTCGGACCAGTTAATTCCTGAGATTAACGCCTTCAAGCTAATACAATAACTCTCCAGCTTTATAATATTAGTATAGATTTTCTAAATTCCGACTTTTGAAGTTTTTTGTGTTTTTATTTTGTAGTATAGTCTATGCCACTTTTTAGTTTCATCCACGCAACTTTGATATACGGCTGGCGTGTTACAACATTTTCATAAGCCATATTCTAATGGCTTTATGAAAACCTACTATTTTTGGGCTTCGCAGTAAAGTTATACGGAAAATATAAAGTTGATTTGTGTTCAGCGATTTTTAGAAGATAATGGAAATAAATGGGTCACTGTAAAAATGGTTTTAGTAAAATTTTATTAAGGTACAGTTTCTGTTGTCTGCCTACCTGTATTAATTCTTAGCTCGTCTAACTGGGTTAGTATCGGCTTACTCTTATTATTAATAATACCAATATTTTCTTTTGTTAGAAATATTTTTCTTCACAAAAGAAAATTCTAAGTAATATCTTTGAATAAAACAAAAACAACAGATTTTCTTGATTTCACTTTTAAACTATTATAACCCCAATATAAAAGGTACAAACAAAATAATTGGATAATATGGTAAAAATCTCAGTAAACCATGGATTGGATTTAGGATCCCCCTGTATGTCGGATAGCCGAGGGCTACCCCTGACGCGTGGGAGCGTTTGCTTGACGTGTGAAGCCTATTTGCTTAAATAGGGGGAGAATTTATTGATAGGGGGATTGCGAAAAATAAGTATGCGAAAAATAGGTATGAACTATATTTTTTATGATTTTTTTAAGAGTAAATACCAATCAGGTAGGACTTTATAATTCATAGGCTACTATGGTGCATGCGGAATTTCAGAACAGCAATTCTATGTGGTTGTATTTTCCTATTCCGATATTCATAAATTAATATGGAATTAAAGAGAAGTCCGTACCTCGAAAAAATACAGAGGAAAACGTCACAAAAATGTACGTGGGTACAAAAGCAAAAAAAACATACAGCTCGTTTCATTCCAAAAAAGCGAAGCAAGCAAACACGAAACTTTACAAATGTTCATAGCATCATATTCGTATTGAAACAAACAGATTGGCTCGTTAAAACTTTTTGCCGGTACAGTCGGCAACAAAAATAAGTACAACGTAACAACGTCCGCTGTTTTTGCTGTCGGTACGTAACAGTATTATTCTGTAATGATCGTCTGAGGGCAATCTCGAGGGACGAAGGATTTTTTGCATGAAATTGCATAAGAAAATGTAATGCGTTTTTTATCTGACGCTGTGTACATTGGCTAGATAATGCTGTGTCTAGGGAACTACGTAATTTTCTACTGTGTAAGATAGCTAGCTTATACGTAGGATGAAGAAGAAAATGTCTTAATGCACTTTTTAGTGACCAATTTCAGGTAACTTGTGTCGATACAAATCTACGCATACTTGCTTTGGAACCTCAAGGAAACACAGACGGTACAAGATAAGATAGATATGACCAACATGACTTTCATTAATATTCAAAAACATGACAAATCAACCCGCTGGCAATCACGCAAATATTTTTTCTCCTTAAACAAATCTCCATATAAAATAACTGCACGAAATTTCTTCCTCACGTTGCATTTCAAAGGATTCGCCGAGGATGCAACGTCACTCGCATTGAGCTCTGCACCGACCGGATGAGCCCGTGGGAGAAGCCATGATATATCGTCCACTGTACTGTAGACCGCACATCAGTGGTAACTGTCATGCACCTTAACTCAATAGTAATAAGTACGATTTTCCTTTAAAACTGTTACCACTGACCTGAAGTTGACTGTACTTGAAATAAAGAGTAAGGAAAGATAAGCAGAGATGCCGTAATGCAGGTAGGTCAGGCGCCTTCTTCTAGGTCAAATTTGTACGGTGGGCTTGAACAAAATGATCAGTTGTGAGTATGTGAACTAACGAGGTGTTCGGGTTCTTTGAGACATCTGTCAACGATTTTTGGTATAACAAAAAATGGTCGGGTCCAAAGAAGGCGTATAAGAACGAAAACAGTAACGTTCCTCGTCCCCCGCACACCCGCATTTTGGCGCGCTACTTTCTTAGGAGATTTTTCGTTATGGCACCTCTGCTAGTAATTTTGTTCTCCGTGAATACCCCTTTTGGATGCGACTGTATCTGATAAGGTTATTTTGCATTATTTTTTATTGGGATTTATGATTGTATAAAGCTATGTTTTGGCGAGGTAATTGTTGTAGAGATGTGTTTAATTTATAAATGTCGATGTTATTAATGGCTTCCTAGATTTTGCTCGCGAATACATTCGTCTCCTGAGGGAATTATACGTCCTGTAGCCTGATAAAAAGTAGCCTATCTCCGCCTTTAGAGTACTTATCTTCACGACAATCAGTGCAGCTATTTGTAGTTTCAAAGAGTCAACTTTGAGCCGGTTATAAGTTCATTACCTAATTACAATACAACTTTAAGTCAGTTATCAGTACATTACTTGAAAAATATTGGAGCAAGACAAGGTATAGGTACTTATATAAATATTGTCTCGAGCCTTACGTTTAGATCAATTTTCAGAAGTACTTTTGGCCTCGAGTCTAGTAATAAAGGACCTTAACTCAACCCTCTACATAACAAAAACCTTTTCGTATAAAATACATTGAATATTGTACAGCAACAATAACTCTCACCCCCCTTTCTTACGAAGCAAGAAAACTTTAATAGCAAATAAGAATGCCGAGTGAAACGGAAATGAAGAGAATATATTATCTTTTCTTTTTATCTTTTTTATCTTTTGCGTCAGGCCACCTCTATTCATAAAGATGAACAATATGCAGGAACCAGCATTTTTCTAGGCCATCGGAGCTCCGCAGTCGTAATTGAAGATGCATATCTTTTATAGTTGCATGAAATCAATATAATTTTGTTGCAAGATATTAAATGTCGGACGCTATTACTTGGGTGTCGGATTTCATTAACGTAAGGTGTTATTTATAAAGCTTGGCAATCTTATCAAAGACAATTTTCAACCGACTTGCCAAAAAGGAGGAAGTAAGTAAGTGATTTTGATTTTGATCAGGAATATACATTTTACCTAAATAATGGTTAGGAAAATAATATAAATTAGAGTTTTTTGTACTAAAATTACACCATTAAGATTCGAACAAAAATCGAATTACAACTACTTAGGTAAAGCTCTCGATTCACATAACAGACTACTCGATTAAACAGAAGAGGGTCACTAAATAAGATCGGTACGGTATCCTATGTGCAGTGAAATCTATTGAGCTGAGCAGATAAACTGTGCTTCGATACTTAGTGCGCTTTCCTTTGTTTGGTAATTAATTAGTATCGAGTTATGTAGCTTTTAGTTAATGTCGCTACAGTTACTTTGTAATGGAAAGATAGTTGAGATTTTTTTTGGATATAGGCAGGAACTATTGTTTGTATAATGTCCGGACACTTTTTCACACACGGTCGGTTAGCCGGTTGGTAGGTTAGCGGTTAGGTGTATACCTCATTATCAGCCTAGCCTTTTCGCAACTATGTTGGGGTCGGCTTCCAGTCTAACCGTATGTAGCGGAATACCAGTGTTTTACATGACGTGGCTGAATCTGCGCGAAATACCTAGGTTGATTTATAATTTTCTACATATAGATAGCTATTTAGATAATAGAATTCAATATTATTTAATTATTTAGACTTTCATAAGTGCTTTTAAAAGCCTACGTGCAATAAATTATTGCCTTTGACTTTAAGCTATAGTCAAGATTTTAAACTTTAGATGTTGTTCATAGATAAGTGTACCTTTATAGTTTTTCTGAGTAAAATGGACACATAATTATATAAATAAAAATCGAATAAGTACTTAAATTATTCGGAATAAATAAAATTATCTTTACGGTTTAATTAGATCAATATATCAAAATGTTAATGGCATAATTATATGTTAATGGCATTTTTAACTTATTAATTATTGGGTGTAAAAAGTTAATAAGCATTGTTTTATTATTCATGAATAATAATGTTTATGAAGGCAGGTGGTTCTGTGGGGAAAGTTTATCTTGATTTTTTATTGTATGGTATTGAAAAGTAAAGACTTATTTATGATACATACTTATTGTTTAAGAAAGATTTACTCATTCGATATTCATTTTCAGGCCGCAGGACAAACAAAGAAAATACGTGTGATTGAATGACATTGTTCAGTATTATTTGTAAGGTTTCTACTATTTACTCACACTTTTTATTATTTTTCCTACACTGCTCCCGTTTGTCATCTCCATTCCTCTCTGTCACTCGTCATACCCATCTTATTCATGTCATGACAATGACAATGCATCCATATTTTATTCGGTATTCGTTTTCATACATCCACATTCATACTATTTACTGAAAACGAAAATTAACAACAACCTACAGCAATTTTTACACCTACCCAAAATGGTTCTAGGAAATTGTAATATCATTTCACTAAATAAATATCGCTTTTGCAGAAAGCTATCAATATTTCTGTGAAGCTCAATTAAATCCGAATGATTGCACCGACGGTATGTGATCCGTCAGAGTGGCAATTAGCAATAATTGGAATGCACGATTTTGATATTAATACAATTAGTACAAATATGTATGTACCTACTCGCGTTTGTTCAATTAATTAAGCTTTGATAAAGACTGGTACGATAGGTAGCTGTTATTTGTATGAATTGAATATTTGTAAATTCATATACGGAGTCTGTATTGTTCCGCAAAATGTATACATTCAAAAACAAATTTTGGTATTTGGAAACGGAAAATGCAATTATTAATCAAAATCTATGATTAAATAGTTGAATCTTGTGCAAAAATTTATACCTACTTATTTGAATCCATATAAAATCCTAAAGCCCAAAAAGAAACTAGAACTTGTACCTATATCTCTCTGTCTATTTTAGCTTTCACCCTTGGTTTAACTGCATCCCATGAGAACTACGTTTTACACCCAGAGAAAGGCCTAAGAATATCCTCAGGATACCACCTATTTGAATGCCTTTCATAGTCACTCGCAAACAAATTAACTAACGAACTTATTATATTAGCAAAGATGTTCATAAGGTCAGTAGCGTGGTTTTAATGTCCTCTGCAGATAATGTATAATATCGGCCATGGATCAACATTGTCTTTGATGGATCCTTTGTTTCGACAGCGTCCGTGAAGAGTGGCCTAAGTGGAACGTTTAATGCAGGGCCTTTGTGAATAGTGGGGTAACTGTGTTTGGGAGATACTGTTACTAATGTGACGTATGTTGTTAGTGTAGGAAGTCAATTTGGTACTGGGAACCTCTCTTTGTAACGGAGGGTAAGGACAATACCTGTTTCTGTTTTAAATGGTCTGAAATTAGTTGCGTGCATTATTTTAGTACGTACGATTTAAAATTTCAATAGGTAGTCAAGTCTAAATGGACAAAACAGAGAAAATATTTTGCATTCTGATTAAAGATGCACGCTATTTTCTTTCGATAAAGACAGAAAAACCATAGATAAGTATCCAGTTAGTTTATAAGATAAAGTATGGAAAATGGGAGAAACAGATGCACGTTAAATTATTTATGAGTTCTCTGAAATGCTAAGCCTTTATGGGTGGATTGAATAATTGTATAGCTTCTGCAAATGTTCTCCGTTGAGAATATTTTAACTTCAATTGCTTTATTAGAGACCAAGAATTCCTTTTATGTCTACAGGCAATCATCTATCAACGTGCCCTATTAAGTGTAATCTAAAATAAGTTATTGGAAAAGGAAACTATTAAATATAGGCCAGAGCTGTCAAAAATGGCGCCTAATTGGCCCACTTTTTTACTTTTTAATGCGAAGCAATGACAGTAAGTGCTCATACAGCCAAGTAAGTACCACCGTTATAGTTTTTACCATTTATGGCCTTTTCGAATGAGCCTCAATTATCTTGATGTACAACATCTATTATAGTACTTAAAAGGAATTAATACATAAGAAATACATAAAATAAGCTTATTGTAAACTAGACACTTTTTTGGCACTAAAGTCATTACTGCACTAAATTATTCAACTGTACGACGAACTAACACATAATTTTGACAAAAACGACGACATATTAAAACGTTTTATCGTTTTCGCGTAATTAACAATGTTGAAATATTTCGTAAAGTAACATATTCATAAAAAAGTCCTTCCCTTTGACTTCCTTACATATTCCACGCGGCAGTTTTTTACATTTTAAATTGCGAACGAAATTTTTCGCAAAATACTTTATAAGCGAAGAATGTTCGCGAATTTTTATACGACCAATTAAGCTTTTTTGCTATGGCAACAATTTTGTGACGTAAAAGGTTAATCTTAAGTGTAATAATAAAATGGAATGTGTCCTTTATTAACAATTTTTAAAACTAAAACATCGTAAACGTTGAAGATTTAAAAAATCCGAAATCCAGTAACTATTTTCAGCATCCATCCAAGCAATTTCGCCTTCAACTTTTACAAGGGATTTCTCTCAAAACAATTTAAAAAGAGATTGCTAATCCCCACGTTTTATACAAGACAAGAAAAAAAAAGTAAGGAAAAAAATAGCATTTTCCCGCTTCGTAACGTTGAGAGCACTTTTAGTGAACCATGAAGATTATTTTTCCGACGTAGATAAGAAAATAAAACACAAGAAAGTTAGTAAAACGGATACTCAGTAGAAAGTCAGACAACGCTTTTCCATCTCGAAGCTGGAAAGTTACAATGTCTTATGTACGTACATCGGTACATTGGTACATTTGACTACAATGTACTGATCCCTGAAATGTACGGCCTTTTGTTCACCTTGCTATGTATTTCTCGAGCTACTTTTCCTATGTTCGAAGGGGACGGATAGGATAGGATAGTTAAAGTCTTGCAGGATTTTAGTGCCTGTGTCACCAAAATATTTTAAACATAACAAACAAGCCCTTTCAGAAGGGTTGAGTTTGAGAAATACGATTCAAATCAAGGATGGATCTAATCTTAGTACACTTTTTTCGCAAAGTCAGATTTTTTTTGCCAGAAATTGCAAGCCGACTGGTATTAAAATTTTACGTTTAATTTAGTGAGTCAATACATAGTTAATATTTTTCTTCATAATTTGCTAACATTTACCCCAATGTTTTAAAAACAGGGTTGCATGTTTCGGACACATATTGCATGCAATCTCAATTATAAAAAAAAAAACTGCATTACTACACCACAACACTAAGTAAGTATAGTAATTCTAATTAATTACGTTGATGGCTAATTAATTAGTTGATTAGTAATTTGATGTAATTAGCGTTAGACGTGATGTTGTTCCATAGGATTGAGCTGACAGACATGTTAATTGATATGATTAGAACAGTTTAAAGTGTTTTCATTGCATATGTATTTTCTAAGTTTTTTTTAAAGAAAACTTTACTTCCTTCCGTATTTATAGTGCAAATTCAAAAGTTTCTGTTAAATAATTTTTGGCCCGGATATAAATCGTGTCCTGGTAACAATTAGGTATGAGAGGAACTTTTAATAAATATACCCAAATTGAAGTTCCAGAAGTTTTTAGGAATCTCCTGTTCCCTAAAAATAATTGAGAAGCAATTGAAAGATTTTAAGTAGGTATAGCGCTACCGAATGTTTTGTGCAGTTGACAGCTTTCAGTTTGCCAGGGAAAATGCTGTTCTGTTTACTGACTGACTGCCACAAAAAATGGTTCGAAAAACTGTCATCAAAGTCCAGACTGACCGTTTACGTTTGGACACTGACAGCTGTCAATTGCATAAAGTATTCGGTACCCCTGTAAAAGAAAATCATAACGTTTAAAATAAACAAAAAGTCAAACTTTACAGTTGACTTTGCCTTTCAAAACACCGGCTCCCGTCATGTTCAGCGCATACACGGTAACCGTTAAATTTTCAATTAACCCGTTCGATGCGGACGGGGTATAAAATAATATTGTTAAAATGTATTTCCTATATTAAAGTTCCATGTTTTAGTTTTAACGTTCAACGTTGTTATTCAGAGTTTACTTTCTTAACTACATAATAAACTACATAATAAGTTAACTACATATTAACTCTATTTGCCGTAATATCTATATCGTATTGAATTTTTCATCATCCCTTATTACAAGAAACTCGTGACCAACTCTACCAACCTAAGTTTCATACCAAATCAGTAACTGAAATATGTATGTATAGAAACAAACCATCTATCTCAATCCCAACCAGTCACTATCCACCACCACTGTGTTACCTATAGGAAAATCTAAAAAATACCTAATTGTAGATCATGAATGGAGTCGCGTGCATACCGGCAGTGACCTTGTGGGCTAGTCGGCCCGGGCAGGCTATTGCACCGCGGAGCTCGCCCCTCGCCCCTCCCTCTCTCGCCCCGCACGCAAATTATTGAGCTACGTCCCCCCCTCCCGCTGCATTTCCTTCCGTGAACCCCGCCCGGGATTTTAGTTTCACTGATGCCTCTGCCTCTCGCCTCTTGCCTCGGATTGCGTTAGGTTATGATTTTAGGGTTTATTTATTGGCGGAGTGTGTTCTATTTTTAAAATTGTTTTTTTTTTTTTGTTCTTATTTTGAAAGGTGTTTTATCGTTCAATTTGTAATGAGGTCGTCTTTTTAGTCTATGGGTGTGTGTTGCCTGTTCTTTTTTTGTGTACGGGATTAATTTATGATAAAAACCTATTTCAGCTTTACCATATGTATAAAATTTTACGAGTTGTATAATGATAAATGCAAAATATGAATACTTACAACAAATCTCAACTTTAGAATTGCAATTTATGTATGTTCTCACAAAGTTTCTAGGTACCTTCGTGTATTTGATATCATGGCTCCAAGCCCCTTCTGAGCTAAAATGTGATGAATAAATGCATAAATCTGCATGTTTATCCATTACGTTTTATATAACTAATGCAATGTTATGCAGGCGATGCTAAACACCCACTATTTACAATTAAATCATGATTTAAATTACGTTACCGTGAAGGTTATTGAACCTAACTGCAGAGAGATTTCATAAAATATTAAATTGAATAAGAAAAGTTTTCTTTTGAATGGCGGAAACATATTTCCTTTGCAACGATAAGATTCTTTTGTGGAGCGAAAAATAAAAAACAAGGGTTATCTTATAGGAAAACTTGGTATCGGGAAATGTCGTCGCCCGCCTTAACAACCTGTTGAGAACGTAAAATAATAACGTGGTCGGTATCTCGGTAACCCTCCAATGTTTTGATCTGTCCCACATCGGCCGCGCGAAACACCGTCACGTTTTTGCCGCCTGTTTTGAATTTATAAAGTGGTCCGGCCAACAGCTGATCGCGCGGTGTTGCCAGCTCGCCACGCCGCCCCCGCTCTCCGAGGCGCGGCGTTGCCGCTCCGTGCGCTCGCCCGGTGAGTCTCTGAGGCGATCGACCGACCGCCGCCCCCTCCCCTCGCTACACACATAAAGCACAATTTCCCCAACATTGTGCCTTCTGAAATAGAACTTACCTTTTCGGACTGTACCCTTTTTTGGTGGTGAAATTTTCTGTGCATTGCTTAGGGTTGGGCTCGCATCGGGGTTAGCCGGTCGATTGCTGCTCTACAGATGTGATAGCTTTCTAGTCTGGTGAGATCAGTATCCGTCAGCGTTCGCCGCGTCAGGAACAATAACGCTAAAAGGATTGTGACAGCCTTGATTTAGGTCGTATTTAGGGAAGCTTTCAGGGGTTGATGTAACTTTAAGACCGCTGTCTGACTTTATACGGATATATATCCTCGTTTTCGTGAAGATGTTTCGATACAAATTGTCCTCCATTCTCAAGCTGATTGAAGGACGAGACTGCGATCGATAGAGGTTAAGATGCCGCGGACCAGTCAACTCAACGAAACGGGTTACCGGCTGCCTCATGGCTCACACTCTACGACCAGTTATGCATTATTACGATCTTCACACAATGCCTTATTGCTACTTAGTGCTCATGTGGCTTCATTCCACGCTCATATTGCAAAAAAAACACACGTCAATTTCGTTGGTTTTTCCGCTCTTTTTACTTTGGCCCCGGCGTAATAAAGTTAGCTCGGGGTCCGGTTGGGGTCACGTAGCATTTAAGGGTTTAATAGCATAGCATTATCGTCACGTCCGTAATGGCTGGAGGGAGAAGCGGAGGACTTGGGGTGCACTTAACTTCACCCAAACTTGATCAACGTATTACGTTTCATACGTCGGAAGAGCTTATTCGAATTTCAGGAATAATTGTATCGAAGCATCATTCAATTAGGCTCTTTGCCTAGCCTGAATCTTAATTTGGGTCAAGGGCGCTATTCGAAGCAATTGGGTTCACATTGGGTCTAATTGGTTAGACCTCAATTCAATCATAAAGGTTAACAGAAATACAATTAGTGGCAGAGAGCAGTACTTCAGTTTGACTTGCGAGCGAGCGAGGAACTTTGTGAAGGGGTTTTTTGAATCCGAGAATTTGTGCAATTCAATTGGGCATCTCGAGTCTTTCAATGCAAATCCGACATTTTGCTTTATTTTCACGTCTTAAGCTCTACATTTGGTCTATAAAAAGATACGTGAACATAAAAGACTGGAAGTGGCATCGTTGAACGAAATAGTGCACTGTTGAGGTCAAAGTCCTCAGTAAGCTTACGTCAGAGAATTCTAAGAGGGGTGGATACGCTGTAACCTTCGGGGCTTCAAGTATCTGAAATGGCTTTATTTCTGTGATGTAACGGATTGTTTAGCGGTCATCAACCTGGTGTGGTATTCAGAGAGTTTCTGTTTTGTTGACCATTAAATCTCGATCGGTTTTGTTAGGATCACAGGTGCCTGCAAGGAATTGGTTTCCTGACTTGATAAAGGACCCATTTCGTTTAGACGTTTAGTCCCTACTACTACTACTAAATGGGTCCTTTCCTGTTTTTTTTTGTCTTTTCTTATTCTTCTCCAGAATTACATAATTCTGCTAGCCCCACTTCGCCGTAGCTAATAATAAAATGTAACAAAGCAAATGCCTTCACAAGCCAACCATTTGGAGTAATGTACATGTTAGTTATCGCTCCATTTCCCTGCAGGGGCTTGCTATCTGATCAAACGCCAGTGTGGTGAATATTCGGCGTTCCCATGAAAATATCTAACTTGTAGATAGTTCTTCGGTATGTCCCATTACGCTTCATAAGTGTGATTTTGTGTGAGATAATCACTATCACGTTAGGGGTGGGATATCTGATCGAGTTTGCCGAATATTTAAAATTATATTACGCTGTGGTAGGTTTTTATCAGTTAATGACTTGAAAATTGACATCTCTAAGGGTCTGGTTAGATAACTGTGTTTGAAAAAAGTTTATGTTAAGTAGAGGTAAAATATTTGGCATACAGATTTGGTTTATACTAGTAGATGCTGTGAAATTCGCAATATCAAGGAACCTGATCGTATATTCCGAAGCATGAGCCTTTATCTCAACTATACATTTTCATTTATATGACTATAGGTACATGCAGACTTATATAGCAATAGCAAGTCCATCAAAACTAAAACCAGTCTGACGAATATCCGATTCCAATATCCGCTGTAACTAACTATCCGTATTTACGCGTGAATTCGTGTAAAACTCACCAGGTGGCGTTAAGTGTCGCTTTTAAAGGCATCGCAAGTATTTAGTTTGTTGAACAAGTATTTAATGTTAACTACAGGTGGTCTTAACTAGCTTGTTTTTATTAACACGTACATATGTATACATATAGTGCAAGGAATTCATAATAATTAAGGTGTGTGTACCGTTGAGATCAGCCGAATAAATTGAAGGTATATGTGCACAGGTGCATAAGGCAGGATATTTGTACTGGAATATCAAATAATATCATGTAGTTACTAATTTGGTAATAAAAATATTTAATATTATTCCTTGATGATACTAAAAACTAAAGATCATTTTAAATGGTTTGGCTGTTACAATTTTTTTATCATTTAACAAGCTGATTACCTACAACCTGATATGCAGGAGTCTTCTTTACTATTTGCAGTGGCTTATAATGACATTATTAATAGTATGTAATTACAATAATTATTTTTCTTCACAAATGGAAGTGTCGTCTGCTCTATATCCGGACGACATCATAAATTATTCAATTTATTTGACACCTGAGTGGAATAAATTAATTCGATTGACTTTCATGCTTTCTTGAATAATGGAAATTATATTTCCATAGATGTGGTTGCAGAAACATCCAATAAGATAAAGAAAGAATAAGATCGGCTGCAGGATTGTTCGAAAGAGTTACCGCGGTCCTGGTACATGAAGGGCTTAAGAAGGAACGTGATGGGTTTTAGTCAGTAAGAGTATGACACTCCTTAACGCTCACGAGGGTTCATTTGATGAATTCCCATAAAAAAAGATCGTTGTTAAAGCTACACATATCAACTAAAAAGGGTCTGGAATAACTAGCGAACATAAATTTCAGAGTAGACCACTTCTGTACAATGAAATAATATAATTAAGTTTCCTACAGTGCGAAGAATGGAAGGATAAACCTACAACATAGTGGGTTAATTACTTATTAGGGTCAGTCCTACCTAGGGGCACTTCCAACTGCTTCTACCTGAATATAATGCTTTCATGTAGGTATTATTATTAAACAAGTATGTACTTGATAGAACAGGTTCAAAGGGTAAATTACCAAACTACTGCAAAATGTTGTTGTGTTAACGCAATACTTTAAATGTATCACAAAAAAGTTTCATAATTGGTTTGATAACCTCAGAAACTATGATTCCACAATATTCCACATGCAATATGTTTAGAATAAGAGGAACGTGAAGCCAAATAGACTGCTGCGATTGCAATTTCAAGAATTTCATTCACCATATAATTGATTCTCATGCAAAAGGAGACATTAAATAATAATAACCGAATCATGAAGTTCATTAACTTTTCCACATATGAATAAACTAGTATATTTATTTAACCTCTCAATAAAACTAAAAACGAGGCCAACAGTCGCAATAAACCAAATGAACCCGAACGTTATACATGACATAGAAGCAAGCTTTTTAGCACTTTAGTTGAGCTACTAACTATAGTTATAAAAGTGCTAGATAACAATCAGCTCGAGGGTGCACTAACCCCGCAGCGGGATATTTCACACGGATAAGATTGGCCCCTGGATAACTATTGTGTAGCTTGGGAAGTGCTGATGTGATCAGTGATACGCTAACGATGGTAATCCAGGTTGAAGAATTACTGGCAGAGCATAAAACGATGGGAGGTTGAACGTGGGTTGATGATGTTATAAGATTATGAATATGATATAGAAAAGTAAGATGATGGTAAAACAAATAACTAAAAAAGATGTTCTCCACTATTCCAACAGCGTCCTTGCTGTCCCATTGGAACTATTTTCCACACCCGGATAAAAAGCAGCTATGTCTTTGGAACTTTCGACGTGAAATTCCGACACACAGAATTACTTCAGCATTTATAATATTAGTAAGGATTGCTAGTAGTGCTCCACTAATCCTTTTCGTGATTAAGTCCGCGATTGATTTAACTAAAGCGTTTGATTCCCTCTACACCAAAATAATTTTGCTTTGATCTAGTTAAGCTATAAATACTGTCCCACAAATCATGACAGCAGCAAAAGAATATTTCATTTCACAACAACATTTATCAGTTTTCTGTGACAATTTCACAACTTTGATATAAAGTGCATTCACGTTCAAATGGTTCCAAGAACATGAACGCTCCAGCGAATTCCAAATACTGCAAAGGAACTAAGATAGGAACTACAACATTTAACAAAGATAGGAATGTACTCAAAGGCACGAGGCGAGACCAAGCCTTTCACACAGATCAATCAATACATCGCGTTTCAGGAGAAGCACAGACGAACACGGTGCTACAAACGTACCGACACGGCGCTATACCGTGTACTACACATGAAGAAGATAAAATGCGTGTCGATGTAGAAGGAACACGCCTATTCCGTGTAGCTGTTGTGCGGCGAAAATGTTCAAAGGAACTGACAATAGACAAAGTTGTTTTGTGTGTACGTCTAATACTTACGTGGATTGTTCCAATAAGTTTAGAAAAGTTTTGGAGATGATAATACCGAATCGATTAGGAGATTGAAAATTATTAAGCTTCTTTAATACTGCTATTTGAATTGATTCTGATATTATAAAACTGGGAAGTTTGTTTATTTAGTTGAACGTGCTAATTTCAGCTATTACTAGACGGATTTGGAAAATTCTTTCGCTGTCAGATAGCCTATTTTTTGAGGAAGGCCATATTTTAATTTTATCCAGGTACATAGTAGTTCCTTCGGGATGTGGGTGAAACCTGTCGCGTAAGTTAGTGTAAACGATAAGTTGGTCAAGTAAATATTTTTGTTTTTGGATGTATATTTCCTCTTAGAAATCATGTCACAACAGTTTCTGTTATTGTTGTTTGACAAAGCCGACGTGAATATTTATCAAGTTACTTGTATTTAAAGACTACTTTAAATATTTTTCCTAAGATATTTGACCTTCGTTGAAAGTCCTCATTGAGGCAGACATTAGTGGGAGTAATACTTCTTATTTTTCTTATTTTAAGTAATAACTAAAAATAATTTTCGCTAGAACTTGTTAAGAGGATTTGATTGAACAGATTTCTCTCATTATGTAGTTCTCGGGATTTTTCAATGTTTTTTATATTGAATAAATAGAATTTGTTTTGATGTTTTTCACGCGATAAAATCTTTGATTTATTTCTTTTGAAATACAGACGTTTAAAAGAATGTTCTTGTTAGACGATTCAAGTACTGTATGATTTTTATTTGACGCTGTTTTCTTTTGTAAGATACAAAGAAGAAATAAATGTGTTAATGTTCGGCCATTCAGAGAATGCGTTCCTGACACGTCGCGATTGAACTGACGACGTAACTTTGCAATGGCGTTGCAGTTACGATAAAAATATTTTTGCTGGTTGTTTACCGTTTTAACAATTGAGGAGCATTAAAACAACATTATTATATCAATAATCAATGAATGTTATTACGTCGTCAGTTCAATCGCGACGTGTCAGGAACGCATTCTCTGAATGGCCGAACTATAGATCTTGAATAATTTACTTGTAGTAAAACTTATATTTTATTTAAAGTAAATTGCGAAGTTACACAAAAGGATCTTACTTTTGAAGGTGACATTACATGTTAGTTTTCAGCACGAATTTTTTAAAGTAATAAAAGAACTTCCGTGGAAACACTGAAAATGTACTGATCATTAAAACCACTTAAGCCCAGACGAACGCATTAAGTGCAAAGAGTAGAGAATAAGGCTATAAGCGACAGACCACTAATGCATTGCCTACAGGCATTTAAAACATACGAAGGACGGTATTTTAAACGTAAAGGAAGCTTTTACGTGATCGCGACGTTCTGATTGTCCTTTCTGTTGTTTTATGTCTTTGTTTGTATAGCATTTGATTTGCTTTGTATCATTATTGTTATGTGAGGCAGATTTGCTGTTGGCTTCCACCAAAAACTTCATTTTATCAAGATTACATAACCTATTTTCACAAGGGAATAGTGTAGTTTAACATAAGTGTTTTTTAATTCCTTCAGTAGTTTCGGTGCCTTAAGGATATAAACCGACAAACCTATTTTGCATCTTTCTATTGTATGGCACTTCATAGATAGAAGTATCACATTTTTTTTATATTGTTTCTGAGTAAAAATATTGTGAAACATTAACGACATGATCACGGTAAGTCCTGCACACGATTCTTTACTTCTTACTACGTAACATATGGTCTACGTAACACTGTGGTTAGAACATGACCATTTTAATGTTTAGTACATTAGCAATAGGTATTGTTATGTTTTATGGTTAGTCGTGAACGTGCACTCCGCTGGAGTAACCAGTTTGCCTTCATTTGACATTTACAAGTGCAGTTGAAATATTGCTTTACTTAGGAATTGCTTAGATGCTATTGACATTAAAATCTTGAGGACTTAAATCCGTGTATAGGAGACTAAGTATATAGCAGACACATTCTTGAAAGACCAAACGCTTATCTAGCTTTATATCTAATACCGTCTGAATTTCGAAGGATCTGACAGACATTATATAATCAATCTGCCTAGTTTTTTTTCTAACTATGTTGGAGGTAGCTTTCTATCTAACCAATGAAGTTAAGACCAAGTGTTTCACATAAAATCTAAAATTCTTTTATAAGTCTGTTAAATATTAACCCATATATAGAAGAGTGGAAACCCTTTTCGATTTGATAAAAAGGGAGACCGATCTAGTTTATCTTAAGGCTACAACATTCAACCTACTACAGTCGTAGAATCCAGATGTTTGTCGCAATGTAAATTGCTGATTGAAATCTACTTACAAGGTCTGGTTAGACTTGAATTTCCGGAGCGATCTCATCATCGGTTTAGACAACATGCCTTGCTAGATGTGTTTAAATGATTAAGTGGAGTCTTGAGATTGTGGTAATGCCCTTTTAGACAGGAATTTGTGCAAGAATCAACATAGCTACAACTTTTTAAAATGTGGGTTCTGATAGTGCTTCTGGTAGACAAGCCTCTGTTAGACAAGTTATAAGTACCTTACTTCCACGTCAGAGGTCATCAGGCTGATTTGAGAAAAAAATGAGATTAGGTTTTGTTAGGTGTTTAGATCTGCAACTAACTCGATAGGAAGACGAAGGTCTTACTTATGATTTATCGCCTAGTCTTCGGTTAATATACTGCACATATATCGAAGACTAGTACTCCACTAGACTTGGCACGTTACTACATTCTTTTCCAAATCAGATTTTTTGTGTCAATCAACCAACTGTAATTTGTAAGCAGCACGATGTTTGGTCAATGGGGGTAGCCGTGTTGATTAGCGAACATGACAGCACTGCTAATTTGCGCATTACTGATTAACGTAAACAGGAGTGTACTAAATGATTCCAGTCTGACTGCAAATGAACTATGTGCTGAGGAAGCGGGACCTTTGAATATAAACGTCATTTGAACATCGGAATAAAGGTGACAGCTGTGCAAAAACTGATGAAAAAGGAGATCCAGGTAATAAAACCACGACATACTAAATAGACAACAATTAAGTAGACCAAGGCAAATTGATTGATCAAGGGAATATCAATAAAATTGCACCTTATAATACAAATAATACAGTAAATACTGCGCAAATAGCAGGTGTAAGAATTCACATGCGTTCAACTCACAATTAGCAAGAAGGTGCAGTTGATTAAAAATTAAAATGTCAAACGACCTACCTCAAGCAGAACATACGTAATGTATTAGCTATACCGATCGATATTGAATCGGTAGTAATGAAAAATTCATAACGAGACGTCTAAAGTAGGACATAGATAGGTCACCAAACTATTGAGACCTGTGACCAGTAGCTATCGATCAATTGTAAGACGTGTGCTGTGTGTCCAGTGATGGATAGAAGCGAAGACATAATATAATACTCCTAACAACTTACAACGGAATAGATGAAGTTCTAAATATCCAAAACATACGGAAGTTATACACTGAGTAAAGTTGTTCGTAGCTTTCCTAAAAGTTTTACATTTTTTGGGTGATGCAAGAGACAGAAGACAGCTGTCAGTAACAAGTAGACTAACAAAATTCTATCGGGGTTTTGTAGTAACTCCAGAACTTTTTGGAGTGCCGTTTCGCATTACAAATCGCGAGGATGAAATCTGAAAGCTGAATTCGACCTGATTGCTTTTAATAACGAATCAGTATGATTAAAGTAGTAGTCATATCTAAGTATATCTTACATGGCTTCCACTAGCGAGCCAATAGCTACTGGACGGCTTACCTATAACGTTAGATTGAATACAAAGTAGGCTAAGGTTGTAGCATTTACCACTAATCACAATTTATTAGATACTGCCATGTAAGTAAGTATAACGTACAGACTAATAGTCTGAGCTATTTAAAATTTTATAGTACCTACAGTAGCCATTAATGTTTTACTGTAGGTAAAAGTTTTGCGGGAATTTGGTCCAACATTTGTATGGTTTAATTTGTCGGACTGTGTAAAACCTTTATGGATGGTAGCTGAAAGGGGATTAGCTCGCGGATTATGAAATTAATTGTGTTTCGTCGGAATGAATAGTTTGATGGGTTGTTAGAGTGGATTTGGTGGTACTGTTTTAGTGTTCTAATTTATCCTTTTAACGAATGTTAGGTATTATATTGTAGTTAAAGAAACCTTCTATCAAAAGAATATCAAATCATTTCGTTTAAAAAAATGAAAAATGTAATAGAAGGAAATGCAAAGTGTCTAACGAAGTCTGTGATAGTGCGAAAGCAGAATTTGGAAATTAAAATATTAAAGTAATAGGAATGTTGCTTGCCATTCGCCACGCGCCGAGTTTTATCAACTAATAATATTGTCTACTGTTACTGTTAGTTGCTGGTCTTTGCGGGTTTACCTTGGAGTTTACCTTCGAACAATAAGAAAATATTATATCAGCATTTGTAACTACGGTAATTGGCACAAAGGTGAAGCATCACAAATACACAAACAATTTATAAAAACCCAATAAATTACGATCATTTCTATAACAAAAACACACAAGACTTCTTAATACTTTACGTAAGCTCAAAAAAAACTTTGCAAACTTCAAAGAAAAAGTGATTTTGAAAGTAAAAATTCGAGGCATTGTGAATAGAAAAAAAATATTCAGAAACTCTCGAAGTGCGCATAACTAAGTTTGGTGAAAAGAAAGGTTACCTCACGCCTAGAATCCATTTGGGAAATGGAAATCCATCTGATTACAATTCTATTTTGGAAACAGGAGAATTTAAGGGCCTTTTGTTGAATTCGATTATGATAACGGCGCACGCACTTTGTGCATACTGCCTACGCTCATTCTGGGAAACTTTCAATGTTTGACAAAACAGACCTGAATGGTGTTTTCAGGCATTTTATTCCGTCAAATTCTTACACCTTTTGCGGGTGTAAGAAACTGTATCATACTAAAACATATGGACGAGCTTCTGAAGTGTTCTTTATTTCCAGGGCTGCTGTAATTGTAATCTGTGCATACTGTGGCAGATTTTTTGTTAAACCATCTTTGCCAACGCGGTTTCATGAGTTAGTTAACTGTTAACATACTTGTTCTTATGTAAATATGTGAACATTGGTGGGGGTTACATGTGTGAATCTCGTTTTAAGGACTTTCTTGTATTTTCTCTAGTATAGTTACCTACATTTACTGTTATGTCCCTACTTCTTTTTATGGTGCCACCTCCTACCGGAGTCTGCTATCATTAAGGCATATTAGGGCTCTGATGTTGTGACCCTGTTAAAGTAAAATAGTTTTTGCCGTTGTTTTGATACGTTTAGTTTTGAAGTTAGTGTTCTCACGGCTAACCGTTAGTTAATGTGTAATGTATGAGGCGGCGCTAACTGTTACAGTAATGTAATTCACGACTTTATTGCAGTTAAGTGCAGTTCTCTTGTTCTCGGTTTTATAGCGAAGTTTTTTGATATGGTACATTTGGAAGTGCTATATGAGGTTGGATCAAATTAATCTATAAAATACAGCGTATATCGTAACTTTAAAAAAGCAATATAGTTAAAAATTACAACTTAGAATACACATACTTTCAAAAGACTCCTTGAGTACTTCATTCAGTAGAGGATGGTTTTTCAACTTTTTATTGTATGCATAGCAGAGAAGATTCATTGAGTAAGTAGAGGTTGTGTTTTTTACAACTTTTCATAGTATGCATAGCACAGGATTTTGTAATAATGTGTCTAGCGGCCCGATACATTACTCTCCTATTGATGAAAATCGTATGAAAATGCGGAATCTGTTATCAAGAAAAGACAAACAGACATGGCAGTGGATTTTATTTAGTAGTAAGTAGCAGATGTTAAAACAACATAGAAGGTACAAATACTTCAAAGCGACAACAAGACAAAAACAATAGCCAGTACTAACTGAATACTTTACCTTCAAACAATTGCTTTCTTTTTAGGGTTAAAGCTGTAACGAACATTACGTACAATGTTGGCTTGCTGCCAAATCGTGCAGTAGTAAGTGCTGGGTTAAAACCTTGCTGCTACAGATAATAAACTACCTACTAATATAGGAATGTGAAAGTTTGTTTGTTGGTTTGTCACGAAAACAATATTGTTTGCTGAAGGTGTCTGGGCGTTTACAACACTCAAAATTTACGTGCGTTACTGTGCATTGTGACAAATTCATGGGCAAAATGCTGGAGCTAGAAGTGATACAGAAGAGGCACAATGAATATTGGACTTATTATTAGCTTATTTTTAGGTTCAGGCTAATTTCCTATCAGGCTTTAAGTAGTTTTGCAGAAATTCAGTGGTTCCCTGACCACAGGGTGTCCTTCGAAGTATGGACCAAATGGAACATGGGCATAGACATGATCATTTACCAACTTTTAGACTTCAGAATTTTGGTCAGACTTCTTATGAGTCAAAAATGATGAGTTTTAACAATTTCCAATAATTTCACATTGTGCTCGAAAAAAAATCGTCATAGGACGAGATAAAATATTCCGCTCGGAATGGAAACTACCAAAATCACTAAACATTCACCCCCATCTGTAGTCGTAACAACAATGACGTTAGAGTTCGTACAGTGACGTCACAATGACGTCAGCCGACGGAATAAAGTAAGTAATAGCTATTGACTTATCTCACATCAGATTATGTAAAGAAGATTGAGCGAAATTACGACTTGAGCTTATCTGGACGCCATATTGTGATGGGGGTAGATAAGAATATTGCTTAGTAACTAATTTACTGGGGTAAGAACAAGCGCAGATCCAGGGGGTAGGTCACAAGGTCATGACTCCCCCTGGGCCAGGTCCAGGACCTAGGTCGACCACTAATTGAAATAGTTAAACTCGATGTTTTATGTTTTTGTTCCATTAAATGTAAGTATAAGAAAATTTTTATTCCGAGTGAATAGGTATATATGTCGCAGGGATATGATAAAAACGGGGATTTGATCAATTGCTTAAGGCATTTGATCAAATCACGGAGGATGTTAAAATAACAACACGATTTTATCTTTTCCCTAAACAATGAATTGAACAAATCCCTAAACTGGTTCAGTGAAATGACAAAAAACATGTCAGTTTACAAAACTTTTCAAAAGTTTAGTCTTCAACCTGAAAAAATTCTCGCGCTTGCTTCGATCGTGCTTTCTTGTATCTGTGCTGTGTAGGTACTTGTTATATAGCAAGAAAGCGCTTTCATCTACTTTTAGTTCTCGAACTGAATAAAAAATTTTCGCGCTCGCTTTGCGCGCTTTTTTTCATTTAGCAGCTGTAGTTGTGTACAAGACATTGCGTTCGCTCGGCTCGGGCCATTTTCTACATAAAAACCCTTTTTTGAATCTTAGTCCTTGACCTGAATAAAAATTTTCGCGCTCGCTTCGCTCGCGCTTATTTGTTTTTCCCGTGTATATAGTATAAATACAAGAAATCTGCAAGGGTCATCTATACTAATATTATAAAGCTGAAGAGTTTGTTTGTTTGTTTGTTTGAACGCGCTAATCTCAGGAACTACTGGTCCGATTTGAAAATTTCTTTCAGTGTTAGATAGCCCATTTATCGAGGAAGGCTATAGGCTACTTTTTATCCCGGTACGGGAAGTAGTTCCCACGGGATGCGGGTGATACCGCTAGCAGCAACTTTCGAAAAAAATTTCGCGCTCGCTGCGCTCGCGCTTTTTGTATTTGTACTCTGTCTGCTTTTTATATTACATTAAGGATACGCTATACCTTATATTATTTATATAAAACCAAATGTCGGCAAGTTTAGCTTTATAATCTATATTTATAAATAAATAATTAATATTTTTTGTGACTTGATCACGACTGTGTGACCCCCCCCTGGCGCCGAAGCTGGATCCGCCCTTGGGTAAGAAGTTTTTTTGTGATTATTTGCGTTGTGAATATGTTAGTGCAGTCTTTGCTTATATTTTAAAGAATTTGTTTGACTTTGATCGCGGTAATCTCGGGAGCTATTAGACCGTTTAATAGAATCAGTGTTAGATGGTTCATATTTCGAGTAAGGTTACGGGCGTTACGGTAACTGCCTCGTTGGTCTAGTTGTCGCAAGTGTGGCTGCTGAGCACGAGGTCTCGGGTTCGATTCCCGAGTCAGGCCGAAATCGCTTTGTGGGTTTTAGAAGACTTTCACAAAGCAGCCCGAAGCCTGGAAATTGGTGATTGATTCACCCGTGCATCGGAGAGCACGTAAATGTCGGTCCTGCGCCTGATCTCTTTCCGGTCGTGTCGGATTGCCGTCCCATCGGGCTATGAGAGTGAAGGAATAGGGAGTGCACCTGTGTCTGCGCAAATGCTTGTGCACTATAATATGTCCTGCGCAGTTGGCTAATCTCCTTACATGAGAACAGCCGCCGTAGCCGATAATCGGCTAGGAGGACATCAGAAGGTTACGGGCTGCTTTTTGCAAAGCTGCAAAGCACTTACGGGAAACCGCTTACAAAACGTAAAGTTTGTAGGTACACGAATTGCTTTTGCAATATTTTCCGATGCTGAATAACAGTGCTCGCTAAAAGTGCTGCATCTAATGATAATTTTCAGCTGACATATTACAGGTATTTTGAGTGGCTAAGTGCTCTGTGAAATCTTATAAATTTAGTAAAAGAAAATCGTGACAATATCTCTTATCTAACGTGAGGGTGCTAGCATGTAACACCATTATCTGTGTTCATCCCAAAAAAGTGATAAAGCGTGAGTATAAATTAATTATAAATAACTCACGTTATTGAATACTCTGTACATTCATGCAGACCTGCAATCCAAAACAAAATATAACTTTAGAACTACTAACTGGTACTTATTATAAGCTGAGGAAATCTAAAATTATCTTTTAAAAAGTTCATGCATCTGCCCTCTAAGAAGAAATATGGGATGCAAAGATAAATAACGAAAAGAGATCGGAAATAAAACGGCTTTAAAGTATTTAATAAAGAAAATGTCGTAATTAGTTAAGATTACCTACATCCAGGGCTCCTATTGACCGACCAAAAATATAATTTTACAATACATTTAATTTTTTTCTGTTCATTTTCCCTACATATGTAGTTTACACAAGTAACAAAAGCTAGCAAATGTAATGCATTAACTATTTACCTGACCTACGTTCAATACATTATTTAAACTATTTTAAACATTAGTTGTTCATTCTGTCTGTCTAAAGGGTAAATGAACCATTAATGGATTCTTATAAGTCACACCTTTGTTTTTACACACTAGCAAGTTTACACCCTGTCCTGAGGGTACTACTCCGCGCACCCGAATAAAACGCAGCCTGAAAACTTCGCCAATAAATGGGCTATCTAACAGTTGAAAAATTAATCAAATCGGACTACTAGTTCCTGAGATAAGCGCGTTCAAACAAACAATCATATGATTAACAAAAAAACTAAGTATCATTAAACAATTAAAAGTAAAACACAGTATAATTGCTTCAAATTGGATAATAGCTGGAATTGCTTGTAGTGCCTTTTAATTGACGTTTAGCAGCCTGATATTAACATAGAAAAAACTTTCTTTTCTTAGCTAATTACTATTGGCAGTACAATATAATTTTATTGAATCGGTCTTAGAACTCTTTTGTAAGGCTTCATTTGTTTTTTTTTAAAACGGTACTTTTTTGTAAGGTTTTCGCAATAAGGTTGGTTTCATATTGAATGAGCATACGGTAGCGAAGACGCGCGGTTATTTTTAGTGATATGATACAATTTGTAAAGTATTCTCGATTTTAACTGCACTATAATTCAGTTAGTATCTGTAACTATTGAAGTATATTTTAGACAGAAATGACTAAGATAAAGGAAGTAATTCTGAGGGAACCTGGTCTGATTCCGCCTTGAGCAAGCGTGGTAATAAACGATCATCTCTGTATGAGAAGAGTTATTTGCCCTATAGTGGGACAGTAAAAAAATAACTACATTAACGTCTTAATCGCACAGGATATTGGGACAAAGTAGGACCAAAGTTCTGCTCGTATGTACGCTGCGACTCGCTACGATCAGTGTAAAGCAACCTTTACAATGCTATCGATCGACGTAGTTCACTGTCTAGTTTCTGAGTATTTTATTTTTACGTTTCACAGTTTTTTAGTTAAATTCTGGGTTTCTAGTTGGTACTGATGTTTGCAGGTAGAACTTTCTAGTAGAACTTTTAATTACTGGTTGAATTGATTGAAATCAGTTTTCAAAATGGAGCGAACCTCTATTTCTTACGTTTTTTTTGCATATACGGGAAACTTATCAGACTATGTACTACTATTACTACTACTAGAAATCATGGCAACATAATTGAAATAGAGATGTAAGATTAAAATAGAAAAAAAAATACAATTTAGCATGCGGGAGTCGTCAAGAGCTTGACGGGATTTTCTTTTTGATGGGAAATCATTAAATGACCTCTCTCGCTGTGGGTTAGCAGCGGTGAGGGAGTGTCTGACTCTGACTGACTGAAACTCACCATGTTCTTGTTCAGAATTGCAAAGTTACTTGGCGCGACCTGAACAAGAAAATACTCTCTGTAGAGTACATATCTAACTCGAAGTGTCTCAGATTTATAATATAAACACTCATTTATTTTTTTGCTAACATTTTCTTCGCGGAATCTTATTCTATAAAAAGAGCTAATAACGTAGTCTATATTTTTTGCCTACTCTGTGTTACTAACTTATTCATTTACACAATGTCAACTAGAGGTAGAAACACTAAAAATGTAACACAAATTACATTACCTATAACAAAAAAATTGAAACAAAAAGATCCAACAACTTAATATATTATATCCATTTGAAAAAGTGACAGCTATGCATTTTTTGTATCTAAATAAAACATTAAATTAAAAATCAAAGACTTTGGAAGATGTCAAAGTGACTTTGAACTTCTTTATTTATTTATCAGTTGCTTGTCATATCAAAGAAAACCAGATATTTTGTCGCGTGACGGCTGATGGAAGCCATTTACTCACTAATAGAGATTTAGAGTGGTATCATGTGTCTAAAGAGATGTATGGCTGTTTGTTTGTCATCTATTACAGAATATTTATACTATACTGCCTACTTATATAACTACTAGTCTATTTTTAAAAAAGGAAAAAATATATTTAGGAGTATATTTTGTAGCATTGACGAGAATGGGAATTTTTTGGAAAAACAAAAATGTCCTCAATATTTAAATTTAAGCAGTATAGATACATTACATAAAGGGGTAATTTAAGTGGAAGTATAGATGGTCAGTTTATAAATTGGGTTTCTTTCTTTGAGAAGAAAGCTCAGTAGGATAAAGTTGCTTTACATCATTGAACTACCTTAGGTACAGCAGGTAGTTTAATCGTGTTTATAATTTTAAAAGAGATTGTTTCAAGAATAATGTAATTATTTCTTTATGTACTTCATCAAAGAACAAAAGACACACAGCCTTGTCAAAACAAAATCTTCATGAAACACACGTCCCAATATAGATCGCGAACAGACACAAACAACAACAACAAACTCAATTTCCAATAGCAACAAAGTCTATCCTATTATAGACGAGTTAAATGAAATTTTCCACATTATACTTATAGGTACTAGAACCTTAGAACAGTTAACCAACAGGACCGACCATGAGTACGAATGTCTAAGTAAAAAATCCTGCCAATCTTCGCGCGAGCGACAACGTAAGAATAGTGATAACTCAATCATGCATTTTCGATCTCATCGTCATTATAAAAATATTAAACTAGCATATAAATACACATATCATCACTTATTCTACATAACTCTCCCATAACGGGCCTGCTGGAAGAGATTTCTAATGAAATAAGCTGCGCCTTTGTACTATCTGTTCTATTTTTCTTCTTGTCTGTAAGTATTCTGTGTGTGTAACTGTGTACCTACATAAACTGTTAAATAAAATAAATTTCAATTGAAAATCTTCTCCTTTTCCTGCAGTCGGTAAAATTATGCACACATACATAATACTCATACACCATCGTATATTATGACATTTTGTAGCCCTTGGCAGAGTCGTACGTCATTGTTGTATTATGATGGCGCTTTCGTATCCTTTGGCAGAGGTCGTAGCAGTGGCGTCTCCAGCCAGTTAAATTCTCCTAGTATTATATTTTAGTCGAGATAAATGAAACTTTCCACATAATACTATACCAGTGTAGTTACCAGTATACCATAAGCGGTTTATAGTATTAAAAACGTAACAAAAGATAGGTATCTGCCGTAACTTTCCATTGTAACAATAGGATAGACAGACGGGTTGGCCGAAACAATGCGATGTCGCTGATTCATGGTCTAGTGATGTGCTCGTAGTGAGGACATATGATGCTTTGGTGAAATACTAATGTTGTTCCTGAAATTATTGTTCGAAAATGTCCAGGAAAACAGAGGTGTAAGACTTATGAGTACTATTATGCGTAAATATTTTGTACGACAAATGCGTGTGAACCATATTTGCGGACTAAAATTAAATGTACATAGGTACTGTCTATGAATATGGTTATAAGTTGGGCTTCAAAGAACTTCATGATCATTTAAAATTCTTTTATAATTTTTTTTGTGGCAAGCAAGTGCATTTTGAGGGAAACGACCCTCTATTGAAGAGTACTTCATATTAAATTGACTGTCAAATACATTCAAATGACCCTTTGCTTTGAAGCAGGGTGGGCAAGCAAATAGGGGAGGTTCCCTAACGAAAGCCTTGACAAACAAACAATATAAACTTCTTAAGATCATTAAAAATGATAAAAACCGGCTTCCGTACCATTATTAGGGTTCCGTACCCAAAGGGTAAAACTAGACCCTATTGTTTTCGCTCCTCTGTCCGTCCGTCCGTCCGTCCGTCCGTCTGTCACCAGGCTGTATCTCATGAACCGTGATAGATAGAGAGTTGAAATTTTCACAGATGATGTATTTTTGTTGCCGCTATAACAACAAATACTGAAAACTAGAATCAAATAAATATTTTGGGGACTCCATACAACAGACGTGTTTTTTTTGCTCATTTTTGCTCGATTTCGATAAATACATATATAGATGTAGAATATTAGTTTGTGTAGTACGGAATCCTACGTGTGCGAGTCCGACTCGCATTTAGCCGGTTTTTTATAAAACGGACTAAAAAATCACGTTTGATGTATGGGAGACCCCCAAAATATTTTTTTTTTATTTAATTCTAGTTTTCAGTATTTGTTGTTATACCGGCAACAAAAATACAACATCTGTGAAAATTTGAGCTCTTTAACTATCAGGGTTCATGAGATACAGCCTGGTGACAGACGCACGGACGGACGGACGGACAGAGGAGCGAAAACAATAGGGTCCTGTTTTACCTTTTGGGTACGGAACCCTAATTAAGCAAGTTGGAGGACAAACTGTGGCGAACAGCATATTATAGTTACATGCATATTTAGAATAATAATAACTTGGTATTTGGTATGCAAAGTAAAACCGCGAATAGTTGCCGGAAAATTATAATTCTATGATGGAGGCCGAATATCGTTTTCGTGTTTCTAGAACGCTATTATATTGTTACAGGGAAATATATTGTAGGTTATAACATACATTTATGAACTGAAACTGTAATTTCTGGGCTATGCATATTTAATACTAAATAATGTAGGTAAAATACAAATAGTACGTTAGGAGGAAGAAAACTCGTTATATCGTGTTCATGTACGCTATGTACAGTCCCAATGACGACACAAATCTATATAGTATTCAATATTACTGGCTGTATGTGTTGCCAGAATTATAGGGGGTAAAGAAAACAGATATAGATACAAACTAGACGTTTTCCCGCGGTTTCACCCGCATCATAATGATATATAATATATATATATGTTACTCGGGATAAAATATGTTACTCGAGAAGAGTAGCTTTCCAACAGTGAAAGAATTTTTTATCATCAGTCAGTAGTTTTAGAGCCTTTAGGGTACAAACAAGCAAAATAATATGTTTTCCCTTTATTTTATTACTACCAATAGATAAAATTATTTCCGTAATTAAAATTCCATGTTCCCAAATTACCATTTTAAGTTAAAACAATAGCGTCTATTGGCAGCGGTAGTTAGTTCACTTTGTTAGTAAAATAAGCTGAATAAAGGGTACTAAAGCGCCCTTTTATGCATTTCATAAATATTCATTGCAGTGCGAAAGGTCGGATACGCTATTATCAGAGGGCGTTGCACCGTTTTTAGTTGCATATGGCAACATTTACTTAGTTGCAGGCAGATTGGTTCATGTGTTTTGAGCTAAAACTGTAGTAGGTGTTACTTAAACTTTTATGTGCACTATAATTGTCCTGCGTACTTGGCTAATCTCCTTATATGAGGACATCATATAAGGATAAAAGAAATACTACAAGATCGAAAGAATTTACAAAGGTAATGCTTATTTATGTTATCCTTCATAACAAAATCTTTCTTAGTCTGTAATTTTTACGTTTATAAAATAGTAGGTGAGTCTATGGTACGATTGAACATAGATATCATCATCGTCATCATCAGCCTATCGCAGTCCACTGCTGGACATAGGCCTCTCCAAGTGCACGCCACTGAGATCGATTTTCGGCTTCTCGATAGATTTCATAATTTTATAAGTTATTTAAACTCAGTAGCTTTGACCATAAAACATCATATAACTGAGCAGTCGAACTAATTGCCACATCAATGAATATTTACCACCACATCTTTTAAAAGCCGACCACTTTCACAGCTCTCCACACCATTTCACAAAGATTTTCCTATCTCCCCACTAGCCAACACTACAAGCACCATACCAAATTCACTTTGGTCAGCTGTCTAATTCGGCGCTGCGTAAACCTGGCAACACCCGTAGTGTTGCCAGCGAAAGCGTGACCTAAATTAAATAAAAGGCTTTTTAGGTTACCCGGTGACAGTGCACGTAGTTTAGAACAGATGATGGTGGACCGTATAAAAGCGAGGCTGAGAGAGGAAATATGTAGGTAGGTGCTGAAATATAATGCTTTGACGGAGTTTGTGGTATTTGGCCGTTTTGGCTATTATTATGAGCAGTCCATTCTGTTTTGGTCATAGGAGCTTATATTTGAGATAAATCTTTTAAAAAAGTAGAGCTTTTCGTAAACTAATTTATCAAAAAGAAAGTGACAGACAGGCTGTCCATGATATGGAAGACTTGAAGTAACCTTCAAGTTTTAGCTACAGTTAACAATGTTGCCATAAACGATATCCATAATAGTTCATAATGCCACAAATTACTAGATAATAAAACCAAAATTACCGATCCATCATACTTAAAGAATGACGCAAGCAGCGACCTAGCTTATCACTAAATAAAGGAAATGGACGCTTCTAATGTTCGTAAAGTATCTGCCATCATTTATGTATAGCCTCAATGTTGCATGTTCCTGTAAAAGGCACTGAATACCTTATACAAAATGTATGATATGACCTTTTGAGGAGTCAGGCTTAAGGAATACGCGATGGACAGTAATTTCAGGCTTTCAGTGTGACTGACATTTGTAGTCAATCAAGGTAGAATGTTTAAAGGTTCCGCGGTTCTTGGAAGCGTGCTTAAATATTCTTCAATTGCTGTACATTTTTAAGGAGATGTGGTTGTGTTTGTGATGGTGCAGTTGACGATAAAGCACTTTTGCCTAATTAGATAGAATAACATGGAGATATCGATGTCATAGATAAAGTTAGTGACAATGTTAAAGACGAAGACAATGTTAAAGCATTCGCAATGCACAAGAATGTAAGCCATAAAATGTTAATTGAATGATTAAGCTATTTACAAGTCGCTGCTGAATCATACGACCTTTGGTCTAACAGCGAAAATTCCGTTGTTGGTGAGAATTGGGGTCTAAGGTTCTCTTCGAAATATACACTAACTTAAGAAGCAGCTAATCACGTGTCAAAGAACACAATACAACAAGTAAGAGCAAGGTTCATACTCGCTGAAGTTTCACACAGTTAAGGTTCAACGTACAGCCGTAGCAACCATTCATAGTTTTGGTGCGTAACCCAAATAATGATGTAAGGTGAGGTGAACGAACTGGCCATTGTCGAGACTTGAACCCATGACCTCGAAGTCACAGCTCAGTAATCACGAAGTTGGAGACTGTAATCTTTTGGGCTTTAGTTTCGAAGTATTGTGTGCGAGGATTGTGTCGGATTACGAGCGTGTGGTGCATTGTGAAAGGTTCAGTTTTGGCTGCATGAATGAAGGTCAAAGACTTTAAGCAGAATTTACTGTGAATGATGTCATTGCAGATGTTTTGAAAAGAATTTTCTTCGGTAAAGCTAAGGCCGCTAAGTTTGCAGTCTATGTTTGAAAACTCATTTAAAAAATGCACGATATTCTTGAAGATTTTGACATCACTCAAAAAGCGAAGAGAAAATAGCGCAAATAAAATTCTAAACAAACATACGAATACTCAGCTAGATTTACATAATATAAATGTTGACAGTAAGCCAGATCAAGGAAGTCTTTGAACTAAAGATAGACAGTTTAATGACCAAGAGCACTAAGCTCGGACATCCTGTTTTCGACTTTGAATAGATCTTCATCTTTCGCATTAATCTTTTTGAGAGGATCTGCAAGTAGAATTACTGTAAGTAGGTATCTTGATTTGAAATATAAAATTGGCGATTGATAGAATCTTGTTAACGTATAATGATGTTTCTGTTGATACTGCAATTATTTTAACATCATCTTTGTTTCCTTCATAGTTTATTTCTTCAAGTGGTATCGGTTTGCTTATTTTCAATCAGCCTTTATAGACACGATAGATACTAGAGGAGAATTTCTACATTTATACATATTTTAATTAGTTGTCTTCGTAATTGTATGATTTTAATTAGATAGTTGTGTTATTGCATGTTTTTGTTTCTTTATTACATTAATACTTTGTTTTGTTATGTTTTCTCATCAACCGTGTTTCATTAATGTAAAACCTCTTTTCCTGCCTAAATTAGCTTTATTTATGTTCTTTCTTTAATCTACTTTCTTCCTAGCTCTACATCTTTAGGATCCTTCCTTTGGAATAATATCAACAGTCGATTGCTTCTGATCATTCCAGTACATGAATATAAACATCATTATTTACTGTTTTCATGATTATGTTCTACTATGAAATCTCGCAATGATTTATTTATTTTATTTATTTATTTATTTAGGCACACCAACAACTTATTTACAAATACTTTCACATATATAAGTTTATAATTGTAATAAGTCCTGCGTAAATATGTTAATTACAGGTGCGCACAACGTTCAAATTAAAAATAATGATCAATGATTGACGTAAATGTACCGTATTTCTAATATCATGGCACTTTACGTATATCGTGTAGTCACGTTTTTCTCCAGTTTTGATTACTCAAATTAAATCGAGCATGGTTAATGTCTTAAGCACGTGTAACCAATCTGAGTTTGTTTAAACATTTATATGGAAGCCGTGTTGATTGTTTATAAGTGTTTTTTGAAAGACTTGTATATATTTTTTTTGTTTATATAGAGTTTTATTACTTGTCTCAGACTGTTAGTCCAGCTGTTATTGAACATCTTTGGTAGTCGTTACGGATAGTCAGAAGCCAGTAAGTCTGACAACCAGTTTTACCATGGGGTATTAGGTTGCCCGGGTAACTGGGTTGCGAAGGTCAAATAGGCAGCTGCATCCAGTTAAACTGGAAGCCAACTTTAACATAGTTGGGAAAAAGGCTCGGGAGATGATGATTCTGTTGGTCCAGGTTTTAAATATCTGCTTTTACTTCAGTCTGCTAAAGTATTTTTTCCAACTTACACTCTGAGCGGAACAACTGTACAACATAGAAAGTACGGTTGGTTCGCCGAATCACGATTGATAGAAAGGCTTTTTCGTAGAAAATGTAATTCACTTTACCGTACGGAAATCCATTCAAATAAGGTTCTTAGCTAATTAAAGAACTACGAGCATTTGAGCGTTAGGCTGAACCTTTATTTAATGGTACATATATATGTAATCATGTGTATCTTAAAAAATAACTGTGTTTTATAAGTCCCACTCTATACAACTTTTCTGAAACAGAACCCTCACAATTTAGGTTTTATAAAACCCTAGATTTTTTTCTCCATTGTGATCTAAGATCTACATAGGATCCCGCCTCTATACGAAAAAGTAACGCAACTACAACTTCAGCACATATTTACACATATACATGAAAGCAGTGCACTACAGTTGATAAATCTACTAACGTCACAGCAAGCCCATAATAGTATCAAGTGTCCAACTGACGCAAGTAAAAAGGACGTAAGTGATCTTACCCTAGATGTACTTAAGACATTATCTGCAAGTGTTACTGAGATTGCAGGAGAGCAATTGTAAGCGACGTGATGATTGGATAAGCAAGATGCATTGGACTAGGTTATGGTAGATTGTTATGTGCGTGTGTGTGTGTGTGTTTGTTTGTGTGTGTATTTCACACCTCTCCGTGTGTTATTATCGTGAATTTTACAATAACCTACTAACAAGTATGGGCTACAACAAGTATTTTTCTAAAAAGTATCTCTCGAATCTATTATCTTCCTAACCTGTCTTTAGTATAAATGCTACTTTTGGAGATGAGTAGGGAGGGACTGGTTATTATGACCTCCGCAATCCAGTTACGTACCCAACACAATATGTACCTCTTGTAATGTTTTGTTCCAACTTCTGAATGAATTATGAAGATTATATTATGACATCCAGAAGCAATGAATTAGCATGCTTTCAGTTATGGGAAAATATGCTATGGTTTGACCCATGCCCACAAGGAACGCTTAACTTAGCCACATCGATCGACTTTAATGAGCCAACAACTCCACATTTTTTAAATTCTATTATTAAAATAAAATGTAAAAAAAAAAAATCTCATTCATCTTCCTCAAGGGCCCAAGGCTTGGAATCCTCAAAGGCAACGTTATTATGAAAAATCCCTCATTTAGCCGAAGGGTAAGTCACTCCTTTGGGGTCTTCCCTCCGTCAACTGCCACCAAATTACGATTGGGTGGGTACTTTTAAAATCACTTATTTTGAATGTTCGAAATAGGAACCTCTCGGGACTTTTATGGTGATGATTTTAAGAAAAAAGATTTTATACCTTTGTGAAAACGCTTTTTACTTTGGACTTGTATACTTTATGTATACCACTTTGTCTTTTTTTAACGTAGTTATTTACGTTACTTTTTTCGTTTCACGTCACGCATAGAGCGAAGTGAAGAAGAAAAATAAGGAAAGCTAACCCCACCACCATGTGAGATGCATAGCAAGAAAGAGAGATTTACGTAATTTTTTCAACGATTAGGTTCACAAAGAACGAACACGTAGGTAAGTTTTAATTGTTCACACGTAACATTAATCAATTTAGAGAAAATTCGACGGCCAACGGCATACAAAGTAAAAACTTTTGAATAGGTAGAATGATTGCTTTAACCCCTCTGCTCGACAAGATTTTGACATATGACTATACCGTTGATTCGGCGGGATATTTTGAATCGCGACATGGAAGTCAAAAATTTGTACTAACTTTCAACACATGAATTCTAAGTCCGTAATGCCTGATTAGAAGTATTTTACCTATAACTTTAGAGCTCACTTATTTGACAACAGCGTGCAAAGGTCAAATGGGGTCAGTTAATTCAGAAAAATATAATAATTACGGTGTTTTTAAGTCTATCGAAAAGTTAGGCATTTCAAATTTGGTGAAAACTTACCAATAAATAATCGCATCACTTTCTCAAACACAACACAAACGTCATATTTATAACATTTTCAATCCATTGCAATACCTACATTTCGTGCACTTATTTATGTTCAATAACTAAAAAATCAGCACATAAAATACACAATAAAAATGAACAATATTTACAAGATCAAAGTCACAGACAAGTAGAGTTTGGAATAGAGTTTTATTTTTTTTTTTCAATCATCGGTGTGCATTCGATACCTAAATCGGATATTTATTATAAATAATCGAATACCAATTTTATATATTTTTTTTAATAGCAACTTATTTCAATTTTATTTATTAATTTTAAATTATAGGTTCAATTTGTTTTTGTTGTTAAGAAAAAAGATATTTAAGTTTTATGAAAGTTTTTAGCATTAAATTTTTATATGTATTATTTATTTTGGTGTTGCGTCATTCGTAATAATTTTTAACTTTAATTGAATTTTTATTACCTATTACGGAATTTTAATTTATTCTTATATTATTTCTGAACAATTCTAAGATTTTTGTTTCGGCGGAGGGTAAGCCTGCTCTTAGAGGTATTTAGCCTACTTCAATCGATCTCAGTGGCGTGCACTTGGAGAGGCCTATGTCCAGCAGTGGACTGCGATAGGCTGATGATGATGATGATGATGATGAGGGTAAGCCTGGTGTTCTGAAATATAATGCAATTTGTAACTACCAAAGTAATGTACTTATTTGATGATGAGAAACAATAATAATAATTGATTGATTTTAAAGTCACCAAATATTTTTAACCGAATCCCAAAAAGGAGGTGGTTCTCAATTTGGATGTTTGTTTTTGGTCGAAAGAGTATATTCCCCATATTTGTTATTAGGTCCAGGATCTGATGATGGAAACCTTGAGAAATCGAGGGCAACTCTCGAAAATTGTAAGCATAGATAAGGTTATAACTTGACACTCAGATGTATGTCTGATAACACTATGAAACAGTAAAGGTTTGGAGCTGACCTGATGATGGAGACCAGAGAAGGTCGAGGGATCTCGACAACCGAACTTCTCTTGTCTCCATCTCCTTCACTGTTGCAGAGGCCTCGTAAATACGAATAATATAAGCACAAACACGAGAAAGTTTAAATATTCAGTTGTCGAGTTCCCTCGAACTTCACTGGTCTCCATCATCAGTTCAGCTCAAAACCTTCACTGTTGAATAGTGCTAACAGGCAAACACCTGAGTGATAAGATTTCAACCTATGTATTTCTGCAACTTTCGAAAGTCGCCCTCGATTTCTCAAGGTTCCATCATCAGATCCTGACCTGATGATAACGGGACCACCTCGGAGGTATACGCTATCAAACAAAAAAAGAATCATTAAAATCGATAAATAAATGGCTGAGTAATCGCGTAACAAACATACAAAAAAAAACGGTCGAATTGAGAACCTCCGCTTTTTGGGAAGTCGGTTAAAAATAAGTCGGCGGCGGCCATCTTTCCATCTTGGACCAGCTTTCGATGAACAGCGAACTATTTGCCCTTTCAAACAATGAAATCGTCATAAAATTTTGCGATAACTACACCTAACTACGGCTCTCGTCAAATAGCTTTGCCGCTCAGTTAAAAAGTTGGAAGTAACGAATCGCCATTAAGTTTGGCAGGTCTACAGGAATCCTGCACATAAAACACCCGAAGAAATAAATAAGTCTTCATTTGCCGTCTTCAGAAACCCTAAAAACCGAAGATTTTTTTTATTCCGGCTACAACGTATTTTCTACCACTGATTTTCTAGCATTTTTTTCAAAATAAATTAAGTCATTTTACTTTTCCTAATTTATTTTCAGATTATGGTAAGTACCTATACAAAAGTGCAATTTAGTAATATTATAATATAAAATTATTAAATCGATTCTTTATTTTAACGAATCGGATCATTCGATGCAAAACTTCTATCACCGTCGCCATCTTGTCTATGCGTCTTCAAATTAAAAAAAACAACTAATGTAAACAAACATGGCGAGTTCGATCAGAATTCCCGGTAATTACGATTGGATTTTAAAAAGGTATATTTCTAACGGGATGCTAAATATGAAAGGTTTGAATGCGTAAAAATAATTTAAATTTATTTAGTTATTTTATTTAGTACTCACAAATGTGGTTTGATTGGAAAGAAAATAAATATGAGCGTAAATAATTAGGAAAGTGTATGACTGATTCGCAGACCTCAATTGGGGTCTAAACCGAGCTTACGGTGACATTGATGTTCAGACCCCGATTGGGGTCCGCTACGGATTTGACGGTTAAACAAAGTATTTTATATAAATGTGGTATTTCAGTTGCAAGCTTTTTAATCAGAATAAAGCTTCTGAATAGAATTGCAACGTAAACAAACTGTCTAAACAATACCTCGAGCTCGCGGTTCTAATCTGACCAACTGTCAAAAAACGTAACGAACAATTTTGTGCTGTTCGAAATTTAAATGGAGTTGCACCATAAACTATTTGGAACATATCTTTTTTGAATACAACCTGTTTTCTAGGAAATATATGGTCCATAAAAGTTCTTGCAGGTATGAACTGGGGGATTTTATTTGGCGTATATTTCCGACATAATACATTTATGTAATAACTTTATTTTTCAATGTTGTTATAAGCTCTTGTGATGTATTCAAAACCTTCGTAACCCTCTTTCTGGCACAGTTGGGTAAAACGATACCCTACGTCCAACCACTTAAAAATACTATGTTTCCGCATCATTTAAAGTCCTCGTACACGTAAATGCCATAATTACTGAAAATACATTTCCTTTAAAAAAATATGCCTATATTAAAATGCCAGCACGGTCGTTCCGCATAATCGGTACACCGCAAATTACTCAGATAGTTGCAAAATAAGATGAGAACAGTAAACTGCGGTGTTTTAGCGATTATTTCGATGTAGATCAATGATCTTTACAGCATTCCTAAGAAAAACTAACGACTCATAGTTAAAATCGGTTAGTTAGGCGTACTGGGAGAACGGTCTTCTAACCACTTAAAATATAAGAGTTGGTTAATAGCATGTGTTAGGAGAATACTATTAATTTAATGTATTCCAGACCGATTGTGGCCAAGCTGCTGCGAAATCTAAGGATATCTCCATCAAACTCAAAAACGTTTATTCAAATTAGACTGACAAATCAGCACTTTTCGAAAGTCAAAAACAAAAGGCAGCCCACAGAACGCCTGCCCTTCGCCACTTCCTATGTGTTTTTGCTGGAAAGAAGAAGTGGCGCAACAAACTCCCCAGCAACACATGTCTGTCTATTAGGTGAGAAGAACCAGATTTATACAGAACAAGTCAGCTGCACAGGACATATTGTAGTGCACAAACATTTTCGCATACACAGGTGACCTCTATTCCCTCACTCTTATAGTCCGAGGACTAACGTAAGCAAAGAAACAATATTACTAAACAATATCCCCAAAATTATGCCCATGATAGAATTCAGTCACCCACAAAGGCATATCACTAATCCTTTACAAGTCCACAATCTCATTAATCGCAGCCAACAACTAGGGCTTGCAATAACGTCAAAACATAGGTACACTCGCAGGAAGCTGCCTATTGGCTGTGCAAGACCTTGACCTGATTCCAGCTCGCCTGGCCGGATTAAAAGATACCTAAATAAAGCCTTCCTAAATAAATGGGTAAAGTTTTTTTTTTCAAATCGGGTCATGCGCAAACGAAATGTAATTTTACATTATGACGTTTGTAGATTTGGTCAGGATGATTGAAAAATAGTAATTATAATTTCATAACTAAAGTGCAGGTGGTAGGGGACCTATTTATTCCACATTAGGTCAATTCGATGAAAACCCTTCACACCATTAACATTTATCCATGCTTGAACTACTACCTGCACAGGATGCACCTACTAGGTGCGCGTGATAGGATAATAGGCCAGCCTACTAGGTCAGGATGCAGGTTGACTGCGAATGTGTCACGTGGAGATTTGTGTGAGAACCCAATTTGCCAATAGATGCAACTATCAGATGCAATAGAGATGTCACCGATGATATGCGTGGGACCTCAGAAATGTATGGTAATGATTGAGATATTTATACGAGACCTATTGCAAAATATCCTTGTTAATATAGCATCGTTAGCTTAGTAGTTGCAAAAGCTGAGTCCTAAATTCCATTAAGACAGGTCAGGCAAATATTCGGTGTATCCATGTGGAATTTCCTTGAAGAGCGTGACCCTATGTGACCTAGAAACTGAAGTAGCGCTCAGCGTTCTGCCAAATTGATAGCTGTTTTCTCGCATCTTCCAAATATGCGAATACCTTCGTCCTATCTAACTAGGACAACATAGTTTCACCTTTCAAAAACTACGAAAGATTTACTATTTTCGATGAAAATAAAAATGTCGTTATCAGGTATAATCTTGTTTTTAAAACTTTGTTATTCAGAACGAAATGAAAAGTCGATAATAAAATTGGATAGGTCAGGACCTAGATCTGTGAGGTCGCAAAGAGGAAATAACTTGTTATTGCATTAATCTGCAGTTGAAGAGGAATTGGTTGCACAACTTGATAAATTGAAAGGCGTTTTTAAAGCTAAGAGGTAGTAATGAATTTTCTATTTAGGACGCAACAAAAGCCAAAACAACAGATGGCTTTATTCGAAGTCTGGAGAAGAGAAACTAAAATAACAAAGCAAAGAAGACGTACAAAGCCTTTTCCTCGAAGTTTTAGAGCCGAAACTGACAGGCAGTGGCCGAGGCGTCCGGAGCCGCGTCCAATATCCAAACATCGCAGTATCGAACACGGCCGAATCACAATAAAATCAATGTAGCCTGCCGAACCCTGGCCAGCTTCAGTGACGTACGTGCGACCGAGACAGACATACACACCACCCCCAAGCTAGACAAAGACACACAGATTTATAGAGACATAACACATTTTACTGCACACTGCAATAATGTTCCTTTTAATTAAAATTGAGTAATCAAAGACTTTCGTTCTACCGTTTCCCTTTGACTTTGTCGAGTTATTAATTTCAATGAAAATCGCGAATGTTAATATTAATACCTAAGTAGAAAATTTTCATGAAATTGAAAAAGTAATAAATTGTAATTAGCATATTTATGATGCGGTTCTTAGAATAATATTCTTTTACAAAGTATACACCGAACTTCTAAATTCGACGAAAATTTATAGCCAATGTTTTAAATTCGGCGAAAATTGGTTGCCAACTAATAGTAGGTAAACAGCAAATTTTTAACGTCAGTATTTTGGATGGCTGTTGGTAACTATTACATAAGAAATGAGGAGCAACAAGTTGCGGTTAAATGAGGACAAACCGACTGCAAAATATTGCACAAAACATTCACAATTTTACTGTTTCAAAGTATTTCATAACAAGCCTAAATAGTGGTTAAAATAGACACAATTTTAACGGAGGGAAGCAATGGATAAATTGTAGTATTCTCAAGTAGTTTAGATCAAAGAGAAGTTCGTAATTTGTAGACACGGGTATGTCCATTTAATTCCAAATTCTGGATTAAATTTTCACTTTATTTAAAGCAAAACTCTTGTAGCTTTTACATCACATACATGAGAATCAAAGTAAAAAAACCCTTGTAGTAACTGTGCTGCACACGATATTAGGTACCTACAACTACGTATGTTCTGCAAGATCTCAAAGAACTAATAAAACTTTTCAAATCATAATATTTCTTCGACCTAATAAAGCATCAATATGGCATCACGTAAACTGAAACAGCACACTAGCCAATCTGACGCGAGATTAAACTTTACTCGACCAATCACAGTCGAGCACGGACGACATTAGCCAATCACAGGCGTCTGAAATAACTGCTTAGACTTAATGGGGCTGAAAGGATGGAATTTAATTTATTTAGGTAAGAGATAATATCTTTGGATAAACAGTCTTGTATTGAGGAAAATATGACAGAAAAAAGGTTTTTAAGCCATCATTACACGTAGGTACAAAACTGATAAAAGATATATTTACATACTGGCTGGTTTCCAGAAGGATAATATTTAGTGTGGTTACTTAGTTTGTGCGTTTTATTTTCTGCAAGAATCTTTTTAAGGAAAATATCAAAAGTAATTTCGCACACGATTATTTCTTCTGACCCATATGCATATGTGTGCATTCATCATCCTCATCCTCCGAGCCTTTTCCCAACTATGTTGGGGTTGGCTTCCAGTCTAACCGGATGTAGCTGAGTACCAGTGCTTTACAAGGAGCGACTGCCCTGCCTGACCTCCTCAACCCAGTTACCCGGGCAACCCAATACCCCTTGGTTAGACTGGTGTCAGATTTACTGTCTTCTGACTACCCGTAATGGCTGCCAAGGATACGTGTACGTGGTACAAAATTCCTGAAACCTATTATTTGTTCAAAAGAACCTTGTCTAAGTTTGCTAATAGTACCAATTAGGTACTTATCATTTGCAGAATTTCTCGTGAAATTTTTTAAGTTTTTTAATATGTCATATAATGATACGGATACTTAAAAACATAGTTTTATAAAGTAGGACTATTACATTGAATATTAACCATAATACTAGCACATGTGGGACCAATCGATTTTACTCACGCGATGTGGAATAAAAAAGATAAAACTTTTACCGTCTTACTACAAAAACTTTTTAACGTCAGTTTATGACTTGTCTAAAAAAATGTCAAATTATGACGTTGACATATGGTTCATTTTGGAGCCACATTTTTTTTAGACAAGTGTAAAACAGTTGTTAAAGTTTTTGTAGTAAGGCCATTAATGAATATGCAGTGTTATTAAAACTGGTTTGAAGTCCTGAAACATTGTCAATAATTAACGTTTAAAAATCTATATACAATAAGAAACTCAACTTGTCCTAACTGATTTAGCATTTCAGAACCGTTGAGAGGATGAGAGTACTGTGTTCTAAAGATATAAACCGAAAAGTAACATCATAGAAGCTTTCCTTTTCTGTTCGTTCAAAGACGAGTTTATAAATTCAAATGTCTATCAATCCCGCATATCCAGTTCTTTCATGACACTTACTCCACGACTCATGAAAACTTATATCCTTACTTGCAACACGTTACAGATTTAAAATTCCCTTTACATCCATCAACTGAAAATGCACCCCTCAATTATTAGGAAGTCAATAAATGATCAGTTTCTTCAAAGCTTTTCTAGAACAAAGCTGACCCAGTTTGTGCGAAGCCTAACAGTTTTAGATTACAGCTGAAGTCGACGATTAGAACATATATTATTAATGTCTAATGTATGGAAAACTGTCCGACATGTGAAATGGTAATATGAAAATTACTTGATATGGTCCGATTGTGTAGTGGCAGAAAAAAAGTCGAATGTTTTTCTTTTCTTTTGCGAGTTGTTTTAAATTATTTTTACTTTTTATTCCATAAGAATCTCGTTAGGTTTTAGACATATGGCCAAATTGTACGATATCAAACCCTTGTATTTTCATTTTATTTATTCGTACGGTCTTTATCTCACGTGATGGCAAACTAGACTGTTGCATGTACGTGTGGCTTTTTTTATTATTTTAGTGTCATTAGTATAAGACGCACGTCTTCTAAATATCAGGAAAACTGCCTAACAATTCCTACAATATCTAGGCTGCACACTGCTACTTGATCCAGGCTGCACATGCAATATAAAATGAATATATTTAAAAGATTTTCCTTTAGATAAGGCTAGTAATAGAGCTATACGAGCTACGTCAAATATAGCAAATCGGGTTATAAAAGCCGAAACTAGGTCGCTTCTATTTAAAGTTTAAAGGTAGCGACTAAAATGGCTGAAACACCTACGAATATCGGGGACGAGATTGCGTAAATGCTTGAATATAAACTATTTACGGGCTCACAACGTTGTTAATACTTTTTTAGGAAAGTATACCTCTAGCATGTTCACAATTTTAGGCATCTGCTAAGGCTGTCATTTGAACATCTTTGACAGTCGTTACGGGTAGTCCGAAGCCAGTCAGTCTGACAACCAGTCTCGTCTAGGGGTGTTGGGTTGCCCGGGTAACTGGGTTGAGGAGGTCAGATAGGCAGTCACTCTCTGGTAATTTCCTAAGTACCTGAAATTACCCTGAAAATTCTTCGTAGTAAACTGAATAAAAACGCGCATACCTGAAGGCCTTTCCTACAGGCCTTTAGGAATAATCTGAAGTATTTTGTGTTAAACTTTGTCAGGGATGTACTAAAGTTTCCGAAACTTCCAGCTTAAAACTAGGTAAATTTACTTTTTTTAATGATAAAAAATTACGTCTTGACCTACAAAATGTCTCGGCAATGATTACTAAGCATTTACTTACATACTACGAAAATAGAAAGATACACCAAATGTAGTCCCAATATTGGACTGCTCATCAATTTTTATTTTTTGATAATTATCTGATTCAAAGAAAATCCGATTATAAGTCCTGCTAATGAGCTAAAGATAAAAACAACGTTTAAAAACATTTTCTTTAACGATTTCCAAGAACACAGATTTCCCTTGCTTTGCTTAGCCTTGCTTCAATCGATCTTTATTAGCAAACGAACATACTAAAATCAAAAATACATAATTCATCAAAATGAACTTAAATCCTGTACCCATTATATATCTATAATATATATATAAATAAATTCCTTTGTTGTATATAAATCGAATATAAATTCGCAGCTTGTAATACGATTATTCTGTCTGTACAAACGATGTATCGATTTGAAGTAATAATCGAGAAACCGTATTTATTTTCGTCTGTAGTCGCATGTCTTTATGAATGTTTAAACGATAGATTCGCTTTGAAGTAGGTAGATACGTAATTATATACTGCAGTCTTTGTAGGGACGTTTAAATATTTAATTATGAGAACATGCTGGTGTTCAGTTTGTATGTCAAATCACAGTCGCCTCAAGGATGCGGTATCGATTTTGTTAATTACAAGTATATGTGTGTTTGGTACAGTAAAGTTGTTAATTGTTGAAATTACAACAATTAACAACTTTATTACAAACTGTGTCTAAGATTTCCAGTAAACAATTCAATACTTCATGATCTCTAATTAAATATATGCAGAAATGTGTCATAAAGAGTGTAGTGACCAAAAATTTGAAAATACCTGTCTTTTATGCCCGATATAACACTATAATTATCTAAGTTTACTTAACGTCCTAAAAACGTAAATAAACACTTTCGTACCTCATTTATCTGCCTAGACTTTTCCCACTATGTTGGGGTCAACTTCTTTTTTTACCGGATGCAGCAGAGTACCAATGTTTTACAAGGAGCGAATTCTTAATAGACCTCCTCAATCCAGTTACCCGGGTAACCCTATAAAACTTTAGCACCTAAGGACCAAAAAATCCGTGTTACCCAAGTCCTAGTTTACCTAAGTCCACGGCAAATAGGTATATAAACTTTACCTACTTAAGATAAGAGCAGTACCTAGTCAGTGAAATAATAAAACAGTGATGATAAAAAGTAACGAGCACGCTTTGAGTACATAATAAACATTATGAGTCATAATTCTGGTCCAAAAGCATGGCACTACTGGATGCTTTAAGCTGGTTTATTGGTATCCTTGTGGCTTTTGCGCAGTCGCATAATCTTATCCTGCGGCAGATTTTAGGCTATAAGTATGTAGGTAGAGGTATATCACTAATCTTATGCTGATTTCAATAACCAATCTAAGTCTGGAGGTTTTTACTAGAAATTTGACATGCTTATATGGGGCTAATGTCGAAATTCTATCTCAAGTAAGCACATAATCCCCTGGATATCGGGCACTTGGTTTCTGGAAAAACGCTGCATCGGTGTTTGTTAAATTTGTGAAAAACTAAATTATAAAACAGACAAGCTGAATTCTTAAAAAATCGTTAAGAAATAATAAACTCTTGTATTATTTGATCACCACAGTAGAATAATTCGATGTCAAATTAATCTACTTTTAACTTAGTACCTAAATTGTATTTAAATTAACATTCCAATAAATAACATAATATGATCAAGACTCCAACGATATGTCACTTGCCTGCAGCAATGTAAATACTTATTATCTGCACTAATTTGTGCTTCTCTAAATTAATTACATCAATTTGTACCTATTTTATTGGCGCACACACAGACGAGCGCATCAAACGTTCTGCTCAATTAAAATGTATGCATAGGTACAGAGTATGTTTCTAACGTGATACGAGGATAGTAATTCATTCTGTTATAGTATTGTTTACGAATTTGTATGGAAGTTATTTGCGGCTAGTTAATTCTGTTAAGGAAACATCAATTAGATAGGTAAGTTTGAAAAGAATATCATTCAATTAGATAATATCCATAAAGAAAATCACATGTTTTAGCTATCTAGGTAAACATTCTGAAGAAATAGTTTTCATCAACAATTGTTAAATAGTTTATTCACAATTAACTATCCATTGAAACAGACACTCTTTCTGAAAAAACTTGCGTCTAAATAAATATTTGGATGACAGGATCATCATCGTAAACATACTAAATTAAAGCAAGTACATATACGTAGGTCGCAGTAGGGTCCTGGATCCCCCCTGTCGTATGTCCCATAGCAATCAGCAAGCTTCCGTTCAGCTTTGTCTCCGTTCTAATTAAATGTTGACAAGACGACTGACCCAAAGCCCAACATATTAACCCTTCAACTTCGCCACTATTTTGGTAGCCGATCGATTCTGTCAAAATTAGCTTCGCCCGCCGGCCTGACCCAATAAACGTCCCAGAATAAATAAACAATACAATATTACCCAAGTATATTGTGTTCTATATTAACTAGCAAGTCTGTTGCCTCTGCTAACATCGTACCCAACTCCGACAACAGGTTTATGCGCTTCTGTCATTTACTTACATATTTATGTAAAGAGGCGTACTTTGATGCATGATAACTATGGACATTTATGATAACAAATGTCGGTATTTTTTGCCAAAGATAGCGTGAAATGTGTTACATGAATACGTGTCAGCGACGACGAATAATTGATATTTTAAACGAAAATAAATGATTTACATGGAAACAGTTTACCGACGAACAAGCAAATGTAGGTATGTAAGTACTCGTCTACCTAATACTCATAATTTATTTTCTTAGAATTCACAACGTCTCGAACGACCGCCTGCGCTGTTAAAGCACATGGTAATTATGAAGTCAAAGAAACTCCAATAAGAAAAGTAAATACGGCGAATTCTTATTTTGAACATGCAAATATTTGTAAAAGCGGTAAACATTAATGAAAGTGACTCACTTGCCGAACAGCGGATGCCACAAGTGGAAGGAGGCCGGGTCGTGCGGGTGCGGCGGCAGGTGCTGCGGCTCGCCCAGCGGCGTGGTGCTGCCCACCTCGGGCTCGTCGCGCCGCCGCAGCGCCGCCGCAGGGGCCGCGCGCCGCGACGACGACGCCGACGCCACCGCACTCGGCTCCAACAAGTTTTGCAACGATTTTACACTGATCCGCGGCCTCGGCGACTCCTGCGAACTAGTCGAACTACTCCGCTGGTGGGCCTGCGCCTCCGAGTGCTTCATCGACTGCAGGTAGTTGTTGTTCGGGAAGTACGGCGAGGTCGGGCTCTTTTGCGCCCCGCTGCGCGGCGACCGCTGGCTGCCCATCAAGTTGGGGTTGAAGTACGGTATCTGCAGGCCCGGCAGCGGCATGTTCGGCCGTATGTTCGGGTTCATGCCCGGGTACATGCTCTGCAGGAACGAGTTGTGTTGCATGGCGGCTCGCTGGCTCGCGGTGTAGTTAGCCATCGGACTAGATCGTGACGACATACTGCTGTGTGATTTATTTTGATGATGGCTCTTTGTCGAGTGAACAAATGGATTCTGCACGTCTAATGATTTGGCCGCCATCTCCTTCGCCTGCGACTCGTTAGCTTTGGCTTGGCTTTGCGCTCTCTGCGCTTGTTGTTGTTGGTTCGAATGGTTCATTGCTTCTTGCCACATTGCGTATTGCATGCGATTTTCATAGTCCATCGGCGGCATCACCGGGAAACCCGTTGGTCCAGCAAAACGGGAATTTGGATTAAAAACTTGTGATAATTCTGGATAACCTTGTCCGGCATAGCCAGAGGAGTTTAGAGCTTTTAAGAAATCCATGTTTTGCGAGCATGCAGCCATAGCTTCGAGCTGACTGATGTAGGGCAGCCAGAGCATCTGGTTGAGCGCGGCCGAGGTGGCGGCGTCGATGTCGCCCGCCAGCGCGTCCATCGACGGGATCGGCTTCGGCTGCGTGCTGGAGTTGATATGGTCGGGTTGACTCGTGGTCGTTGTGTTTTCGCTACTCGATGTACTTATCGTACTTTTTGGCGTAGGCGGCTTTGGTTCTTTTATCGGCGACTCCGGCCGTTTGGTTTCATTCATAATAATACCTTCTAATTGCGATAATGATATGACGAGTATGTCTGGATCCTGAAGGACGTGTGGGTAAGCAAACGCTTCCGGTAATCTTAGCTCCGGGTAGTTCATTAGCATCAATGGGATTTCGATAGCTGGAGCTGAGAGAATGATATTTAGCTTGTTTTTCGGGACCAACATAGGATCGGGAATGTTGAAAGTAGCACTCGTTCTTAGACTGTGCAGCTGTTCGATTGGACTCATTTTACTCATTTTCTCAATATATTTTGATGGGAGCTTTTCTTCCTTATCGTGTTTCTTACTCGTCTTAGTCTGAGCCTCAACTGCATGCTCTTCTCGGTCGCACTTGTTGAATACTTTGTTTATTTTAACCGAGTCATCAGACGATTCCCGTCTTCCTTTTTTCTCTTGTGGTTCACCAAACTCTTTATTTAACTTTCTAATCTCATCTGAGCAGCTCGTTACGGTCGGACTGGCGGATTTTCGATGTTTGCCTAAGTTTAAAGGTTCACATTGCTGTTTTGTAATGGTCACTTCCGACGTGTACATCTTAGGTGAAGGCGATGACAGCAAAGTTTCTAAAAACAATGATTGTTTGCTCTTGGACTGCGGCATGGTAAATATTTCCGGCGAGGAGGGCACGGCGGGGATGCCGCTCGGCTGAGGCGACTGCATCGCATCCGACTCTCTCGACGGCGCTCGCGGTATGTCTATCCGTCTCGGCGACGCATGCGGGGTGGGTAACCTTCGCTGCACGCTCAGATCTTTAGGCTGGTCGTCAACCTTTTCGGATATACTATCTTCCATAGTGTTTGTGGTTTCCGCAACGCTTGCCACGACTCTAGCAGATTTTTTAGGCTTTATATTTTTTACACTCAAATCCGTAGCAACCAATTCCACAGCATTTGCCGTATCTTCAAGGTCTTTCATGAAATCTATGCTGGAGTCTTCCTCTTTTATAGCATTTGAATAGTTACCCTCTTCGTCACACACTGTATCGTCGGTTTCGATTTTGAGTGTAATGTTATTTGTGACATTTTCAGCGGATTCATCGTTAGGTGGAATCGGTATTTCACTCACACTGGGTAACGTTGCTTCACTTTGATCCGGTAACGCTTGTAGTTTCTGCTCCTTGGTGGGAGCAGGGATTTCAGGTACTTGTTCAGTATACATTACATCAGTATTACCAACATCTTCTTGTAGCCTCTTCTCGGCATTCTGATCATGCTCATATTCTAAATGGTTAACTTCGTTAGCATTTTGCATCTGTGACGCCACTGTCTGTGATAACGTGTCAAGTGCACATTCAGTAGGAGGGTCGGCGGGCGCAAACACTTCGTCTGTCATGTAGGACTGCTCCATGGTCTGTTGTTGATCCGGCGGCGGCAGGTGGTCCCCTATGTGATGCAGGTGGAGGAGCCCCTGCGCCGCCGTCATGCTGCTCCGACTGGGCGACTCCAGCGACTGCTCGAGCCGGTCAATGATGTCCGCGACAGGTGCGCCGCCCAGCAGCATGTCGTCCTCTTCCTCGGCGTAGTCGCCGGACCCGTGCACTAGGTGCGCCAGCTTGTCGAGCGCCTGACCAAGAATTTGATTATCCTCACAACCCTTTTCTACTAACGACTCAAGCAGCGCCTCGTCGTGAGGCCCACCGAGCTCGGGCAGGTAGTGCGCTTCACTAATAGTTTCAAATAGATCTTTATGCACTCCCATGTCATTGTGGAAAGCGTCTTCCTCAGAAGGCCGCACTTCGGGCGCGTGCGTCTTGCGCTGCTCGAAGAACATCTCGTCTGGCGGCTTGGGCTCGCCCAGCTCGAAGGACATGACGTCGCGCGCCACCTCCTCGGCCTCGGGCAGGAAGGGGTACTGCGCGCCCGCCTGCAGCTCCAGCTCCAGCGCCTCCTCGCCGCGCTGCTGGTTGAACTCCAACTCGGCCACCGCCAGCAGGTTGTCGAGCGGCGTGGGCTCGGGCGGCGCCGGCGGCGAGGGCGGCGCGGGCGGCGCGGGCGGCACGCGCGGCACCGCGATCGTGTGCGACGGGATGTGCGACTCCAGGTCGGGCGCGAGCCAGGCGGGCGCGGGCGCTGTCGCGTCCGTGCGCCTCCGCCGCGGCCTGCCGGAGCGCCGGCGCCGGCGCCGCTCAGGGGGAGCTCCGGGCTCGAGGGGTTCGTGCGCCGGGGCGCTAGTCACAAGTATAGAGTCAAAGATTTTAGTACGCGGGATAACTCGCCAACCGGTAGGGGTACGCGCGATACGGATGCGGTTACGCGGGTCGTAATCTTCACAGCGGACCTCTTGCACGGTACCGTCGCGTTGGCGCGCCCACAGGAACACGGGGCGCAAGCGCGGCGCGGGGTGCGCGGGCGGCGGGGCTCGCTCGGCTAGGTCGCGGCAGAGCAGGCTGCGCGCGCGGCGCCGGCCAGCGGCAGGGGCGCGGGGCGGGTGGGGGGCGCTGCGGCTGCGGCCGGCAGCGGCATCGGCGCGGGGGCGGGCGGCGCGAGGCTCGCCGCCGCCGCCGGGCACCCGCGGAGACACTCCGGCGCGCCGCACCGCGGGATCAGGCGACGACCGCGCGGACGCGGCCCTGAGGCGGACTGGCGGCCGGCGCGCGCGAGCCCCGCCCCCCGCCGCCCGCCGCGCCCGCCCCGCGCCCGCCCCGCCCAGCGATCGATCGGCCGCCCGCTGCACCCGCCGCCTGCACCCGCATGTAAACACGGCGCGCGCCCCGGCCCCCGCGACGCCGCGTTTACGTGGCCTCGTTAATCTTAAATCCATATCTGCGGCGCGCGGAGTACGCACGGCGGCACGCCCCCGGCCCGGCCGCCACGTGCGCTGCACTCCGGACACTGCATCCTCACCACACCAGGCACTGCAGCACAAGTCCTGCCCCAATGTTGACGGAAACACCTCGCAGCGATCGCTTCCTAAATAAACCTTTAGGTCTAGTAGGAATAGTGTGAACAGACGGCGACGCACTTTGTAAATGTCTTTAGGAACATAAATTCGCCGTACCAGAAGTAGGTAGCGCTAGGACATGGAAGGGGCGTTTTAAGGATGGCTGTCGTGAACATCCGTGAGATGAGGCGCGTTCATCCGCGTGTGCGGAAGGAAGGGATCAATACGCGCGGCGAGTGGCGCCACCTGTCGGCACCACACGGCTGCGCCACGGTGCAGCGCGCGCGAGTCGGGGCACGCGCGGACGTTGTGCTGAGATGCTGGTAGATGGAGCGCGGATTGACACCTGAAATTCAGACGGTGTACATATGAATTTTGTAGCTAAACGACCAAATCGTAAATAAGCATAAGTTAAAATTAAAGGCGTTACTTACTTTGAGGGGTTTAAGGGTTAACGTACCCAAAGGGTAAAGCGGTACCCTATCACCAGCCTTCACTGTTCGTCTGTTACCAGGCTCTCATAAACGATGATAAATAGGTAGGTAATTTTCACAGATGATGTTATTCTGTTACCACTATAATAACATTTACCACACAACAAACGACTTGTGCACTAGCCTGATTTACACTCGGTTTTATTTCACAAATACCCACAAATTGCAGAATTTACACAAGTTTTTCGTTTTTTAAGGTTCCGTACTGAAGGGTAGATAGATTTGGACTCCTCAGGAAGAAAAATGGTAAGTATTACCAACCAATAAAAAAATAAATAAAAGAATGAAACCTTTACGCTTGCTCAGTAATGAATGACTATGAAAAAATATTCCTTAACTTCAAGATTTCATGATGATAAATAATATCGTTGGTTATTATTTTTATAGAAAAACTTGGCACCGAATTAAAAGGGTGTCAGCAAAAAACACTTTATTAACAACATTATTTATTTTGGATAAGATATATCTATTACAGCTTACAACATGTAATTTAATGTGACTAGACGATTATTAAATGTTCAATACATTAACTATATATTTTATAGCCATTATCGGAATGTATGATGAATTTTGATATGTAAGTAGGTCAATATGAATATAAACAATATAAAATTGTGGGATGCGTGGAAATGAATAATTTCATTTAATTATCATTCGGAGTCTATTTAGATATTTTTTTTTAAATACATAAATTCAACACTTTATGGCAAAAGACCTTTAAGCATAAAACATACTTAGTAAGTACATACATGTTATTTTTCGCATTTACATCGGCTTCATCTAGATTGATAATACTGTCATGTTCTTTTGATAACAGGTACTTTTATATTTTCATTGTTTTGATCAAGTATTTAAATTAATATTAATATTTAAAGAGGAATGTCATAAATGTAAAAGCATCATTCATAAAAAAAGGTATAAAAATTAAAATACCTATATTTCCCCCCAATAACTTCGTTGACATTATTTTCATTTAAAAACTGTTGTTAACTCAATTCAAAAACTGATGTTTTCACTTAATTATTATCCTTAACGTCAATTTCACAAAGGTCAGACAAGAAATACTAATTTTTGATGAGCAATTTTAAAGTAAATCTAGCAATACCTTACTCACCACTTTACGATGTACAGTATAGAGCTTCTAATGGCTACTATATCAGTCTTCATTGTTCAGTTTTTCATTTATTAACACCACACACTCACATTACAGCATATTACATACAAGCCAGTAAAAATAAATATCTTAAAAATTAGGGGTCATGTCAAATTATCCAGATTACAGTCCTAAAATAAGGACAGTTAAATATAGCCTGATTTTAAAAGGGGGCAATATGTGCCTACTGTGGTTTCACTGTTATTTTTGTAACTTGTAATTTGAGGTACTAATAAAGATTTATTTATTATTTATTTATATTTTTAAGCATTAAATGTCAGTAAAAAAAAATCGTTCGATTTCTTTAAACTTTAAACCATCCCTTGCTCTTGTAAAATAGTCAACTCACTCACTATTAATTAACACATTGTAAATAATTTTAATAACTTTAACAAAAGACAACATACCATAAATATTCACTTTACAAAAATTTTACTAAAAGTACACTAATCATATGTTGCCCGGGTAACTGGGTTGAGGGGTCAGATAGAGCAGTCGCTCCTTGTAAAGCACTGGTACTCAGCTACATCCGGTTACACTGGAAGCCGACCCCAACATAGTTGGGAAAAAGGCTCGGAGGATGGAGGATGACACTAATCATGTCTCGCTCCATAAGGGTTGAAAGCCATAGTAACGAGCTTGTGTTCGTGTATCGCCTTGATGAGGTACAGCGAGCCGACGGCGACCACCACCGCCGTGCCGATTGATATCGCGTGCAAGTGCTCCATGTTGCCTATGGGGATCGGCCACACTAGCGTGTCTGTTAGCTGGAATACAGAAAATACATTTATGTACGAGACCATAGCAACTGAGAAAAATATTTCATCAATTAATTTATTAAAATGAAACCTATAAACATTTTTATAATTATTTGTGTTCTGAAAATGCACTTAGGTGGCACAATTGAGTCAAAAATATTTTTTGAGAAAAATCCAAACTGGCGATCTAGGTTCAATTCAAGATCAGCTTAACTGTTTGTTGTTTTCAGAAAATGTATTACAGGTAGGTACCTTGCATTTTATTTAGTACAAAATTATCTACATTCATACATATAAAGTTAAAGTGTGCTCAAATTGAACCCCTTAATTAATATACATCTTAATAATATTAGGTTGTAGATTTTACAGAACGACTTTACAAAGTACAAGAATATAATCGTATAATCACCAGAGTATAAGGCAGCTCTTTCCAGCTACACTTTTCCTTAGAGCTGCCGTTGCAGAGGAAGTTGACTCGGGCTGCATCCTTGTTGCACATCTCCAGCCGCTCATCTGGACAGCGCAGGTATAGCTTCGGAGGGCCTATGGTGTTTCTGGCCATGCTGGAATGATAATTTAATGTGGAAATCAATACCTATATAGATAGAGTTTTTCTAACTCAAGTCTAACTTGAGTGTGTTGTTTAGGTCAGTCAAGTAAAGAAAAATCTACTCAGATTTATAACATTCTTTGATATTCAAGATTTTTGTACATTCTTTGATTTTCATTTAATGTACAAAGTAAAAGATTGCTGAAGTTCAATCTCTAACTTTGACACACTATAATTTAGTTGATGATCATCAATCCGGTATGAATAAAACTAAACTTTAAAGGAAAAGATGCTAGAGTCTAGAGTTAACTTGAAACCCATAACAATAATAAAATTAAATGATGTCCTCCTAGCCGATTATCGGCTACGGCGGCTGTTCTCATGTAAGGAGATTAGCCAACTGCGCAGGACATATTATAGTGCACAAGCATTTGCGCAGACACAGGTGCACTCCCTATTCCTTCACTCTCATAGCCCGATGGGACGGGAATCCGACACGACCGGAAAGAGATCAGGCGCAGGACCGACATTTACGTGCTCTCAGCTACATAATTTATTAAATAAAGTTTATTGTTATTACTTAAGTTGTACATACCCTCCACCAGGCGTAGCTAAATGGTAACGAGCATGTACCGGCAGCCACAGATACACCTTACAGTCTTTGATTCTCTCCGTAATATAAGTGGTGGTGGGGTACGAGTGCTCAGCTGGCAGCTCTGTGTTGATACGGTTCTTGGGTACTGCATTCAGCTGGAAGGATAGATAAGAATCATTTGTTAGTTGAAGTAATTGCTATAAATATGTATGATCTAATCTAAGTGTTGTTAGAAATATTATGTGAGATGGGATTTATTTAAAGAGATTTTCCATAACATTTAAGCTACTTCTTCTGAGGAAAATGTCTCAACTAGGTTATTTTCTCTACCATTTATTTTCAATACATACTGTCTTTCTTATGGTGTGTGAATGTATGCATGTAACTAAAGTTATTTATATATTTAATAAGTTATTTGAAAGTTTAAATGATTCTGATAATTAGACAACATTATTTTATTCACATGAAACAATATTTTACCATTTTGTTTTATTATATTTAGTGCAGTTTTTAATAAATTAAAATAATCATTCAATCACCTTCCTCATCCGCCTCAGAGTGCTCAACTCATCAGGATTGGCGTACACTCCATGCGGTAATGTCTGGTCCAGCCCGATAACACAGTCCTTGTACAACCAGCACTGGTCCTCATCACTATTGAACACTATGCCGTAAGTTATATTCCTGGAAAACGGTTAAACAGTGGTAAGAACAAATATGAATGTTAATTGTTTGTTTCCTGACAATACTTAAGTTCGATTTCACTACTTTTAAGAGTGTAGTGTTATACATGTTCTTAAATAAGTGGAACTATTATAGTGCTGTTTTCATATACTTATGTATTAAAGTTTTATTTTTATTTTGATGCCCACTTAAAATATAATTTTCCTAGGACAAAAAATCTGGATTTTTTAGCATTAAACGATGTTATTGACATAATATCAATGAAACCTATGTACGTATTTGCCATTTAATAGGAAAAATCCTTAAAATAAAGCATGATCCCAAGTTTATCATTATCGTGTGAATTACATGGAAAAGCTATGAATTATGAGTGGAACAATGGGTGTAGATGCAGTCTTTACCTGTGAAACCCTTGATTCTTGAGGACTTGCTTCAATTTCACGTCGAAATCACAAGCATTAGCTGATAGATAATGAAAACAACACAAAAATACTAAGAAACAAATAAACAAGTTAATAAGTTTAATAGGCCTGATGTAACGAAACATGATTGACAATTAAGTCCGCTAATATCCAAAATATAACTGTAAATGTAAATATACACACTTAATTCAAAATTTATTATGATATCCCCGATTTTTGAAATTACATTTTTATCAAAAGGATCTCTTGTTCATCGCGATAACAAAGCTGAGTTCCAGATTCATACAGAAACTCTACTAGATTAGAAGCATGTCAAAAGAGAGATGGCTATAGAAATCCCTTAAGTAAGACTGAGATAAAGCAACTTTCCAGACAAGAAAATGTGAAATCAATAATTAAATTTTGACACTGACAAGTGACAATCTAGATTTGTCAAATCTTTGTAAATGTTGTTATTGCAAAAAAATTTAAAACTGGTTGAATTTCCCAAAAAAATATCGTTGCTGCCGTTAGATCCTAAAAAAGAAAAATAGATTTTTCTTTTTCTATGTACTTTATGGCTGCATGATGATTTTTTTGTAGAATTTGTGCCAGTATATACCGACCAAAATGTTAAAAGAAGGTTAAGTTAAGGTAGAATGTAGAAGGATCGCCAAATGCATTTAATGTAACATCTGTATTTATATTGTACCTACATTCTATTCTAAGTTTTCTCTCAAGTATGAGGGCGCGGGTTCGATCCCAGGTCAGGCAAGTACCAATGCAACTTTTCTAAGTCTGTATGTACTTTCTAAGTATATCTTAGACACCATTGGCTGTGTTTCGGATGGCACGTTAAACTGTAGGTCCCGGCTGTCATTGAACATCCTTGGCAGTCGTTACGGGTAGTCAGAAGCCAGTAAGTCTGACACCAGTCTAACCAAGGGGTATCGGGTTGCCCGGGTAACTGGGTTGAGGAGGTCAGATAGGCAGTCGCTTCTTGTAAAGCACTGGTACTCAGCTGAATCCGGTTAGACTGGAAGCCGACCCCAACATGATTGGGAAAAAGGCTCGGAGGATGATGATGATTCTATTCTAAGTTTTAAATGAACAAAATTAAGTTATTTGCCATTGCCACTATGTAAATAAGCAGATTGGTTACAAATGAAGATGTCTGTCTTCTAAATTAAATTAACATATAAGTTACGAATGAAACTGCTGACAAAAGCTAGTATCCACTTAAAATTATCTCCGAAACCATGCAACAAAAGATTCGTTCCATTAGCGGCAAAAAACGAAACGAATGTCACTCGAAATTGAATTTTGCTGTGGCCTTTTAAAAAGGCAACAACAACATGTCTGCGGAAGTTGTAAGTACCTACTTACGTGCTAAATGTCCTATGGAGAGGTCACCAAGGGTCAGGGTTATTGCTGTTCGAGCTATTTAATTTCGAAGGGTTCAAATATAAAGTACCTACCTACCTATCCTGATATCGTATCAAGGAGAATTTGAGCACTATTCCCTCTGCCCATACCTAAAGAGGCTGTGCCATGTCATCGACAGCGGGTCTTATCTATCTTTCGCGGCTTATCACTCATCTACAGACTAGGTAATTGGTTTCTCCGTTCTTTTAGTTATTCATTCCAACTTAATTATAACTCTGGGTAATTTGGACGGTAAGTTTATGTTCAGTATAGTAACGATATCGACAATATTGACCCTCGAAGTTGAACTCCGTCATTGTCGACCACTTTGCGAGACAGCGTGTTGCAGACTTTGTATTAACTACACATATTTAAATCATTGTTGATTCCTTTATTTATCATGCATATTACGTTGCGTTTATAAGTAATAAAAGCTTGATTAACGTGCACTATAGAATCTGAATGATGAATGATCCACGATAGGTCACGAGTTCGTATTCCGGGAATAAATGTTAATTTACAATCCACTGACTGATTCCATGATTTAGGAAGGACTAGCCGATTAATTAATCGGCGTGAACTCCATCAACCACGGGACAACAGAGTCCCGGAATTTTGGAAACCAACTCTTTTGACACAACTTTAATGAAATGGTGACACAATTGGTTAAAATAAGTAATCAGTAATTAAAGTAATATTATCCCGGAAAACTCAACCATAAACTACTTGTCTTTAATCAAGCAAAGTCCAATTACCAAATTAAGCAAAACCCCCACCACGACTAGTACTGGCCATATTAATGCCATTCCGTGCTATTACAATTGACAACATTTCAAAATTTACACAACCTTTAAACAAAAATACCATTTCTTTATTTTCGTATCCTGAGTTCAAATATATTTTTTTAATTTTTTTTTATTCCTTTATTTCTGAGGAAAAAAATAAAAATCAAAAAACACTTGATGACGTCACATATACGGTAGAATGAAGTAGTTACCTTAGCCTAGGCATTTCAATGTGAAGAAAACATCAAGTGTCACTGTCAATGTCACTTTTGGCATGAAGTACCTACCTATCTATACTATAAAAATATTATAAAGCTGAAGTTTGTTTGCTTGAACGCGCTAATCTCAGATCCGATTTCAAAAATTATTTCAGGGTTAGATAGCCCATTTATCGAGGAAGGCTATAGGCTACTTTTTATCCGGGTTAGTGCAGAGGTTCCCACGGGATGCGGGTGAAACCGCTGGCAGAAGCTAGTACCAAATAAAACTAGCGAAATTGATTAGCACAACATTTTCCTATCAACACCGCTTACTGTTATCACTATCAACTGTTGATTAAAATTATTTCGTCACTGAAATGGATCCCAATCAAACATATACGCCAATGAAGGAACCAAAATATTGTTTTGTACCAGCCTGCAAAAACAGTTCTAGAGATACTCAAAAAGCATTTTTTGCGGTGCCTAGCTCAGCAAAACAAGAGTGGTGCGATGCTGTGGGTATAGCATGTCCTAAACGTGTTATATATATATGCGAAGATCATCTCAATGTAAGTACCTAAACGAAAATGTTTTTTTATAAGCCTGATGCCACAACCACACCACAACAATGCATTGTTCATGTGGTGTCAAAGGTTTTTGGCATGAGATTTGTCACTTGAATTTTGGGTAAAAATGTGATTAAAAATAATATAAAAAAATAACATTGTAAATATAGACATCAAATGTTGTTCATTCTTGGACAGAAGAAACACTCGACTCAATTATAAAATATATCTCAGAAACAATCTTATAAATTGTTTTATATACATATAATCATAATGATTTTAACTTACAATATAGGTTGTTTTGGGGACAAATATAAAATATCAATTATAATTTATCTTTTAGTTGCAGGAAGATGTGGAGAACTACCGGTATTGGATAACTATGAAAGTGCGGCCAAAATTGAAGTCTCGGTTACCACATTCTCTCAGGAGGACATTAATGGCAACTGTTCATCAAGAAATTATTGAACCTAGACCTAGCACATCTTCAACAGCTTCCTCCTCATTTCACTGTGAAAGTCCAGTCACTACAAAAGTCAGCAAAGGAGTACAAGTAAAACCAAGAACATCGGATAGAACTACTTTTTGTGCCATTTACAAAAAGAAGACAAAAAAACCTTTGCTTCAAGAAGAAGATGAGATGGAAGAAGTGTTGTTGCCTTCAACACAAGGAAGTTCTACCTCTGTTGAAATGTCAGAAGTCTCATCAGAAATCTACACTAAAACTGTAATGCAGACCCAGAGAAGCTTTATGCTTGACCTTATTAAAAAAAAAACACAAAATTATATAGGCTTACCAAAGACTTATTATTGGTTAATTAATTATTTAGAAAGTAATCTAAATGTAAAATCTTTTGATATAATAGTAACTTTGTATAAAATTAAAAATAATACCCCATTCTACCAAATCTCAGATTTGTTTGAGGTATCATTAACCACATTATGGAGAATATTTTTCAGAACTTTGTGTGTTCTATCCAAGTTCTTTAAACAATTGATTTATTCCCCTCAAGTATATGATGTCAAAAGAAAGTTACCAGCCTCCTTCAATACCAATAAAGAATATTCAAATGTGTTTTGCATTATTGATTGTTTTGAGATAGAAATTGAAAAACCCTCAAATCCTATTTTCCAGTCTCTAACATGGTCACAGTATAAAAATGCCAATACATTAAAATACTTGATAGCTACAACACCGGATGGTTTTGTCAACTTTGTATCTGCTGGTTTTGGGGGACGTATATCTGATGCCAATATTGTAGAAAAAAGTGGTTTTTTGGATGTGCTGCCACCAAAGTGTACTGTATTGGCAGATAGAGGATTTAAACATGTTGATACTTTACTAAGTAGAAATCAGAATAATCTACTTCGGCCACCCAGTGTTGCAAAAGATCAAAAATTGTCAAAGCGGGATGCTATCAAAAGCAAAGTCATTGCCAGTCTGCGCATCCACGTTGAGAGGGTAATAAGAAGAGTTAGGCTATATAAATTGTTGAAACCACACTCTGTCATAAATAATAAATTAATTCAACATGCAGATGATGCTGTCATTGTGGCATGTGGGTTGATAAATCTACAAGGTTCTATTATTAAGAATGAATAAAACAAATAAAAGACAAATATTATGTAAATTGGTTTTATTTTGCACTTTGTAAAACAGAATTAAAAATAAATTGTTTCCAAAATTCTTCAGCTGCACCTAATAAATATGTCACATGTTTTTCATCATAGTCAACCCAGTACTTATGTAGGAGTTTTGTCTGTTCAAAACTAGGATCCGCAATACAAAACAGTCCTTTTAATTTTTTTGCTGCATGCATCTGTAACATTATCTGAGCTTTATATTTTTCATATAGTTCACCGTCTCTCACATAACTTTTCATTGTCTTATCACTTATGGGGCATTTTATTTCAATCACAAAGTCTTTACAAATTCCATCGGGTGAAACCCCTATGATAGGGGATATTAAAATCAACCCTGTGTGTTGAATTGCTCCTAATTCCTGTTCTAACTCCTTGAGTACTTCTTTTTCTAAAGTTTTGCCCCTTTTAATAGCCTTTGTTTCTGGCACCTTGTAACCTCCAAGAATGCTTTGTACTAAGGCACCATTCTCTGTTTTACAGTGAATGGCTTCATAGATCCTGGACCCTGTGACTCTCCCTTGACGCATAGAATGCCATAGTGTAGAGTTTGCCTGAGCTTTTGTAGCTTCAGCAATAGATTCTACTACATCTTCGGTAATAGTTGTTGCAGAAAATGATTTAAAATTGTCATAGCAGTGATCATCTGCTTGGTGTATAAAATGCAGCACTAAATTAAAAACACTAAAGTCGCTCAACTGGGGCTGTTGATTTCCACAGTAATTTAAAATCAATCCCGTTGTGACTTTACGTCTCTTGCATTCTTCGGAAAACATAGCGATATTTACAGTCATGTCAACATTATCTGGAGCTCTTTTCATTTTGCCATGTTTTTTGCTAAGATGAATTTCTGGTCACCTACAGCTCCAGCAAGTTTTGGTTTACTCCAATAACACGTAGTTGACGTAGTTGATGGTTCGTCTGACCGTTTTATGAGCCAAATTGCAAAGCATATGGCGTGTTTGCAGCCTCCTGCAGAAGCTGCACAGTCGTTGCATTGAACTGTGATAATCTTCTCAACAGATTCATCGATTACAGCTGTAACCTGATATAACTTAGATTTCACTCTATGTTCGGGTGTTATCCTGCATTTAACGGTGCATGAGTTACCTTCTCGCTTGACTTCTACATATCCTACAGCTGTGTCAATATATGCTTCACGTGATGCTAGTAATGCCTTGGCACTACGTGTTTCTGCAATATTGTAGCATTCATTTTCGTGCATATATTGCAATAGCATTAAATAGTCCACTTTCGGCAAGTTTCTGCTATCGGCCACTACAAATCCTTCCGAAACCTTCATGGCGATTTAATAAAAACAGAATGAGAATAAAAATTGTGTTATGAACTCAATTGAAAACCAACACCACAAGTTTATACGCGAACCGCCTACAAGTTTGTCAAACTGACAATGCAATTGACATCTACCATTTTTTTACGGGTGACGGCGAAGCAAAGGTTTTATCGCCATTCCACCGTATGTATGACGTCATTTGGTGCTTACGTCTTTTTAGAATACACCGAATTTCAATGCTGAAATTATGAATGAAAAGTACATATTTTCGAAAAATTGAAAAATATGGGTGCCTTATTTTTTAATTTACTTTTATGTAACGTAATAATACATGTAGGTTAAAAATATGAAATGTTGTCAATTAAACATATTAAAATCTACCCAGGTGCGGTCCTTAACAATAGTAAAATGTCATGTGTTAAAGAAATTATGATATTGCCACACGTAACGGCGTGACTATCACTCGTTTAGGTAATGCTATAGGGAAATGTTTAATTACTTACAATCACAGTTTTCGCTAATAATAACTAACACTCTAATGGCTGGTTTGTTTGTTCCTCTTACACGGTAGAACCGAATGAGATGAGATTTTATTTCGCATGGAGATGAATGAAAATGAAACCTTGGAAACAGATTACCTACATAGTTACTACGTAGGTACTGTAGCGCGTGGCGCGCTAGGGACCGGGGATCTCAGGATATTTCAATGAAAACATTAAATACCTTCAACTTTTTGTTTATTCTTGACTGGGAGCGAAGTGACAACTTCTGTACAAAAACCTATTCTATTCTAAGATATTTAAATGGTTGTCCAGCCAGGGACCAAACAACGAATAAAACCTAAAACTAAAGAGTTTCTAATTGTTCTACAGGTACCTTGGATACGGCTACAGACTATGTAAAGACGCCAGTAGGTCCACCTACTATTGTGACAAGGTTGAAAATCTATTGAAGTTGACCGATTTGTTGAAGCTCTTTTCAAATTTCAAAGTGGTTGAAATCGCAGGTCACACCTAGATTGTTGTATGATGCTTATTTCTAGGGTGAAACTAGATGTCGTGATAATGGGTTACCTACCTACTAGGTGAGGCCAGGAGTAAGCAAGTTTATGGTGTCGCTGCGGGAAGTCCGATCCTGACTCATTGGGCGGGATGAGGTGACAGCTATTTCTGGGATTTGAGGACATAAAAGTTACCTAAAAAGTTGTTTTTGTGGTTGGTTATGTTTCAGTATTTCCTTTTGTTTAATCTGAGTTTCGATGATGCATGCGTTGCGTTTAATTTAAGTTGCTCATATCAACGAAACTGTCGGCCGATAGTTTGCCCGATGTTTGGTAGATTACAGCTTATTTTGAAGGTGAACCTAATCAGGGGCCCGATTCTCCTAATTTTACTTAAGCAAAAAAACTTTTTTACAAAAAAATTTAACCGACTTCCCAAAACACTAAAAGCAGGCCTCTGTCACTCGACGTACTTGCGCGCGATAAATGCCTACCGCTCGATGGGTTACCGGTAGCCCCACGCGACACAGGGCGCACAACAGTCACACGCGCCGCGCGCGATCCAATATTATTATTTTTATTTCGTGACATGTTATGCTGTTGGTTTTTATTAGGTTTTTTAAGCTACCTCACAAACTGATGGATTATTTTGAGTTGTGTTGGTTTATATGCGACTATTGTAACATTTAGAAACATTTTATATGTATGAACTTATTTAGTAATTCTATTTTTTTTTTTTAATAAATTAATACTTATCTACTTTATGATTTTAACAGCAGAGATCATTAGGTACTTATTTTACTTTAGATACCTACTTAGTTATATGAACTGTATTGTGAGTTTTGTAGCTCAAAACACATGTCAAGTGTAAGTAGGTATAGTTCTGGTCCAACTTAATGACGACTCGGAACATTACGCGTGTCGCTACGCAGAAACCAATTTTAGGTTTGTATCAACTCTCGACGGAGTTGTACCATAATATGGGGTATGGCACTTGTGCTCGAAAAATAGTTGGAAACCGCCTTTGATTTTGACGAAAGCTTTACTTAAGTACTTACCTATGCTTACGTATTAGGTAATATTTAGTAATATGTACCCATACTCCATTTTAGTAGGCAATACAATAGTTAACTAAAGAAAAATATTCTTGATATTACTTTTTATTTAAAAACTCAGTTTTAAAAAAGGCAATCTTAAAATAAGCGTAACTTTGTTTTCCTACTTAAATATTAATAAATTGTAAGAAGCAACCCTAAGCACGGCCACGGCACGGTTGCGGTCACTGAACTGTGCGCTATCGCATTGGAATAACAATCAAGCGCTCGAGCTTTTAAGGTTCATTTTATAACGCAGCTAGGAATTTGTAGGTAGTTGGGGAACTTGTAGGTGCTTATAACAGTAGGTATGGACTTTTTAGTATGGAGTGATTTATCTGTTACGTAGTAACTATTATATAATCTGTGGTATTATTGCATAAAAAAATAACATAATTCACTGTGAGACTACGGCTGAATCTTTCTCTGCTAATTTCTCTTGCAATTGATCTCCACAAAATAGACCGACAAAACAGCTGGGGCCCGATTCTCCTAAGTTAATAATGTCAAAATCGAATAGAAATCGAATCGCAATATGATCGCAATAGCAGTTTTAACCATATCGGGCATTCTGCTACTAATAAAAGACCAATCGTATTCGATTGACATTTGATTGGTGTTCGATTGGTCTGCTATTTCTGTGATTTTGGTCTATACGGTAGTTTGCTGTACAATCATTTTGCAATCGTAAATCATTTGCAGACAAAATTATTCATTATTGAATGATAGAAAAGGATAAACGTTTATTTCAAAGAAAAAATAGCGGAATGCCACATACGTTTCAATCGTCTACTTACACTTGACATGTGTTTTGAGCTACAAAACTCACAATACAGTTCATATAACTAAGTAGGTATCTAAAGTAAAATAAGTACCTAATGATCTCTGCTGTTAAAATCATAAAGTAGATAAGTATTAATTTATTAAAAAAAAAAAATAGAATTACTAAATAAGTTCATACATATAAAATGTTTCTAAATGTTACAATAGTCGCATATAAACCAACACAACTCAAAATAATCCATCAGTTTGTGAGGTAGCTTAAAAAACCTAATAAAAACCAACAGCATAACATGTCACGAAATAAAAATAATAATATTGGATCGCGCGCGGCGCGTGTGACTGTTGTGCGCCCTGTGTCGCGTGGGGCTACCGGTAACCCATCGAGCGGTAGGCATTTATCGCGCGCAAGTACGTCGAGTGACAGAGGCCTGATAATACTTAATTTGCCAAAAGCTCACTCTTAGTGCGATTTCCAATGTTTAAAAAAATCTTTTCCTTTAATTTGCTTCTAAGTTCATCTAAGTTCTCTTGTTGATTACGTGGGTACATTTGGAATTAAAAATATCTGTGATATCATATTTAAGGACAACTCCTTGTTTATTCTAAAGTTATTCAACGCCAAATGGTACAGAATTATATGAATAACATTAAATGGTTTTATATTATTTAGACTTCGTCAAACTATCATGCAATGTATAGTAATATTTGAAAATGCAAAACGTACTCAGTCTGTCTGCCGAGCTTTGACGCTAAAATCACTGAACCGATTTAAATGAAACTTGGTACACAAATAGTCTAGCTAGAGCCTGCCTGATAGAGGACATGTATGTACTAGGTACACAAGTATGTGTATGGCTAGTTCGAAAGAAAAATATAAGACTTACAGATTATTCAATCTATCAAACTTTTTGCTTATCCTGCGAATCTATCTACTTAGAATTTCTTAGTAAAAGACAAGGTACTAGACCAATGAGGTCAATGACCATGAATAACAATTTAACGAATAATTAACTCTTAATGTTTAATTAAATCAAATTACGGTAATTAGTTAATAACAGTCGCCGCCCAACCAATCAGTGTAGGCCTGATTATAATGACTGTGTGACCTTAGTTAGAAGGTTTCTGTAGGACATTTCGCACGCTTAATCATATACTGACATAACAAAAAAAAGATGTTTTTCAAGAAATCGCTAAAAACGATTTAGCAAACCTGACTTTCCTTACAAAATGGCTTATTACTCAAAGAAAATAACCTTATATAATGAAATAATGTATTGTAGGGATAGTTGATAAAGTGAGTTATTGTATTTGAAGATAATTTTAAAGAAATATAGATTTTTTTACTATAAATTAATCGGTTAAAAAAATTGTTCCTCAAGATGCGTCAGTTTAATATAAAATATATAGTTACATTGATTTAATACTGGTGACACATTTTGAAATGAGTCCGTGTTTTATTTAATACATAACTAAAGAATATTCATTATTAAGGTATGGGCCCTTATACTATGAAGTATGATTTTGATACTGGTGACATATTTTGAAATGAGTCCGTGTTTTGTTCAATGTATGTTCTTATTATTATGATAATGAGTCATAAACTGATATCTGTCTCTGTCTCGTAAAAAAGTTTGCCAAAACGATTGAGTTCGAAAGGGACAGATATGGGTCTAACTCCGCCTAGAAAAAAGATATCGAAAAAATTCCGAGATCGGCCGAAAGAAGGCGTTAAAATAAACTTCTTGGTACACTTATTTAAACTTTGACCGAAACACTAATCGGTCAGTATATGATTAAGCGTGCGATTTGTTTTATTGACTTTTACATTACTTATAATCATCGGCAAGGATATTGAGCCCTGACCTTCACCTGCGCAGATCCCCACTCTTCCGCCGAGAGCTCATTATCCGTGCCGATAACTATACTTAAGGTTTTATGGAGGACCTATGAGACCTAGGTATGATGTTATGAATTATTAGTTTTCGCCTGTGTAACTCATGCTCAAAACACTAGCTAGGTAGGTACCTACTAACTTAATTTTGAAGTTAAATATAAAGTTAAGTTTTGTGCAAAAACGTTAATCCGTTAGCCTTTGGAAGAAGGGCCAAATTATACCAAAACCGAGTTGAATTAAAAATGTGTTAATCAGATACATAATTATGAATGACACAGATACTAATGTAAGACCGTAAGCTTGCCCTGTCTCACCGCCACTTCCTAAGCCACATTTGTTATGTAAACGAGCATAACCATTACGATTCACGTTCATAACACCAATAAGAAATGTCTTCGTGAATTCCAAAAGTGTCGGTACCCTTCCGTGGACTCCACGCCACTTCACCGCGGCTTCACACCAGGCCAATGACTCACGTAATCAAATCACAACATACTACGTCTCTTTTATACTCTAAGAGTTAAAAAGAGATGTGTTTTTTAAAGAATTGCAAGTGGATGATGGTAACCCCGCCACGAGTGATAGGCTGTTTTGCTGTATAGCTTGTTTGTTACCTCAGTTCGCGTACCGCTATCCCCACGACTGGTTGTGTGAAACGTTCAATTACCTAATAAATACGACCTCTAATAACTTGGTGTTTGTTCCTACGACTTTTATACGTGTTATCGGAGAGTTTACTAGGTAAGTGTTACTGTTGGATTCAATTATTTTGATAAGCTTCGATACAGCGTGCTCTGATTAACGGTCCCGCCTCAAAGTTGGTAGGACGCGTTTGAAGACTTCTTTTAAATTCCGGATTTTTTTTTTTCAAAAATTGTGTTATTGGAGCTTTGTATGCAGTTAAATTTTTGTGGAGAAATTAAGATTTTGTGTTTTTGCGCGGGATACTTGGCTAATTAGATTCTTATTAGCGCGTAACCCAGTTTGCAATGTAAACTAGCCCAAGTAGTAGTTTTGAGCGATTAGTGCAATAGTGTCACCCACGCTTTATCCAAAACGGGGCTAGAGGTCGGTATTGCTAAATTTATCAACTTAATTTTTAAATGAGAACCTCCTCCTTTTTGGGAAGTCGGTTGAAAAGAATAATACGCAGTTTCCTTTAGTAAATTAGCGTTGAACAAAACGACTTTTGCGTAACCGTTAATCTCTAATACTTGCATGACAAATTGATATATTCAACAAAAACTTATAAATCTGAAAGGATTTTTTATCAATTATTTTTGAGGGATAAAAATTAAGCCTTTGACGTTAAGTTTGCGTGACTCGGGACATAAACCAAGGACCCTACCCTGAGGCATGCGTGCCTTGAAATTTTACTAACTCCGTCGATGAGTCAGACTTGGTCCTTTTTTTGGTCCTTCGGCACGTATCTCTATGGAATTGTTATAAACTTTTTTGAAAGCATTATTGTGGCTTTGTTAACCAGTTACCAATGTTGAGAATATACATAGGTACATATACCTAGGTTATACATAAATATATAGGACCTTTTTCATGCCTTTTGCTTAATAAAATGGTAACGAAAATTATCAACCACGTGATCTGAATTGTAATTTTCTCGAAGGACCAAAAGCAACTTTGACTGCTTCTTGAAACAAAAAACGTTTTTAACAGTCAATTTCAGATAGGTTCTAATCATAAGATTGCTTAAACGCCGGAGTTTATTTAGCGGAAGTTCGTTTTGATAACTTAATTAACATAATTGATCTATTAGAGAGCTATATCCATTGAACATTTAGTTTTTCTGACGATAAGTAACTACAGTACCTAGTTAGTTCGGAACCTATAATTATTTCAAACTGACCGTAGATACATTATTATTAAGTAGTAATTCGATCAACTTCTTTAATATTCCCTGTATTTCCTCTTGTCTGACTCCAAACCCTCACACCAAGAAGGCTGATATCCTATACTGTTTTCGTTTTTAAATACGAGTACCTTAACATTACTTATAGGTAGATAGATGTCAGATACAGTTTGTGCTTAGTTTATGACTCAATGGTAAAATAATTCTCTGGTAATATTTTTTGAAACAATCTGTCTAAATTCTTCCACACCTTTTCTCATACCAAATAAAATTGCAATCTTCACTTGAAGATGTTACCGGCTCCAATATATTACAAACGCGTTTGATTGCAATACCAGTCAACATTCGTATCTCTTGATATTAACTTATGTGACAAGACGTCTGAGATCACGTAATCTGATGGGAGAATATTTCTTCGTTAATGGGGTTTGGACTGCGTGAGAATATTTTGCAAAATTATAGAGGAGAAGGGTATTTTTTATGGGCTAATGAAGACCGGGATTTTCGTTCGGTGGGGAAAGCCAAAGGCTATAGAAATATTTTATGGGGAAGGTCTATGTACAGCAATGTACGGGAGGTACCTACTCCGATTTACTGAGAAAAGTTAAAGGAAAATCATGCCATTTTTTGTTCAGCAATTATCGGGGAAAAATTGAGGTTCTTACTTTCAAGGTGAACTTAACTTAACTTTTTATTATCGGTAGGTAAATATTGGTAAGTACTCAATGGTTTTTGTAACAATATTATCCTTGATGAATCCTTCATCTCATGTGTAAATCTTGAAAGAAGTTTCATTTTAGTTCGTCAACCTCTTTTAAACTTGTACCAAGGTATATCTAACCTAATCTTGAGCCCCATCAGCCATTTTGTTCTACCAGACTGCTTGAAGAAAAGCATCACAATGACAATGATTTAAATAAAATACCAGTTATAAGCCATAATGCTTTGTATAAGTGGCTTTGATCACATGATTTATGAGTCCAATTTACATGTAGGTAATGTAATGCTTATGATAAACATATTTGGATAGATACAATAACGAGGTTTAATATGCTGTGGTCACGAATGGTGCATCGTTGTGATTCATGCTGGCTTTTTTGGAACAATGAGGTGTGCATCGTTGCTGTTCATGTTGAACTTTGGAAATCGAGTCATAGAGTTTTCCTGGGTGGATTTTCTGTAAAAGTTTAGTTATTTGGAGTCTCGCCGCAAACACCTTGAGGTGACTAGAGCTCCTACACGCTTGCATAAATTATTGAATGGAAGTTCTAATTACAATGCGCTTTTAAGGTATTTTGTTTATTATCCATATTTGACCAAAAGGCTAGCTTTCGTCTTTTCTTCTATCATACTTTTGAGCAAATTTTGTAGAGGTGTTTTTTTGACCTTTCTAAGTATGTGTTTCAAATCAGACCGAAAGTAGGTTTTGAAAACACATTTTTCGAATCAACTCGTGATCATGTTCGACAGAGTAACAGCTACAATAGGGTTGTTTCCTAGTATTAATTTAGTTAAAAATAAATAAATGCACAGAAAGTTCACAAAACTAGAAACACGATAAGCTATATTATATTACTTATAACTGACCATATTTTTTTTAATTAATTTATGAAATTTTAATTTAGAGCCTATGACGTCACGCCATTAAAAACGACGAGAAGAGACCGATGACGTCATCCTTTCTATATTTGACAATGACAAGTATTTGACAGTGACAGATATATCGAAATAACCTCAGAATTAATGTTTTGTTTATTTGCTTCTGTGAAGTTCTGTGTGTTAATTGCATTTAAGTGATACAACTGTTAAAAAATTATGGAGAAAGGATTTATGAAAGCTGATAGATTCCAATCTGCCAGAAGTAGACTCTTTTATGGTCGCTCAATTCTTTGATAACCAAGATTTTTATTCAGCGGAACGTGGATGAACAGTTTATTTGGAGCACTAATGGTCGTATTTCCATAACCTCGCGCCGCACAAACCTTGTTTATTCAGACATTCATTTAATTTAAGTTTTTTGAAAAAGCATCAAATCTTTTCGAACGCGGACACAAACATAACCTCAATATAAATAAACACAAACTTTACGTTTCTTTGCACCGTTTCATTTTTCCACCTACACAACTCAAAACATTTGAGGCATTTTATTTTTGTGCAAATGTATAAAAATAATTTATATGTATAAAATATTATAGTTTTTGTAGCTATTTTATAAAAAAACATTATTAAAATTAAGAAATCCATTAGTTGGTATGTTAGTTTTTTCTCGTTAGATGTGCTTTAAAATGTAAAGGAATGAACAGAGAACGTTGACGTCACAGTCACGTGATCTAGCGTTTTCTGAGCAATATTTTAAGAGAAATAGAAAAAAATGTAATACATAAAAAATAAAAAGATTTGAGACGAAAAATGAAAGAGAGGGTGATCTTAAAATTATTTAGAAGCTATCTAAATAGATTTCCGAAAATTGGAAACAACCCTATTGTAATAGTTAATCACGCACACGTAAACCGTTCGTTAAAATTAAACGGTTCGCAATAAAAGTTAACTGGAATGTCAAGCATTTAGCATTAAGTCTGCCTGCGCTTTTGTCTGAAATCATCGTCTTGATACAAGCTTGGTATTTACGAGCGATCTATAGTAGGTATGACTGTGGAATTCCTTTATATGCTTGTAGTTGTTATTAATGTGTTCATGTATCTATCTATCTTTATACTACAAAGCCGAAGAAATCAAATGACCAGACGCTTTTAATAATTACTGCACTTAAGTCATTTGGATTTTATATTTTCGTAGAAAAAATACTTTGTAATTAGATAGGTGGTGTCCTAAAGCTGGCATTAGGCAAGTTTGTATTCGGATCCGTGAAACAGTTCTCTCTCGAGAGAGAGTCCTTCAGGGCTTATGCAAAACCGCAGGACCAAATACGAGAGACCGTTTTTTCTCGAAACAAGTTTAAAATTCAGTAACTACTGAGTAAATAATTCATGATATCAAAAGGCAAATGTGGCTTAACATTCCGAATTCAGCATTCCAAGTGTAAACGTTATTTAGAAGGAAATATTTACGCAGAAATCTTGATCTTGCGACGTACCTCCTCACATAGTATAGTACGTCGCATTTCTGCAATCAGATACGGCGCACTGTGATGTAACTTACTTACCTACTGAATTTAATAGGACGCATGAAATTTTCAAACTCGTTAAAATAAGTATGAATGTGCGTGGATGGAGAGGGAGTGTTGGGCCGAAGAAAAGATGTATAGGTTTGCCAGAAAGATGGTATGACATAGAAGGGTGACGCCTGACAAGGAATGGAAACAGAAAACATTAAACCAAGCGTGAGTGAGGCAACCCCAAATAAATTGGGAGCAGGGCATGAAGAAGAGCAGCAACTAACTTGACAACACTTAAGAATAAAAAAAATATTATGGGGTAATGTCACCAGGAGTGACAGATGACATTTATTATGGAAGGTACAAGTAAATCTATGATGTTTTATTTTACAGATTCCCATGTAAAACTCAAACTTTTCTAACTGGTATCAAAACAGGTCATCTAGTGTTTATTTGTCACGTTCAGTGCGTTCTTACCTTCACCTACGTTATATGTTAGGTATTTACTTAAGAATCTAGTGTTATGAGAACAATCTAGTAAACCATAAAATATAATTAAAACCCATATGTTCGTGGTAAGTTCATACCATAAACTAGTAACCTGTCATTACGTTAACTATTAATATATGGTTAACCTTCAAATGCCAATGTTGTACGTGACATGCTGTACCACATAGCGATACTAGGTACCCCTTTTTTTTTTTTTTTTTTTTTTCCGACGTCAATAATCATCAAATGACCCCTCCCGCTGTGGGTTAGCAGCGGTGAGGGAGTGTCAGACTCTTACTGACTAAAAACCGTCGTGTTCCGTCATAGGCCTTTTATGTACCAGGGCCGCGGTATCTCTTTCGAACAACCCGCAGCCCCGAGGTACCCCTTGGACTGTTAACCCTGTAGTAGGTATATAGGTAATTTGTAGAAAGCACATAGAAGGCTTTAAGATTAGTCTTTTAAAAGGTCGTTTCGTTTCGTTGTTTACGGGAACTATTGAGAAAATATGCGATTGATTTGCAATTTACATTCTCTTCGGTTTTAGCTTAATTAATTGAGTCGGAGGGTGAGTTTTCCTTGTGGGGATGCGGGGAGTGGGATAGACGAAGTCCTGCAAGTAAAAGGGAAAGTTTCTTATTTTTTTCATTTGGACTTTCTCTTTTCTTGTAGAAGCATCATCTGGTTATGTACCTAAATTATATTCATAGGCTCGCTTCCTAAAAGATTTGGAGAATATAATGCCAACGATGAGCAACTGAGAATTCAGCCACGTAGTTTTACATATTTATTGATAATTCTAAACTTAGGTATATAAGAATTTATGAATACTAAAAATAAGAAACCGAAATAGCTCAGTCATCTCCAAAGACTAAAATATTATAACATTCGATACCAGTTTAAATGTTGACCTTGATAGTCAAATAGCTTAACTTTATATAATAAATAAATAAATAAATAAATAATGTCGGGACACCTTTTCACACACGGTCAATTAGCCCCATGGTAAGTTATTTACTAACTTGTGTTATGGGTGCTAACACAACTGATAAACTACACATAGCTACATATATACATATTTATAAATCATATCATAACACCCAGACCACGGCCAACAAGCATGCTCATCACACAAATGTTGACCGAACCGAGAATCGAACCCGGGACCTCAGGTTCGGCAGTCCGGCATGGTGACCATTGCGCCATCGAGGTCGTATATAAATAAATTCAACGTTTTTTTTTTCTTTTTTATCAGTATATAGTATAGTTGTTAAGTTCTCTCAACTGTAAAGGCTATTTGTACCAGTAGGTAATGGTTAAAACTAATTGGTACAATAATGGTAAATTGACACTCTATTAAAGTTTAAGTTTCCGGTCTGTTACAATTAAGTTATAGGTACATAACCTAACTTATTACTTTAAAATCCAGACTGCCTCGTTGATATAGTTATTATATTATAGCGAGGTCTCGGGTTCGAGTCCCCGGTCGGGCCGAAATCGCTTTGAGGGTTTTACAGACTTCCACAGCAGCCCGTAGTCTGCCGGTTAGTGATTGGTTCATCCGTGCCGTCCCTTCAGGCGATGAGAGTGATGGAATAGCGAGTGCACCTGTGTCTACACAAACGCTTGTGCACTACTGGTCATGATGATCATGTCCTGCGCAACTGGCTGATGTCTTTATATGAGAACAGCTACCGTGGTTGACAATCGGCTAGGACGCCATCATTATCCAAATTTTTATCTTATAATGAACTAAATCGGAACCACATGTGGTTCATGAAACTATAAGGTAGAAATATTCTTCTTAAATACACATACCTACTGCATGCATTATGCGAAAAAAACAAATGACTACATGCTAGGGTTATTCACATACTATAACAGCGCTAATTTAGCAATACCAGGATCTAATTAATTCTCAGCTGAAAAATATATAGACCGAAAGTTAGCAGAGCATGTAGCGTTAATTATTTTATAAGTATACATTTTACGTGAACGGTAAACTGGCCTTGGTTGCAATTTGCATAGATTCTTCGACTATTTGTAGTTTATTTTGAGTCTGAAACTGATTGACTGGGAATATTCCTAATGATGCACCAGGATTGTCTGAAATCGTCAAATTAATAATAAAAAAATCTGTAATAATGAAAAGTAATTGCTTTTTAAAATCATTTTAATGAATGCAATAATAAACTCCATTATAGGTACGGTAACTAACTATGATAAAGCAATAGTTAACTTATATAATACACTAGCCGTTTTCCCGCGGTTTCACCCGCGTAACTACTGCCCGTACCGGGATAAAATATAGCCTATGTTACTCGTGGATAATGTAGCTTTCGAATGGTGAAAGAATTTTTTAAAACTGTCCAGTAGTTTTTGAGCCTAATCATTACAACCAAACAAACAAACAAACAAACAAAGTTTTCCTCTTTATAATATTAGTATAGATTGTTATAATTTATGCCCTTTAAAGTAATTCCATTAGCTCATTAGCCAAGTGCGGATCCAGCCCTCAAAAAAGGTTGTGGTCACAGCTACTAGAAAATCGGAACTAGAAGCGGCTACTAGAAAAGTAAAAGTCGGAGCATGAACATGCTCATTAAAAATTATGCAAGTCGTTTATGAACTTTTGAATGAAATGATTTCCTTTTTTCTGAGTATCAGGACTTTGGCATTAGAAATGAAAATAAACTTAGGAGGAAGTTGGACCCGATAAAAAAAAAGGGAACAAATATAATGACCACCATAAAATACTTTGATACCCTTAGTTTTGTAACCAGAAATATCTACTGAACACCAGAAAAATAAAGTCTAAAAATGTAATAGTACCAGCTATTTTAGTCACGACTTCACTTTAAATTGTATTCGACCACCAAATTTAGTAAATGATCACCAACTCTTGACGACCAAATTAATGTATTATTTTTGCCTAAATAAGTCACTGTGATTGCCATAAAATGTAGGCTTATTACCAAATAAAGTATTATGATGCCATATTAAGTTATGTGTCCGGCTTGCAATGCATGCGTGAGTGTGAGTGACAGGGGAAAATGGAAGAAAATTACATATTGCGCCGACCCCAAGTAAAATTGGGAACAGGGCAGGAGAAAGAAGAAGAAGAATGTGTTTCTCAATACACTCCCTCGAAAACACACTCTTATCGCACTGTTTAGAGGCATGCAATAGACAATTTTCCACCCTAGTGCAGGAAAAGGGTCCCCATAATGTTATAAAATTTATTGTATCAGGCCGAACTTATTTTTTTGGAGTCAGTTTACTTAAACAGGATAGCAAGATGTAAAAACTTTGATTATCATTTTATATTAAAACGCTGGTATAATTTTGATGATCATTTACTACTTTTGGTGATCATTTACTACTTTTGGGATAACAATGATTTATTTGGACTCATTTTGCTTAAATAGGATAGCAGAATTTAAAAACTTTGGTTATAATCTTACTTTAAAATGGTGGTCTAATTTTGGTGATCATTTACTATTTTTGGCTTACGCATGATTTATTTTGGAGTAATTTCACTTAAATAGGATAGCAAAGTGTTAAAACTTTGGTTATAGTTTTACATTAAAATGCGAGTTTCATTTTGGTGATCATTTACTATTTTTGTCTGCTATTTGTTACTATATCTGGTGATCAGTTAAACATAAGCCAAAAAAAAATAGTTTCGATCCAAACCTATTTCAATCAATAACTTCTAGTAGCCAGTAAGCCAATATAGGGAGGGTTTGACGCATTTGGTGCACTTCTCAACTACCAGTAGCGGCATAGCATCGGGTGGCACCCCGGGCTGCTACCTATTGAGCACCCCAAAAAAAAAACGACAAAATAAAATTACGAACCAATCTAATAATGCTAAAAAAAAAACGTTTTTTTTTTTAAATATATCTAAACTCATATTATGCTCACTATCAGTTCCGTCTCTAGCTTATGTACCGGGTGCAATCATTACTAAAGCACCTCTATGTATGGAAAGATTGTGAGTAGTTTTGTTTTTTGCGCGAGCGTAGCAAGCCAGAACATTTTTAGGGTTCCGTACCTCGAAAGAAAAAAACGGAACCCTTATAGGATCACTTTGTTGTCCGTCTGTCTGTCTGTCTGTCTGTCAAGACCCTTTATCTTAAGAACGCATGGACGTATCAAGCTGAAATTCACATAAAATACTCGGGTCTATTGTCCCTTTAGGCTGTGAAAATATCAAGCTTCTAAGCCAAGCCAATCAAAAGATACAACCGATTCTGTCGATATTTTCAACAAATTCTCGACACTCGCAAAGGAATCAAAACCTACAGGGTACTTCCCGTAAACTCAGAATCTTGAAATTTGGCATGAAGCATTGTTATATAATGCAAATAAAGGAAAAATTGCGAAAATCTCATTTTTTTTGTTATATAATATAATAAAAATATTTTAATAAAATGAAACTCACTACCTTATTTCTCACGAACGAATAAAGGTACCAAATTGAAATTTATACCAAATACCTAGGTCTATTGTCCCTTTAAGCAATGAATAAAAATCAAACTTCTAAGTTAACGCGATCAAAAGATACAGCAGTTTTACCAACACCTTAGACGAATTTCCGTCACACGCTAGGGAATCAAAACCTACAAGGTACTTCCCGTGAACTCAGAATCTTAAAATTCGGCACGAAGCAACGTTATATAGTACAGATAAAGGAAAAATTGCGAAAATGATAAATTTGAAGTTACATAAAATATTAAAATATTATTTTTGCTTACATGACATAAAATATTTTTTTAATAATTATAAACTTTCCTACCCTTTTTCACATGAACGCGTAGAGATATTAAAGTTTTGAATAAAAAGTGAAATTCATATCAAACACTTCTTAAATATAATGGCCTCTAAACTGTGAAAAATTTTAAATCATTCAAAGGTCATTGGGCACCTTAGTATGAAAACCATACCCACGGCGGATACGAACGAAATATAGCACAGTATAATGATAAAGGCTCTGATTTGCTATGGCATTAGTCGCATCAATGTGAACCATGGGAATCTAGAGAAAATCAGGTGTAAACATCAAATATTTTCCTCATTTCAATGGGGAATTTAAACGACCAAGTTTGACGGATTTGAGAAATCATTTCTTTGTAGTGAAAGAGTATACTCGCCGTTTATTTCCATTGTCATCAGGTCAGGATCTGATGATGGAAATCCTGAGAAATCGAGGGCAACTATCAGAAATTGTAGGCATGCATAGGATTAAAACTTGATTCTCAGATGTATGTCTGGTGATACTATCAAACAGTGAAGGTTTAGAGCTTATCTGATGATGGAGACGTGAGAAAGTCTCATCACCTAAAATAAAATAAGCTCCAACACAAGGTTACGTTATAAATTGTAAAGGAGTTCCCATAACTATATCTGATCTTAGCTGTCGATCCCACAATGGCAGTCAAACCTATCTTTGTGGAAAGTCTTCGCCAATACGAATAAAATAAGCCCAAACACGTGGTAGTTGCAACATACCGTTCGGGAGTTCCCTTGACTCTCTGTAGTCTGCATAATCAAATCAGCTCCAAACCTTCACTGTTTACCAGTACCCTCAAAAATACACTCACATGTCTGGTTATGACTCGATGCGTGCCTACAATATTCAAGAGTTGCCCTCGATTTCTCAGGGTTTCCAGATCCTCATCAGATCCTGGTCATCCGGATTGGCACCTTCCTTCTTTATGAATGTCTTTAACAATAAAAACTAGCATTGCAACCTGTACAATCCTCTGAAACTGCTTATCTTTTATATTTTTCAAACGATCCTGGACATTCGTCTCCATGGAATTTTAATAAAATATTTATATTCAAAGAAACGTCATACCATTCTCCACGATTTAAAACTACTTTGATTCATGTCCGCCACTTTTTACAAAACGGGTCAGATATGCCCCATGACCTTTAAGACATAATTACTTATTTTCAATCAGATTTCTGAATGATGACTATAAAATGTTGTATATAAATAACTTCAATAAAATAACTTTTACAAGGTACTGGCCTACTATTTTAGTTATATTATAAAATAAAAAATATTAACTATTTTGACTCTCACGAAATTACCATAACTATGATTGTTCTAAACTGAACGGTTGGCGCGAAACTCACTTTTTATCTATACAGCATTTGTACGGAACCCTCGGTGCGCGAGTCCGACTCGCACTTGGCCGGTTTATTTTTTAGATTTCGTCGTAGTTACCAAGTTATAAAACCAAAAGCAAAGACGTGGTATAAAACCGTATAAATTTTGGAGTCTTGGGACACGAAATCACAGAAACAAGTAAAAAAAAAGCCACTGCTAAGTGAAAAAACCGCGAGCGTAGCGAGCGCGAGATTTTTTGAGTTTTGGTACTGTTTTGTACAAAAAATGTAAAATAGTGACTATTGTAAATAATAATAATTTTATTGTAATAGACAGCTGTGTTGCTGGGAAGTTTGTTTTGTTCTTCACCGCTTCTTGTTAACCAGAAAGTCCTGAAAGAGGGCGTTATGGGGGTGCTATCCTTTTCTACTTTCAATTTTAACTTAAACTAATCTAACGTTTTCGATATTGGACTTAAACCACCGCAAAGTGGAAAAGCCACGAGCGTAGCGAGCGCGAATTTTTTTGAGTTTTGGGACACAAAAGTACCTCAAAAACTAAAGCTGTAAGAAAAAAAATATGGTGATCTCGAATTAGTAAACAACAGTCATAAAATTAAATGCAACAAAAAAAGTATTATTTTGTTCCCTAGTGTTATCATCAGCTTATCGATTTAAAAAAACCGTAAAAGTGTGATGTCACAAGTCTAGGTAATAAGGTTGTGGGCATGCCCATCGTGCCCACAACGGTGGATCCGCCCTTGTCATTAGCTATTCTTAAGATATGCGTACTATTTTTATTTAAGTACATACATTTCATTAAACAATAATAATAAATATTGTTCTGTCCGTACAGCTATTGACACAAGTGCTTCAAAGAAATTACTCAACACTACTATTACATTAACTGATTTATAGACCAATTATTTGCTCATCCAACTGTTAATATTTGACTCTAATTGTCGATTAGTTGCGAACGGTAATTAAAAATTAAAATGCTTTTGCCTAAAAATGGGCTGTGGAAAAATGGATGGTTAATAAACATGCTAAAAATAAAAGGCGTTTGAGATAGATTGTTGGGAAATTAACAAAGGACCTTCCACAGTGGGTGCAGCAAAAGGGAGTGTCAAACTCTTGCCGACTAAAACTGGTGCCCTTCATATACCAGGGCCGCGGTAACTCTTTTGAACAATCACACAGCCCCGTCAGGCTTGGAGAAAAATCCCTTACGAAAGCTTATGTTTTCCAGTAACAGTAACAGAATAATTCATTATAATCTTAAAGGCACGTGAGTAAGTGCTACTTTCACAATAATACCTATTAGATTTAAGATGTCAGCCATTAATTGCGTAACTGGTGGCCATTACCATGGGCCAGTTGACATTTGAATCTTTGCGTGTTGTAGATTTTAAAAAGTTCATGTTCTGTTTATTAAAATCGAATACGGACATTCTTTTAGAGGGAAAGGTCGTGAGAATTCATGTTTTACACTTCTTCATGAGCAAATATTTATGTGGAATTTTAATCGCATAGTCCTGGAATTTTATTTCTGTGTCGCTCGATTACTACGTCGTAAGTCGTGGTGGCCTAGTGGGCAAAGAACCAACCTCTCGAGTATGAGGGCGCGGGTTCGATTCCAGGTCAGGCAAGTACCAATGCAACTTTTCTAAGTTTGTATATGTACTTTCTAAGTATATCTTAGACACCAATGACTGTGTTTCGGATGGCACGTTAAACTGTAGGTCCCGGCTGTCATTGAACATCCTTGGCAGTCGTTACGGGTAGTCAGAAGCCAGTAAGTCTGACACCAGTCTAACCAAGGGGTATCGGGTTGCCCGGGTAACTGGGTTGAGGAGGTCAGATAGGCAGTCGCTTCTTGTAAAGCACTGGTACTCAGCTGAATCCGGTTAGACTGGAAGCCGACCCCAACATAGTTTGGGAAAAGGCTCGGAGGATGATGTCGCTCGATTAGTACGCTCCTACGTTACTTCCTAGCTAGATAAGCAAATGTTACATGGAACAGTCGCGGTTATTCAACTACATATGTACCTAGTTTCTGCCTTTTCAGTACAGTGTCGAAGTTTTTAAATATGTAGGTATATTTTTTTTTGCAAATAGACTTAGTAACTAAAATATTATTATAATGAAGACAGGATGATGATAAGCATGTTTTTGTGGCATTGTAGCTTTTATCAGTCATAGAAACAAATAAAGTGAACTATTCGACTATTCTACTCACATGAGACCACAAACTCAGTCAAAACAAGTGACATTACGAACAAGACGTGAAGGCGACATATGTATGTACATATGTGTCGATAATTTTTTCCTCGACTATGAGCCTGTAGACTCGCTAGCCTCGACCCACAAATTTCGTTGCAAGCCTACACTTAATCGATCCAGTTTATCATGTAGTTGTTGTGTGACATAGGCACATACGTTAGGTGATCTTGTTAGATAAGGATAATAGCTTTGTATTGTTAGGACTTTTGACTAAGTTATGTTATGTAAAAATTTTCTTTTTTGCACTTGCAATGACGGTCCTGAGATAGTAGAAGTTGGGAAAACTATCTAGGAACTAAGAAGCTAAACTGAGGCTGTCTAAAATACTTGTTGCGACAATTTTTGGTACAAATTCAAATATGTTAAAGGCCCAAAAAAGGTAAAGAATCTTATAAATACTGTAGGCTTATATAAACGAAATACTGCAAACTAACATACAACTGTCGTTTTTATATGCTAGGAATGCAAATGCGGTATTCTTGCAATAGGTAGTTAGTCCGATACTTATCTTTTAGCCTCAACTGTGATTTATAGATAAGCATAGTTTAAAGGTTAAGAAAACTGCAACTTTTCAGGGACATGAGTATGTTGCCAAATATATTTGTAGTACATTAGATTTGGTGATTTAGATAGTATCCATTATTTAATTATAGGCCAAACTTTTTGCCATAGGGCCTTTCTATCAAGTCCTTCAAATCAAGGTTCAATGGCAGAAAAAGAGATTTTGAACCAGACTTAACGGAGTTAATGATACCTATCATCTATAATCGAGAACTCAGAACCCAGACCAGACCATCTTAAGACGAACTGCACCTGTGTATCAAACCTTTAACCTTTTACGTCGTCACTTAAATCAGTACTTAAATACCCCAACTTAAATAGTGAACAAAAAACAACTGATCCCATCAAGTAGGCCTTACATCTCAATATGGCGATCAGGTCACGATGCACCAACTTATAAGGAAATGTCGAGCTTAATGCGAAAATATTCCACCAGCCCTTTGACCTTTTAACGCAATTTTGTTGGTAAAAGATTCAGAATTACTTCTTGTAGGTATTAATGTATATGTTAAAGTAAATGAATGGTTCTGTAACGAGGTGAAGCAATTGATTGTGAGTAATTGGTGCTTCCGCCCGCAGCGAGGGGTTAAATAAAATTCAATGAAAAGGAAAAAATACTTGACAATGTGGTAGGTCTTTTTGTCGGTACTGTAATTAAAATGTTACGGACATAGTGCCTATAAGTCGCCAGTCACTTAATTATCTCTCAAGTACGAGTGTGCGGGCCCTAAGATAAATGTACTTTCTACGAATTTTGGGTATCATTTACTGAAGGAAAATCTTAAGGAAACCTGGACCTTAAAGTCTGAAATCGTCATTCCGCCTTGAGAGGAGAGGACTGAATCCGTAGTTTTTCAAGTAGAAATTGTAATATAACATAATTTATGTGAAGCTTATAACAAAATTCAATTTCCAAACGAAAAAAAAGGAATGGATCAGTTATTGCAATCCGCAGTAAATGGCGATGTGCACTTCCACACGCTATTTGCTGAACTTTACGACCGCGTGTCACACTAAATTTACTCTCACTTTCCTTACTACCCGCTCTTCGATAAAATCTCAAACATATCGTAACAGAAGCCGACTGTAGGCGAGTATGTCACTGGCCCATTACTCCTAAACAAGCCGGTTCACCTTGTCGTGTCCCCGATGGAATTTTTACGCACGCCATCTAGTCTGCATTGTGCAATGAACGAGTAGTTAAAACAGGTGCGGTACTACTATCTCTTCTTAGTTCTGTGGACTTATAGCCCCTTCCAATAAAAACAAATGGTTGGCCTTTGCCGTTGATTCTAAAGTTTCGTCCATAATAGACCAGGATTCCGGGGACATCAGGCATTAGTTATTTTCTCACGAATGCTATATTTCGTTCTCAATTACGCCATATATTGCAATAATGATAAAATTATTTTATCCTCAAAAATCAAAAGTTATCCAACCAATTAAAAAATTAAGATAAAAATAAAACTTTCCGCCTAGGGTAGCTCTAGATTAAATTGCTAGCTAAAAGTAAAAAAAAAAAACTTGAAAACTAATAACCTTAACCACCATTTTATACCTACTATAGTTCTGTTCCGTTGATAGTTTTATAAATACTCATATTTATAGTAATGAATGCGTTCTAAGCGGATACCTTCACGGATACTCCATGCAATTAAAGGATTTCCTTGAGTACCTACCAACGTCAGAATAGTAATTATCATTAAGTTATCATTGTTCGATTCAAATGTCGTAAATGTAATTAAAAACAGATGGAATTTACAGTAAAAAAAACCCGGAGCCAATCGTAATTAAAAGCCTTTGTAGACTGCAAACTTTTATGGCCGTTCCTAATATTGTATATATCTGTGATTTTGTTTTCTAGTTTCACTGTGGGCTAATGTCAAAATACTATCTCTAGTGAGCAAATCAACAGATGGTTAAAATATTGCCATATGGCCCTTAGTCGACCGACAGTTTTAGGTAGGCTCATAAGTAAATATAAAGATGAATCGTAGTGCGCACATTACAACAATTAGATATCCGTACAGTATCAAACTAACTAAAACGTTTCATTATCGTTATTTATTTTTGTATGTCTCTGCCAGACCTCGGGACTATAGAGTCCCGGATTTTTGGGAGGCGAACGTGGGGCCGAAGCCAACACGCTGAAGCCCTTTTGAGACAACTTTAATGAAATGGCGACACAAAACCGACGATTATCCCCGTATACACTATAGAAATGTACCCAAGGACAATCCCCGGTTCTGTGCTAAACTATTGCTAACTATGGAGGAAAACTACTTGGGCTATTGTGATGGGATGTTAGTGGACTAGGAATGGGAAGACTATGGGAACTATGGCACCTGCCGATAACAATGTTTGCACACGTAAAAATGGCAGGTGGAGACTCGCCAACTCACTTACTGGGCCCTCGGGAATCAGTCACTGAATAGCAACAAGAGGGCAACAGGTACATGAGCGGCTGAAGGGTGAGGATACCTCGGCGGACTTTAAACTCAGATCACGCGCTCCCTGTGGGTCCAGCATCACCGGCCCACTCGCCACTTACCACGAGGCACCTACCCTCCGAGTGGGCTGCTAACCCTGCTCTAGCGACTCCACTCTGACCGGCCGATGAAGGCAAGCCAAGAGGCGGGAGACCTATCTCCCGTCATGCTTCACTCCGCAGGCCGGAGATGGGGGACATTCTCCCTGGAGCATTCGGATATATAGCCCCGCGGGGTCGCTACTCCCCGTCATCCGCCTCAGATGCCCTGCGGGGCTTATCGTTATAATTATTATCGTGCCACTATCGGCCCACAATTTATCCTGCAGCCCACATGCAATTGGAACTTCATATTTCCAAATTACTAGTTGGACTGGAACTCCGAGCAATGAGTCAGCGCCATCTTTAATTCGTCATGGGAAATAGACTAACACAATTTGCAATGCAAAATTAATCGAACGGGATTTTATTAAAGGAAATTCGAGATGTTGCAAAGAATGTTATTTTAGTTACGGCTGTTACCGTAAGAAAGGAAATAATCAATGCATACCAAACTTGTTATTGTATTGATTCGCTTAACTGCGATCGGAATGCAGACATTTGTGATGCCTATTTTTTTGTATAAACTTGAATGAATGACGTAGTTTAGTTGAATTTTCTAAAAATAAAATAGTAACTAAGTTCTCAGGTGATGTTTTGAATGTTTCAATAAAAAAATCAGGATCGTAACACGATGCTGTTGTTTTGTAAATTTTTGCATTTTTTCCATTTTCTTTAGTAGTTGGTCTTTTATTTAATTCTTTTGCTAGTGAATTTTTAGTCATCTGTGTTGATTAGTCTTGTTGGAGATTGAATATCTATATTTAGTAACTTATATCAACTACTTATCGCGCATTTTTTGAGGCATATATCTCGCATTTATGACATTGATTTAATAATTGCTATAATAAATGTCAAGTTACGAATCATAAACAAATTAATACCAAAGCAATTACTGTGTTCATGTAAAATTGCAAATTAATTTAATCTTGACATTTTTATTCATGCAATCATATTGTCAATGCTGTTTACAAATCTTGTTATTACCTTAAACAAAATATCAACTAGCAATTTCCCACCGCCTCACCTGATTGTTATGAGACTGTATTTTCCCTATACAAACAGAAAATGTTTCATCTCTATTATATCCATCTATCGATTTACAAAAGTGCCTTTACGTACTAAAATAATTATCAGAATAAATAAATACCTTACCATTGAAATGGACCAGTACATACAATTCCCATGGCCACCGTTAAGGTAATAACAATAACAGTATAAAGATTTAATGATTTTGTAGAATAACGGCGGTCTGACTCCTGGCCTATAATCGGCCATTCTTTTGTCTATCATATAATTCTTGGATGCCACGCGATCCGCATTCATCTTCGTGTAATATCATCATGGATGATTGTTCGTGATAGGAGTAAGCAGGGTAGTTAGTTACCTTGGAAAAATAGTATCTTTGATAGAAAGAAGTATTTACTTGGAAGCAGGACAATTTGCAAACGTCTTTTTGATAATAGCATACAGACGGTTAAAAACAACGTGTAAAATTTAAAAAGATGGATTAATTTGTATGTTTTTAATTAGTTTTTCTTCGTGGTTTCTTGGTATCCCAAGACAAATACCAACATCCCCCATCGTGATATATAGCGTAGTTTGAATATTTTATTCTACCGATTCCATTAATATCAATGCGAAATCCTACTACTAAACGCAAAATCTGTTATACAATCTATTTCAACTAGTCGAAGAGAAGAGAATAGACGAAAAGAAAAAAAAAGTCAGTTAAGCTACTTTTTTACCTTCAATCCCAACAGTAGATAAATATTACCTCTTAAACACGCATCATTACAATTCGTACTCCATCATCACATCACGAGTATTTTCAACACGTAGAGGTCACTAGCCACAGGTCAACAGTCATGTCTTGTGTCTCCCTGTCTTATTACAAACAATTACTTCTAACTATTGTTGTACATAGTATCTTAACAATTTGCATAATATTTTGTATCTTATGTTGTAGTGTTTTAAGTTATAGAAATACCTACATGGTTAGTTGTTTGTGTTTTGTTTTTTTAAGGCTCCATTATTGTCGTTCTAATTATGTAGGTAGGTTAAATAGGTCCTGACCCTTCCTGACTTGTGTTTATATTTTTTATAGTTAAGTATAATATAAAGTTCTAGCACTAGCATTTGTTTCAATCATTTAAATATTTTTAGCCATCGTGATTACTTTTTTATAAACTTTTTTACATGGCGCTGAAAAGTTCAAGGAACCAAAATGTTCAGGACCGAATCGGTACCGAATTGTTCCATAACAAGGCAATTTTCTAAGTACCTAGACTTCACAACAAAGTCATGTCTGTCCGTATGTTAGTTTTAACACCTCATAGCCATTTGCCGAATAGCGCATACAATTTCACTGTGTGTTCAATGGGTCAAATGGCAGCCGACTGTTTAGTTTGCAGTGTGGTACTAACTATTCCCAGTTAAGTTTGACAGCCTTTCTAACGTTTTAACTATCCGCTAGTTACCTTATGTGTTAAGTTTATAGTTAAGCAGAGAGATCGGCTACCTAATGATTTTTATGACAGACTAGCTTTTCCAAGCTCTTTTCTATACCGTGATACAATGTAAGTTAGGTACCTAAGTCTTAAACAATAAACCTCTTGAATTACTGATTTAAACAATATCTGTGTTCCAAGTTTCATTGAAATTGGTTCAGTAGTTTTTTGACAAAGTGCAACAGGCAGGCGGAGTTACTTTTGCATTGTTAACTTAAGTTAGTACCTAAGAAATAAGGATCTACTAGCTTCCGCCAGCGGCTTCGCCCGCGTGGTGTGTTGATAAAAAGTAGCCTATGTGTCAATCCAGGGTATCACCTATCTACATACCAAATTTCAACCAAATCGGTCCAGCCATTTTTGCGTGATTGAATACAAACATACATCCATACATTCTCACAAACTTTCACATTTATAATATAAGTAGGATGAAGTTGTATTCGTTACTATAGTAACACGAGTATTTTCCTTCAATACTTTTATAATTTAATTCAGAATTCCATACAATTATAACACTGAGTGACGAAGGAGCCGTGCAACCAATGACATATTTATTTACACAATCAATTATGACCCTTAACACGAAAGCATTAAAGTTCATATTTCTTCATGGTGTTCAACAATGGCGGTTATTATGCACGCAATAAGCATTGAATTCTAATGTTTATAGGATACTTGAAGTGCCTGTTAGCTCATACTTATAATTTATTTAAGTCCTTTTATATGATCTGTGTGGCACTATAAAGTCTTTTATGCATGTTTAAATATACTTTATTTACTTGACATCTACTTTATTGTATTACGTAAACAATTATGACTATTTAAATTATGGGTATTACATGGGCATATTTCTGCAACGAACTTACAAGCTCTCACTTTCAATAAGATGTATCTAAGATTTGTTTTACCAATTTGGTAAAAGCTTCCTTCAACAGTTTCAAGTCTGCTCTATTTTGGGCGGTTTTTCTCCCATTTTTGTCCACGATATCATAGATATCATGTATAGAGTGGTCGTTTTGCCGTCTTTCCTTTAAAAAAATTAGAAAAATAAGTTAAAATTCCAACATTTCAGAAATCCTTTCACTTCTCTCAATTACCCAAAAGAATGGTAAAACCGACTTGGAAAAGCCCAATCAAAAGTTCACCGAAAGACTAGTGAGTCACTTCACGTCAGGTTAGTTAACAAACTGAATTTGCACACCCTGCGGTTTCCTTACTGCTGTTTTGTTTCCTATACTGAGACTTCCGTTGACTAATACATACACAGGTATGTATTGGTCTTTCTAAGTTTTTAAAATGGTTCATCAAGTTGAATCGAAATATCGCTCGTTTATAGAGAAAGAACTTTAAAGTTAATAACACCATATAGAGTAAGTAGGTTCAGGGGACAGTTGAGACAAAAAAATACTGAATAAAAATAGAAATATCATGTACCTATAAGAATCTTATTATCTTACCGGGCTATGAGAGTGAAGGAATATTGAGTGCACCTGCGTCTGCGCAAATGCTTGTGCACTATAATATTTCCTGCGCAGTAATTGTCTCCTTGTATGAGAACAGCCGCCATTGGCGATAATCTGCTAGGAGGACATCATCTTAAACAAGACTATCAGTGCTGCACATTTCGGCGCTGCACTTTTCGGTGCAAGAATATAAACGTCGTATATAGCCGCACAGACTAATTTAGAACTTGGATTTCAGCATTAAGTTTTTAAATAACTTTTCTAGGTACAACGAGCATAATATCGTTATTCATAAAGATATCACGAAAAATATGACTGATGAATGAATTACGTTTAGTGTCAGACAGTCTACCATCTGCTCAAATAAACACAACTGCATTTAAAATGAAAATGAAAACGACAAACAAGTACCAAAAAGCAATTTCACACTGCTTACATAAATTATTTAACCTTACCAATACATGTATCCACTTCCTATGTGACAAGGTCGTATGAAATATGCTCTGACCTCTATCAAGGCCGACTTTCAATTTGTCCACTGCGTTGCACCGATTGGTATATTGTTGTTAATATGCGGATTGAGATACCTATTTAAGTAGTTTTTATAAGAAACTAATTAGTTTGTTCTCGGTAGTCCGGTAATGAGTTTTGATAACCCTATTGTAGTTTAACCCTGAATTTCTTGATTGGTAAACGATGGGGAAAATGGTCACGTACCTACCTACTTACATCATCATCCTCCGAGCCTTTTTCCCAAACTACGTTGGGGTCGGCTTCCAGTCTAACCGGATGTAGCTGAGTACTAGTGCTTTACAAGGAGCGACTGCCCTGCCTGACCTCCTCAACCCAGTTACCCGGGCAACCCAATACCCCTTGGTTAGACTGGTGTCAGACTTACTGGCTTCTGACTACCCGTAACGACTGCCAAGGATGTTCTATGTCAGCCGGGACCTACAGTTTAACGTGCCATCCGAAACACAGTCATTGGTGTCTAAGATATACTTAGAAAGTACATACAAACTTAGAAAAGTTGCATTGGTACTTGCCTGACCTGGAATCGAACCCGCGCCCTCATACTCGAGAGGTTGGTTCTTTGCCCACAAGGCCACCACGACTTACATCATGAAGCATAAGTAGTATTTTTCCCTATAAGAGGGTATGTAGATCCTGTTTTATCGTAGAACTTCAAAATAAGCTCCGCTCCTTGCAGAAACTTAGACGAAAAATAATAGTTTTTATTCTGTTTTAGGAAATGTTTTATAATGACTTGTGTACTATTACTTTTCAGCTTTAATGTTATTTTGAGCACTACTTTTAATAATTTGAAAAAAAAAACCGTTCACTTCATTCATACTAACGATTCCTCTTCTCTAAATTCCAGTTCTTCAACATGGGGGGCTTCAAGACCCTCATCCTCCTACAGCTGGTCTACTTCTGCGGCTGCATGGACCAGCTCCACATCCTCTACGAGTGGAAGCAGCTAGATTTCGAGTTCCCCACCCCTGAGGCCAGGATGCAGGCCATAGAGTCCAAGAGTTTCATCCCGGAGAACAATATCCCCATGGGCATTGAGATATATGAGGATCGGCTGTTTGTTACCGTGCCTAGGTGGAAGTCTGGTGTCCCTGCTAGCTTGAACTACATCAATTTGAAAGGTAATTTTATTTTTATTTATTTTTTTGCAATGGTATTGATTAGGTTAATACGGGTCTGGTTCCGATTTAGTGACCCCAAGTGATTATACCTTGGATGATGAATGAATGAAACATGAAGTGAAAAACGAATACTAAATTAGGAAATCGTTAAGTCAGTAATAGACGAAATTGATAAATGTTTCATATCCACGAAATTAATCTGCTTCTCAGATTTTGAATAATCGTGTATTAAATGACCCAGAGGGGAAATAGGTATACCAGCTATTAAAGAGGATAGTGGAACTTACGACACTAATAGGCAAAACAAAATACACAATGCTGAGAGTACAGTTCTTATCACCTTTCTCGTAGAAAGTGAACTTTATTTAAACAATGAACTGAACCACAAACTAAATACAATTTGTTCTCACAGTCCTAATGCACTTATTTTTAATAGTTCTATGGAAAGACATGGAATGTATAATAAACATGCACCTGGGGATCAAAGCGATGACTGTAGAAAAGACAATTGTTTTGACGTTCAGTAATGTTTGAGTTATGTTTGCAAGTTATTGCACCTGCACCTGTAGATTGTCATTAAGTACCAAGAGGTATCAATTCAGATTCTTCAAATAGACTAATGATTCTCTCACTGCATCTTAAAGTACTCGCTCTATTTCATGAGGCTATGCCGAATTATTAGGGTCTTAACCCCATTAAAGTAAATGATGTACTAGTGCAATTTATAAAGGTAGTCATGGTTGAGAATGATTTGTTTTGAATAACTATGGCAACATAACAAAGAGCAAGCATATTTTCTGTTCGATTTGTTTAATTTAATATCTTAATCAGAATGACTTTTAGGTATCAAGATCAAATTATTTCGGTCGCTAAACTATTTGACCTCAACCTGTTTGAATATAAACAACATGTAAATAATGATCAGGAAGTAGACTTCAGAAAACTAAAAAAACTAATCAATAAAGATAGATTATTAAATGCCATCTTATTTCTAGATCTTACATAACAAAGTAAAGATACGTCAAGCATACAATGATAAAGACATCTTGGATGCTAATCTAGCACATTTATGCTTGTAAATTAGGTCTGCACGACACGAGACAAGAATAAATTATTTTGCTCAGTAGCTTACAAGGTATTATTTGCACAACACTTAATTTAATTTGCCAAGGAGACATGCAAGTGATTTGCTTGAATGCAAAACATTTAGAAGACGAGAAGACCAATAGAGTGAATCTTATGACTGTCGTTGTTTTTTCTGCTAACAGTTGCAAAGATTCTTGTAATATAGTGTCATATCTTTTCTTATCGTTGAACAATAATCTCTTTTATACATATTCTAAATGATCATAGCTATTGTTAAGAGCATCCCGCACACAGTCCGATAGTTGGTTGGATAGTTGGGGTCTTAAATCAGTATGAAACTGGATGGTAGTCTGCAAATTATAGGCATTATAAACTTCGGGCTTCCGTACGTCTACATTTTGCCAGTATCAGCCGGACTGAATACTTTGATTGGAATCAGGATTTTCTTTAAAAAATAATGGCCTTACTACAAAAACTTTAACCACTGTTTTACACTTGTCTAAAAAAAATGTGGCTCCAAAATGAACCATATGTCAACGTCATAATTTGAAATTTTTTTAGACAAGTCTTAAACTGACGTTAAAAAGTTTTTGTGGTAAGACGGTAAGTATCCAGCAAGCGGGTAGTCCTAGTGATAGGTTTTTTTTCCTCTTTATGTCTTTCTCATCGATAATTACATCATCTACTAAACATTTGTCTTGTTACTCTCCTACAATATGAGAATAATAATAATCTATTATTTCATAAACATTCATAACATTTACCTCCACAATTGTTAAGTTCTAAAGTAGTTACGTGACGTGACCGATTGATATGTTCGGTTTGGGTTATTAACCTAAGCAAATCCAAGAATTGTTTGTTTAATGAGTCAATCTATAAATAATTTTACCTCAACAGGTAAATGTTCTCCAAGTGTTTAGAATATGAGCAAGATAATCTGAATAGCAAGCAAAACGATATGCTATGCCCTCACAACAATATAGTTACACTGAAAAACCGTCCTAACAAAATGTTTTATAATTTCAGACAATTCAACGACATCACCGAAGCTGATCCCGTACCCAAGTTGGGCAGCACACTCCATCGGCATGGACGGCAAGCCTCCAGAGATCGTCTCACCATTCCGCGTCAGAGCTGACCGCTGCGGACGACTCTGGGTCTTGGACAACGGCAAGATGGGCAACTTGGAGAAGAACACCACGAAATTCCCCCCAGCACTCATTATCTACGACTTGAAGAACGATAACCTGATCAGGAAATACGTCTTTCCCGCTGACCAGGTCAAAGAAGATTCTGGGTTCGCCAACATTGCTGTGGAAGATACCGACTGCGAAAAAACTTATGCATACGCAGGTGATGTGGGCAAACCTGGCCTTATAGTGTACTCCTGGGAAAAGAACGAATCCTGGAGGATAACTCACCACTACTTCCACCCCGACCCACTGGCTTGTGATTTCAGTGTCAAAGGATTCAACTTCAGCTGGACGGATGCTTTGTTCGGGCTTGGTCTATCAGCACCCAACGCTGATAACTACAGCACTCTTTATTTCCACCCTATGGCTAGTTACGACGAGTTTTCTGTCTCAACCATGTATTTGAGGAACGCCTCCATTGCTGAAGCTAACTTCGGCGCCTTCAATGTTTTGGGAAGTCGTGGACCGAATGCACAATCCAGTGTTTCGTTCGTCGATCCCAAGACTGGAGTGTTGTTTTATTCCCTGGTGAACTTGAACGCTGTTGCATGCTGGAAGACTTCCAACAAGGAGTACTTGATGAAGAATCAGGGCAGGATCTATATGAACGAGGTCACAATGGTATACCCGACTGATATTAAAGTTGACTATAATGATAACCTTTGGATTCTGTCAAATAGGATGCCGGTATGGATGTATGGAAGCCTAAACCCAGAAGAGGTGAACTTTAGGGTATTTTCAGCCCCTGTTGTAGATGCCATCAGTCACACTGCTTGTGACATCACTCCTAGATCTGACATCTTTGACAAATTCGTGAATAAGATCAAGAATGCAACTAACTCGGTGGTTGCTAAGATAAAGCCTAACTCTGGCAGTGCAATCAGTCCGTTCTCTGTTTTAAGCGTACTTTTTATCAGTTGGATTATCTCTTTAACTATTTAAAGTTTTGAAAGGGAATTATGATAGGGTGTCTTTCCAATTTCGTTGCTTTTACGAACAAGTTAGATTTTGAACGTCAGTTATACAGACACATTTTACTAAGGGACTTTTTTCTGGCCTTAAAGACCCTGAGTTAATATTAAGATAAGGTTGTGAACTTAGGAAGTAACTGGCGTACAAAATGTTCGAGTGCTTGCTTGGAGTGTGAAATGACAAGGGACTGACACGCCCATTTTGAATGCTAGTCGGAAGTGTTAGTATTATAGCCTTTATTATTATCATTAGGTCCTACGTCTTTTTTATGATGTCTTAAATTGATAAAAAGTTCAAATTATTCGATTTTAGATCACAGCTTGTTCTTAAATTATTCTCCTAGCAGCCAAGCTGTTTTTTTATTACTATGTATTTTGAGGCTGAATGGAGTGTGAAATAATGTTGGATCAATATCAAACAAAATTAAATGCAATCTTTTTAATCTTTGGCTCTACTTTGAAAAATAACTAATTGTTGTATTGCAATCGTTAGGAATTGATATAAACATGTAAAAGTAAGGTCTCGTAAATGCGTCGTGACAAACAAATATAAAGTAACAAATATGTTACCGCTTTATTTATTGTGATCGCATATAATGTAACGTATTTCGTACTTATTTTGTGCCTTTACGTGATATCACATAAGCTAATTTAGATTAGTGCACGGTACGTGTTTTGTAAATATTAACTTTAATAAAAAGTGCTAAAAGCTTACTAAGTATTTTTATTTTTGTTACTTACCTCGCCATTTTTTCAATATCACTGTTCCAAGAAAATCAACAAATAAACTGAAATATAGTTGAGAGAAGTGACATCTACATTCCTAAAAGTGAACTTGTTGCAAAAAGTTGGACATAAAACAGATAGATGGCGCTGTCACCAAAATAATAATTGTGTTGGAAATAATATCTGAAACTTCATATTTATTACCGAGAGGAACTGAAACCTACCAAAATAACTGTTTGGCTTTCTGTCTACAAGGTTTTAATGATAGATTAACTTGGATAAAGACTAGTCGTTGTGTTGCTGGGATTTATTTATTACTACAACTTCATATATGAATTTATTTATGGGATATGAATTACAGTAATTTTTTAAAAGTAAGTTTCGTGAAAAAACAATTCGACTGCAATCCAAATACAGGCCCTCGCCTCTGTTTATGTGCTACCTTTCTTACCAACAATTTTGGTTTATTTATTATTCGAAAAAGACGCACTAATACCTCGTATGATTCTCTACTGTAGGAGAGGAAAGGTAGTATCTATTTATATCGCACATGAAGGTACCTCAAGTAAAATATATTTTTTTCCTTCCTAAAAAGCTATTTCCTCCATATTGAGTACCTGCCATTAGATAATCCAATAAACAGCAATAAGCAGCTATCTTTATTTATAATACTATTTACGGCTCTATAAATTAGCTCAATGGGTAAGTACCGAATTTCATGGTCACTCTCATATTGTTATTGAAGTCAGTAATGGACAGATATTTAGTCGTGTTTACTAATATGGGAAATAAATAAAAAAGAAGAAAATGACTGTTGAAGAGAAGGTAATTATTTTTCTATTATTTTTAACAACTTACTTTGCACTCCCTCTAATGTTAAGGCAGATTCGATTCCTATATTGGACCAAACTTGCAAGGCACACGTGCTTTTTATAAGTGTCCTGTAAGAGTCCTGTAGTTGGCGGTCTTAGACCCTCGAGCCACGGAGCAACCTCTGCTACCCAAGGTTGAGGAGTGGATGGCTGAAATGAGAGTGTTTCTATCACCACTAATGTATCTGCCAATATTAATAAGCCCATATTGTTTTTAGATAGATGACCCCAAATGGAAGATACGAGAACAGTGCGCCAAATGCGTTCGGGGTCCCAACTTAATCAAAACAGTGGTTGTGGTAGTCTGCATCGGAGTTGTTCTGCAGCAGGTAGATAATGACCTCATCATTACTTGAAGTAACTGTTTATTTTTACGGTGGCAAAATGTGAAAGAATTTATGAAAAAGTATGAGATAAAATTAGTTAGCCCGACTGTTATCATTCTCTGATCTTCTTCAATAACACTTTACAACTAAGGAGAAGGTGAAGAAATTAACTATAACTTTTTGTGATGAGATCTCATGTGATCTTTCAGCCGTTTGACCCGCGTCCCCTACCCATAGCCTTAATCAATATAAGGGTTATCTAATTCTGAAAAAAATAATTGGATCAGTACACTCCTGAAATTCAATAAACAACCTCTTCAGCTTTATAATATTAGCATGGATAGAAAAGGATCCCTGGTTTACTACGATAGTCTGATTCCAGATAACATCCTGCATACACAAACTGATAGACATCCCCATCACGACGTACACGCACTTCGATTTCAACAAGACGCTCACGTACCCTAGCGTCACCTTTTGTAGGGAGCCTCCTTACAAGTTTGATAAAATGCTGGTGAGTGGGTAAGGTCCAATCTGTCAGAGATAATGCAGGAAGTAGAATGTTTTTTAAGTTCTTATTTCTCTAAATTTTATCGGCGACTCTGAAGAAAGACTATGGGAAGACTGCTTGCTGACGAGGTCTTTCAAATTAGCACTAGAAAACTAGCTTTTAATTAAGCACTTAAGGTGTAAGTTCAAAGCGAGGAGTCATCTGCATGCTGAGGGCGACTGCAAGTGCTGTTGCCGCGGCGGTTAAAAGGCATTTCGTATAATTACATACAAATCAGTAGACTAATTCATTTATTGGTGGCATATTTTACAGTTTACTACAATCGTATTGTTCTCAGGAATACGGGCTATATGCTCACCCGCGCTACACATCAACCTGGAGAAACTTTGACTTCGAGAATATTGACCTGGACGAAATGTGGGACAACATCACCTTTAACGAGAAAGACATGTTTGTGCAGTACGGACTCAATGGATACAGGGACAGTGAGATCACTTAATATTTTACAGAAGAATAGCAACTACATGATCATAAATTATAAGCTTATTGTGTAATCACAATACAACAATTGTAGAGGATAAACAAACCATTGTAACAAAAAAATGCGAATTCATTTGATGAAGTAGCCATTATAAGTCCAAATATCATTCACTATAACAATTTTATTGTGGGTAAAATCGACCATAACACAACAATTTTCGAAGATAAACAAACTATTGTAGCCAACAAATGAAGTCAGCGTAGTGATATTAAATGCATGTAAATAAATAGACAAATAGACGACTATAGCCGATCAATCAGGAATGCACCAATTCTATTTTTACATATTATCCTCATTTTCTGACATACTAGTCACTACAAGTCTTCTAAATTCAACAGACGTAGAACTGACTCCCACCATAGGCTTTACCCAAGGCCGCTGCTACACCATGAACCCTAAGATCCTGAGCACACAGGCCACCAAGGCGCTGGGTTACTCCGTGACCCTTCAGCATACAGCCCAGGATATAACCACGACGACCAGCATCCAACCGCCAGGGTACCACGTGTACATACATTACGTGAGGGAACCATTTACTGGTAAGAGTTTGGCAATAATTGAAGTTTACACTACACACATAAATATATACATTCATATTATTGTATGGAATGGTGTTTAACGAATAAATTGTGGAGATAGAGCAAACCCTAAATAAAGGAAAGAGACCTTTTTTACAGTAAAAGGGATGAAACATGCAATACTGAAAATATAAACTTTTCGACTAAGATGGGCAATAATGTCGATTCTAAGTTCATTACAAGGAAATGTTTTCTCGTTTGTAAACAAGAATAGGAGACACCTTAAAGGTATCCAAACATGCTTTCCAGAATACAAATTTTTGATGACATAATTCCTGTATGTTTAAAAAGCTCCACAATTACTAATAGTAGATACATATCCACAAAGAGTTTCTTGCCGTTTCTTCTCCATAAAATCCACTCTTTGGAACCGTGCAACTAGCTTGAATGCTCGTTTCCTAAGCACCTGTAAATATGAAATAAAAACCTTTGACTTTGATATAAAGTGCAATTCTGAGCTAGCATTTAACTTTAGAAGTGACAGTATACAACGGCGGCATGGTGGACTCGCTGTACGTGAATGTGGGAGAAACCCTGAGCGTGAAGCTGAAGGTGGACCAGTACAAGATGATCAGCAGTGCCGATGACCCTTGCTTCACCATGACTAACTACAGCGCCAATGAGGTAGGACACTGGACATCATGATGAAGTTTTCAACTTGAAAGGACCCAATACATTGGACCAAACGCGGAGTACTTGATTGAGACAAGTATCAGAGACTGTATGGAATAGTTTATACATCTTCTATGGGCACAAATCCAAGCTTTAAATTCAGCTGTATAGATACATGATTTGGAATCATTCGATTTTGCCAATTCGTAGTCTTGGTTCTATATAATTTTACCTTCTAAATAAACGAAACATTCAAATAATATTAATTCTCCCAGATCTATCTAGACCATCAGAAGTAATCGTTGGATATAAATTAGTAGATTGCACATGCACCAGAAATTAATAGCTATAACAAATTATTACAATTTATCGTTTGTAAATTGGCCATTGGCTGTTGCAATACTTGCAATCTAGTGAGACCGAATTATTCGAGATTTCGAAGGGTGAGGTTAATAAAATATACTTTCCTACACTAAGGAAGGCTCAATTTCTGAATCTATAATACCGCAAACTATAACCCATTCGGAGAATGCAGTCTGGATAACAAGCTCTTCTTTCAATTTTTATTTGTGAATATAATACTTTGTCCAATTTAACCTGCCCTCCATTACTATGTCCTTGAAAGCCCAAGCCTTATATTGACGATGTAAAGACTTAGTTCGGCCTGGGGATCGTTTTTTGGATTCAACTATGCATTATATTTCAGTGCACCACAAAGTTCGTGTGGGATCAGGTGATCAAAGAGGTTGGATGCTCTGGACCCTGGATGAAGAGCTTTGTGCCTCGGTGTAACAACTACACACAGATGACAAGGCTTATTGCCGGCTATTTGAAGTGAGCTTTCGAATTGTCTATTGTAAATATATCTCTAAGCTTATCTCGATCCCGGTACAGACGCAAGTGCCTCACAGGCAAATCACAGCAATAAAGATTGAATAGTCAGCCGTCTTCTACGGCTAAAACTTCCTCACTAAGTTATGTTTAGATCCATGCTTTTTCTCTTGAGTAAAATCCTGTTGTGTTTACAAAGATTACTGTTATATGCAATGTTGCAGTACTTATGAGTCTCACAACTGTTCGTCCTGTCCTCGCATCTGTAACTCTTTCCTGTACAACGGCTTCGTGACGGACAGACAGAAGTTCTACTTTTGGGACAGTGCTTCCAAAACGTGGTCTGTGAATGATGGCGCTCCGGAATTGCAGACAAATGTAAGAAATTCTCCAAATTATTTAGTACTTCTGTTGATCTAGTTCACACTTTAGTGTTGACTATGACAGTGGATGGCATCTGGGAACAGGTTTCACTTCTACTATTAGATCTAATCTCATTAATGACTCCGTTTGTACCTTTACCTAATAGGTAAGAGATGTAGTCTTCATTACTATTATTTTCCTTTTCTATTTCCAAGGTCATTGCTTCCTAAGCTGCTTGTTCAAGTCTATGATAGATAGACAATATTCATATGAATGTTAGGGTATATTAATGTTGTTCTTTGGCAGCTGTTCATCTACTTCAACAGCATGATGGTGTCGGTGTACGAGGAGCGCTACAACTACGACTGGAATCTCTTCGTGTCTGACCTCGGCGGTAGTATCGTAAGTCACTTATCATTATTCACTAAATGCGAATGTTAGTATATACAGTTCGGAGTTTGTAATTCTGAAGTTAGCTATTTGACTCCTCGCGCATTCGTTCTTAAAGATATTGTCGAGAAGCTTTGCTTGTCCAAAGTTGTATACTATAGACTTTTCAAGGGACACCAAATTATGAACTAAACACTTCTGTGCATGCGTGAGGCGTCAAGTGGCTAACTTCGGAATTGCAAAGTAGCTTCCCATGTAAAACCTTTAACCACAGATTACTATAATATTTACTGCTTTAACTCCATTGACATCCATAGGTAAGTCACGCCTTCTAATACGTAGGCAGTTGACACCAATCTCCTTGAACCCGGAACACATATAATCCTTACCCAAAGGCTGCCAATCCAGATATTACACAAACATCCTCGATGAGATAAACACGCTGCCATTGATGATGCGAGCCCCTGGCAAGGTGCCATGCTGCTATTTCAAAGACTAGGTAACTCTGTGTCTATGGAATGAGGAGTAGTGGTGTGAGCTGACTACAGCGAGCTTGATTTAAATGTTACGTGCGAATGTGTGCCATTTCAAAATCAAAATCGTAATTTATACTTAGGCTTTACTAGAAATGTTTGTGTTGACCACTGAAGTCGAAAATGACCAATCATCATCATCAACCTCCGAGCCTTTTCCCAACTATGTTGGGGTCGGCTTCCAGTCCAAAATGACCAATAAAGTACTTGAATAGCTTTGCTTGAATTAGAGTTTACTTTTAATAATGACAGGGATTACGTAAAATGTAATTCAAATCTTTGCTCAAATGTTGTCCAATCAGAGAGTAGTAATACCTAGTTGTTTTAAAAAACTCGATTAAAAACTATGTAAACTATGTGTACAAAAGATAGCTAAACAGCTTTGCTCCACAACATTATTTACGTGCAAATGATCGTATAGAATTTTCGTGTGCATCTACATAGAAAGGCATACGAGCATTTGCACAGTCATGACGTTCGGTAAAACAACTGCAATGGTGTAGCACCTTTACAGTGATGTAGTTATTCTAGTGTTTGTATATTTGGAGGTCGAATTATATCCAATATCGTTTGTTTTCTTGATTTATGAGCGGATAAGAAATATCATTGTCCTTGGAATAGTACTTCAGTATCTTAGTACTTAATAATAGTTTTATTCGATGATCGAGAGTGTAGCCGACTTTAGAATAGTAACACTGGCTATCAATCAAGCATTAATTAACAATTATGTGAATGTTTATGTAACAGACCACCTATTTTCTATTATTAATTTCACTTGGCTGTTGTATAAACTTCACGCTTTGCGCAACAATAAATTGAAAATTGCATTCTATCTTGCACTTTGTCTTAATCTACAAAAAAGTACATTAATTAATTAATTGCTCATTTTAAGAGCTCTGCTCAGTTACTTGGATTTTCTATAGTTGTTTAGCAGTCACTAAGCTGCCCCTTTCAATACAATTCCATGCATTTAATGACCAAATACCTCCAATTCCCAGGGTTTCCTTCTAGGCCTATCAGTGATAGGTCTGATGCAGATCTTCGGCAAGGCGTGGCGGAACTTTATCCAGCCCTTCATCAGCTGCAAGAAGAAAGGCTCTCTGGACAGCATCAGCTCCAATACCACGGCAGACGTGAAGACTATACGGCAGGAGTATATTGAGAAATGGAATGAGAAGAACTTGGCTATCCAAAAGATTTAAATTTAGTTGTTGTATGAATTTTATTATGATTATATTGTGCATTGATAGGGTTGTTTAATTTATTTTCTAAGGAACATTATGTTAATGGTAACTAAGTCATGGTTACAGGGGGTATTTTCGGGTTTGGTTGCTTGTATCATGAAAGAAATACTTTGCCACCGTATTTATGATTCGAAAACTTGAACGCCCTAATCTCTGGAAGTACTGAAACGATAAAATACTTTCAGTGTTATGATAGTCAATTTATCGAGAAGGGTTTTAGGCGACTTTGAATCCAGGTGCATGGAGTAGTTCCCATGGGACGTTTGCTAAACCGCTTGTCGAAACATCATGCTTCTAATTTTAATTTACAATCTAGTAATAAACTTCAACTTTGCAATTGATTATCAAAATATCTATTGTATTAGATTGATTTAATTTCGATTATACCATTCACCCATGAATCACAATGTGGCATATTTCTGTTCGTGACACGAGTCTCGTGATCAGATACAAACATGAGGAGTTGTGCGTATGTAACATTGCATGGAGTATTATGTCATAGCTTTAATATGAGCTAGTACGATATGTAATATTATATAGTAACAATACTTACGATTCCCGCGTTTACATCTACTGTTTTGGCATCTGCCTTTGTAGACTTTTCCCAACTATGCTGGGGTCGGCTTCCAGTCTCATAAGATGCAGCTAAGTACCAGTGTTTTACAGCGCGTAGCGTGTAGCGACTGCATATCTGACCTTATCAACCCAGTTACCCAGGCAACCCAATTCCCCTTGATAAGACTGATTATCAGTCTGGCTTATGACGACTGCCAAAGATGTTGAAATTAAAGCCGGTTTCGTTTTCCCTATGTCCACATTCGATTAAGTTGTCTTACTTTAAAATGTAATAATAAACTCAACGCTTTTAGCGATAACCTAAATAATCTGGTCTGCTGCAGAAAAGTGATTTTAAAAGAAAACACACCTAGTTATTTTCAGTCTAGATTTTATTTTTAAGCTTGGTTTAATTCCGAGAATAACTGCCTGAGATTCCCCTGGCTATTAGAACCTAGAAAACTTCTAGCTGGAATGACAGCAGTGGGTAAAGTAATGTAATCTTTATTGTGTTGATTGTTGTTAGATATATACATTCAGTACAACAATCAGCCCTTTTGAGGCGAGTGTTGACCCGATGGAAGGCAAATACTTTTTTTCAAAAAAGTCTTCATTATAATCGAAGTTTTCAGTCGGCCTGATACCGGCTAAGTTCCTGATCTTTGTAATGTGCGTACTAACCATGTTCATATTGGTTTAAGAGCCCAAACAAGCCATCGGCGGACTAAAACATTAATTATTACAGTTATGTCCAGCCTATCATACTTCATCATACACACGTTATCCCTGTCACGATATGATGAGTGTACGAGTGACATCTATTTATATCAGGTCTCACTTTGTATGCTATCGCTACTGAACTGCCACAGTGTGATGACAACCGCCCAAGTGCTTAGCATGCCAACCGTATTGGATAATAATTTAAATTATATCAATAAATCTATTGAAGTAATTGTTATTAATCAATTGGTGAATAAATTAATTGTAGCTGTCACATGTAGTTGTGTTTCGGATAAAGTTTATTCCATTTGATTTGACGCAATGATTTTTACTTAAAGAATGTCTATGGAGCTTCTTGCCGGCTTTTCTCCATGAGACCTTGGAACCGTATCGAAACCTTGTCGAAGGCGTTTTTAGAGGCCTATTTGAAATTAAAGAAGAATCATTTTGAGTTTAAAAGCTGTGAAAGGAGATTGTTATGAAAATAATAAAATGATATCGGAATACTACGATATAAAAGACTTTTAAAAGAAGAAAGACAAACCTAGATTCCTTATAAAAGTGAATCTAACCTCATACATAATAATTCTAACCATGATAAAATCCTATAGTCTACGCACACGCAATGTTTAGACACGGCTCGGTATGCGAGGTTGTTCTGCCCATACATATAAAGTACTGACGTCAGAACTAAAAGTTATAAGCTCTGTGATTTCACGAATACGTAATTCAAGATTAAAGTTCACTCTGGTATATTTTTCATTCACGTTTTCCTTGATCTATGTTACATATATAAATATGTAGATAAAAGTTTCTTCAAAGGATTTGGGTTTTTGGAGGTTAAATAATTCTGTTTTTGAGGTTTGTGATAGAGGGGCAAATGTGTAGACGATTTTCACCGCTCATTGGCACACCAGAGGAGTCGTAAATGTGTTGCCAGAGTATTGACGAGCTAGGCAGAAAGTTTGTAGAGAAACTTAGTTTAGTTTCACCTAAGTGACACACCTCCATGAAATGGGCTATTTTTATAAATAAGTAGTGGAAGTAGGTTAAAAATAAAACATTGAAAACATACATTGCCCACATTTACGTGAAAACGAGAGAATAGCAATACATTTTAATTTAAAAACCTCGGCGTATTGATTTATTGCGAAACAAACACAAGTTTCCAGTCTGTGTTTATATCTGAAAGATTTATGTATAAACGAACTAACAAAACTAGCGAAATATTGTGGCATATTATTCATTTACAATACGCAGGTATTGAACAAATTCCACTATTGCAATATACAATAGAACACTTATACTGACTAACTAATTATTATTAATGCATTACTAAGTTGTACGTTACGCAACCATGCTAAAATGACTCAACTAATTAAGTTGAGACTGTATTTTTTATTCCGGAGTCATATGGGATGGCAAGCTCATCATCATTACAGATTTTAACATCCCTCTGCCCTGCGGCACAGGTTTTTTATTTCAGACTTTAGTCCAGGTTTTCCTCAAGATCCTTTTTACAGTCAGTTGTCCAATTCTTAGAAAGCAGTACATACCTGGAATCAAACCCCGCACACTCGTACTTGAGAGTCTTATGCTTTAGCCACTAGGACAAGATAATTTGAAGTTCATCAAGCATATGGCGGTTTCGCAATAATTGGAATGCGGGCAAACCCGGGAGTATGAACTAATGTTAGCAACAAGTGTCATGTTGAACCAGAATCGAAGCTGTTGGCAAATGTCGAACAATAAATGCATTGCAGGTGACGCATGCGTGTGCGCTGAGGTTATATTGCATGAGCGCAGCGATTTAATTTTGCAGCTGTAGTGACATTATTTGAGAGCGCATGAATAGACGGAAGGATTTCGTGTAGGTAAATATATTTTAACAAGGTGAAATTTGGTACACGAATAAACTAAGTTCTGCTTTTTATTCAAATTCCTGACGAAATATTTTCTTTGTAGCTGTTGAAATTGTAAGTAATCAGCAGCATTTTTATTTCAGACCGTTTCAGAGAAATAGTAACGCGGTGTCCTGCGTGAGCGACGAACGCGACGCGACGCGACGCGACGCTGCGAACGCGACGAACGCGATCAACTCAAAGGAATTCCCTACATGCGGCCTATGTGACAGTCTGCGGCGAGACGCGACGTAACGCGTACTTGTTTTGAGGGCGACCAGACGCGACACCGCGAACTATTCAGAAGCGTTGATTGTTGTGGGACAAAAAAAACATAAATATTAAAGAAATCGTTTATTAGTACAAACAAGTTGGAAGATTGTTGCTGTCTGTACTTTAAATATGAACTTTCAAGCAAAATTGTAACACAACTTCTCCATGATTTGAGAAGTAATGACCAAAATCACGTAGGACATCTGTCGCGTATAGCATCGCGTCGCATTACGTCGCGTCGTGTTGCGTCGCGTCGCGTCGCGTTCGTCGCTCACGCAGGACACCGCGTAAGAAGAATACAGACTCCTGAATTATGAAGACATTGATCATTATAAATCGCTCCGCTCATGTAAGCTGCCCGCTCCCTACCCGCGTTACTCACACCAATCGGTGTCAATGTTCTAATTTAGTGGCAGCCCATTTAACTGATCAATCGCCGGTTGAATAATATTGTATTGCCAATATCTACTAATTATTGCTACGATGCCGATTCGAGCCGCGGTGAGTGATTGACATTGTAAGTCTTTTGGTTAGACTTTATAGTAGATTAAAAATTTGTAGTTCAATCGGTTAGAATCGTTTTTTTGTAACTAAAATAAGTAAAAATACGTCAACTTTGTTAGCTTAGTTAATAGCTCTGTTTATTGGTATTTCTGAGAGTTGTAGTTGATTTATGAAACACGATAACGAAGTAGTGATTCGAAAGAGAGACAGAACAGATTAATGATTTTTTTGCTATACCTACTAAAGTATCACGGAAGCATCATTATGTAAATTTTTAGTGACATCATAAAAGAAGAAAATAATTTACTTTCCTAAAAATGTAACCTGTAAGTCATTTGACAATTATCTCCAAACTTGCATGCTCGTATCTTGGGACCAAGTAGGTACAATCTTCAAAACAAATACTTTTTAAAACCCTAACAAACACACTAATTTCGACATTACTCCACAAAGGGCTCGAACCCACGCACCGTAGCATTCCCACCACGCAAGAGCGGGTCTGCGCCATGATTCACGTGCAGTCACGCCAAGCTATTTAAATCTCATTATATTTGTACACAGGTAAACAAGGGCTGAAGTCATGGTGGTAATTTTTTAAATTATTTATTTATATCAGGCATCAAAGACCCATATAAAATGTTACAATCTCGGGTACCACTCTGTACTTAGGATCAAACTTCCAAAATCAGAGTTATATTTTGTAGTACCTGAGTATTTTTTAAATAAGTTAAACTAAGGCAGCACTTACATAGGCTGAACATTTTTTATCATATCATTAATACTTTGGGGTACTATTTTCTAACGATTTCATAAAAATAAATATCTCAGTAAAAATTGTAGTTTCTCAAATGGTGAACAAGTTTCTTGAAATCGCTTCGCCTACCAAACTAATTCTTGATCGGTAATATAATTTTTAGTATTCACTGATTGCTTAGGAGTTTACTTAGTTCTTTGTTCATTTTCAGTACCTTCTTACCTAGAACTTTAGTAGTTAGTAGTTAGTTCAGTTCTACGTATGTTTTAATCACATGTTATGTATGGTGTTATTATTTTAAAGCATAGGTGTATGGACATATCAACGGTTTACAATCAATAAAAAGAACACGTTTGTGGTAACAGTCCCTGGAGAAATCACTAAAAATGATCGTTAAACGTAGATTTATGAGCATGAGAAGATAAAGAAATATGTTATTCACCTTAACGTATTTATTTCAGTGTCATTAAAAATATAGAAAGCTATTATTTCATTAACATTAAATATACTACATATTTATTAAATTCAGTTAAAATGTAAAAAAGGTAAAAAGAAAATACTTCTTGGGAATTCAACCCAATTTAAGTTCAGCACTCATTTTTTTAGTTTTAACAATATCTTTGTTTCTAATTGCAGAACAAATGCAAAATATTTAACTGTGTGGAAAATTATTTACATCCTTCGTAACACCTATTCTCTCACAGTGGGCGTCACCTTTAATTCTCAACCAACTATTTCTGAACACTGCATGCAGTTTTCAACACCTCCAACTGGGACTCCGAAAACTGGGATTACATTCCCAGATATAGCAATCCTGGAACTCCCAGAAACGGGTCAGCGCAATAACAACTAAGTTTGGCAAGTGGGAGCTAATCTGTTTTAGTGGCAGTGGCACAGTGACGTCACGCGGGTATATTTAGCGGGGAGTGAGTCACTGGCGAGGGCCGGAGGAATGTGGGTATTACATGTCTTTACGAGTGCGCCTTATACAGTCGCTGCGGTACTTTTTGGGGACTTTAGTTGCTAATATAATACAATCTATTATGTAATCCAAGATATTAAATGATATTGTAGCGCATTCGTAACATAATAGTAAAAATGATAACTCGTTTGGTCTTACATCAAAACATCTGTTGAATAGCCCTCAGTAGATATACGTAATTATATTCCGTTACATTTATTATACGGTTAAACTGAAGACTCACACACAGAAATTTAAACACAGAAAAGGACGCGGTCTTTTTACACTGCCATTATGTATTTCCATCGAAATCACTCACAATGTATATTATTTAACTAGCTTCTGCCCGCGACTTCGTACGCGGATCCTGTCCCTTATGCCAGCGACTATGGGGTCAGCAAAATCAAAGATCTGAATAGTCGCAATAGACGTGACCATAGGGATAAAAGTAGTGATTCTAATTAGACCGCATTTAAGTTGTGTGTGGCAAAAATATTACACGTAGGTATTATTTCGTAAAAAAACATTAAATAGATGACAAAGTCGTGGTGACTTAGTGGAATTCGTGGTGGTTTAGTGGGTAGAGAACCAATCTCTCAAGTATGAGCGTGCGTCTTTGATTCCAGGTCTGGCAAGTGCCTGCCAATGCAACTTTTCTAAGTTCGTATGTACTTTCTACGTATATTTTGGATACCAATGACCGTTATTTGGAGGGGATGTTAAACTGTAGGTTCCGACTGTCATTGAACATTCTTGGCAGTCGTTATGGGTAGTCAGAAGCCAGTAAGTCTTACCAAGGGGTAACCGGGTTGTGGAGGTCAGATAGGCAGTCGCTCCTTGTAAAACACTGGTACTCAGTTGCATCGTGACTGGAAGTCGACCCTAACATAATTGGGACAAAGGCTCTTGAGATAATAACGACAATAATAATGAGATATATGCACCGCAAGACATCTGAGGCTGATGACGGGGAGTAGCGACCCCGCGGGGCTATATATACTGAGTTCTCCAGGGAGAGTATACTGTCCCCCATCTCCGGCCGGTCGGAGTGAACCATGACGGGGGTAGGTCTCACGCCTCTGGCTTGGCTTGGCCGTCCAGAGTGGAGTCGCTAGAGCAGGATTAGTGGCCCTGCTCGGAGGGTAGGTGCCTCATGGTAAGCACAGGGAGCGCGTAATCCGCGTTTAAAGTCCGCCGAGGTATCCTCACCCTTCAGCCGCTCATGTCCCTATTGCCCTCTTGTTGCTATTCAGTGACTGGTTACAGTAAGTGAGGTGGCGAGTCTCCACCTGCCGTTTTTACATGTACCTAATACATTGTCATCCACTAACATCCCATCAAAATAGCCCAAGTAGTTTTCCTCCATAGTTAGCAATAGTTTAGCACAGAACCGGGGATTGTCTTTTTTTTAACGACGTCCACCGGGGATTGTCCTTGGGTTCATTTCTATAGTGTATAAAGGGATAATCGTCGGTTTTGTGTCACCATTTCATTAAAGTTGTCTCAAAAGGGCTTCAGCGTGTTGGCTTCGACCCCACGTTTGCCTCCCAAAAATTTGGAACTCTGTAGTCCCGAGGTCTGGAAGAGATATACAAAATAATAATGAAGATAAAACGCAACAAAGTTAGAGAGTGGAGGCTCGTGACGCCACGTCTAGGTATGTAAAATTTGTACTAAGCAGTGACTTAACACGAAATTCAAGCGTTGTTGTATCTTCGTTATTATTTGTTTGTGAGAGAGAGAAAAGAAAAATGCGTGTCCATTATTTTAGGGTTATCTAAAAGACGGACTAATTACTTATTTTGATTCACTATACCTATTTCATAACATTCATTTCTATACATTTCAAGTGTAGTATTGCTCTTGAAGTTCCACATCAGGTGTTCCAGATCTTCGATGTTTACACGTCAATAGAGAGTGCTTATCAGATTGAACCACTTTTGCTAAAACGTCATATCTTTATAAGCTATAGTCTAGCTGGGCTCCTGGGTTTCCACATTAGGTGTTTTACATCTTCAATTTTTATAAGTCAACAGAGAGTGCTTATCAGATTGAACAACTTTTGCAAAAACGTCATACCTCTATATGCTATAGTCTAGCTGGGCCCCTGGAGTTCCACATCAGGTGTTTTAGATCTTCAATTTGTATAAGTCAATAGAAAGTGCTTATCAAATTGAACAACTTTTGCTAAAACGGCATACCTGTATATGGTACAGAGAAGCTGGGCTCTTGGGGTTCCACATCAGGTGTTCCAGATCTTAAAATTTATAATCTCAGCTGAAAATGCTCATCAAATGAAACAATTTTTGCCACGGCACCATATTTGTATCTCTTATAGTTTTATTGGTCTGTTGGAGTTCTGCATCAGGTCTTCAAGTTTCGAAGATAAATTATAGCCTATATGTTGACCAGGCCTAATACTGATACAACAAAGAAAAAATCATTGAAATCCGTTCAGTAGTTCGGAAGATTAGCGTGTACAAACAAACAGACATACAGACATACAGACATACAGACATACAGACAAACAGATAGAATTTTTTTTTTGGATTTGTGCTCCATTACTGTTTCTAAACCCCACCCAATTATTATTTTTTTAATATATTCAATGTACAGACACAGTTTTTTTACAGATTTATTATATGTATAGATAGATTATACTGAAATTAGTTACAAACACATGTAGAAATCTTTAGAATGCAATCTTCTACATACAAGATTCACGATCGCCTTAAAATATTTAGCAAATAAAATTAGCTCGGTTTGCTAACAGCTGGTACTTTTATGAATCACTATATAAACAAGATGAGGAAGTTTCTGTTTCGTAATCTGATTATCTTGTAGAAAGAAGATTGGTACATGCAAACCATAGCGAATAGAAACAGGATTTTTCTAGCTCAATTTTGCGACCTATATCTGCTAGACTTTCCCATAATGTTTTGAGATTCGATGCATAGATTATAAATTAAATGCTCCTAGCCTCAAGTCGGCTTCTCATCCTGCTACAATAGCAAAGATATCATAGAATATATTATTTGCTTTAGAGCCTCTGCATGAAGGCTAAACTGTCAGACGATGGCTGGCCCAATGGTTGGTTGATAGTTCATTTTGCAGGGAATCGTGAATACAATCAAACTGTTTAGTCGGTTTAGTACCGGCCGGATACCTAATCATTGTAATGTGGGCTCTATCATTCATCTTCGTACTGATTTATGAGCCCAATGAAACTATTGGCTGAATAATATTTTGTCGTTGAACCCCCTCTGGGTTCTTGACATGGTCTCATGGTCTGAACTACGTATCATGTTGGCCTTAAATCGACAACAACTGACTCATTAAGCAGCAACCACACAACCAGCAGAAAGATACGAAAAAGAAAATAATTCCATACATCATTAAAAAGCAATATTATTTGTAAAGAGCATGCAGATTGAAAACACCTGCCAACAAAGACTAATATTAGCGAAAATAACTCGGTACACGTTCCTACAGACATACATACAAGCAATATTATATACGTGGAACAAATTCTGTAGCTGATAATTTCATAGATTCACAAACGTTAGACGGCTGAGCTAAATATATCAAACAAACACTCATAGACTCGCTCGCCGTTACATTAAAAATAAATACAAGCAGAATCTCGGAATTGAAGCATAAATAAATTGTTTTAGCAATATATTTCAGCTGCGTGTTTAATTAAAATAAGGTTTTTATGTTTCGCTAAGTTGGTCAGCTTAAAATACTGGAAATATTACCTGTTTTTTCAACAGTGTTTTTATTGTAACTAGTCTAAACTTTTGGGCTAAAACGGTTGAGGAAATATTGATTTTAAATGTTAATTTTAACCTACTGTTAATACGTATTCAAAATTATTTGTAAACATTACGCCTATGCGGAGTTATGTATCATATTCGTAATTATATCGGGATCATGGATGTAATAAATCTAAACGATGCTACTCATCACTGCATTATCGAAGGCTTTTAGAATGCTTTGCCATAATAAAAAATAAAAGCTGTATGTTTTGTGGGTACCTTTTTAAAGTCAAAGTTTCGTCTTTGTTACTAGATTTTTGACTTTGGAACTCTAATCAAAGTTAATACTAAGTACTTTGTTCGTTAGAAATTTCCAAAGAGATGCTTCAGAATCTCTGATGTAAGATGGCTACCTGTTCAAATATGAATTACCTATTAATACAACAAGTTATTCCGAGAGGTACGTGCCTGATAGTCTACCGTTTGAAGTTTTGTTCAATTGAATTTTCAGTGTCGGTATTTGCACTTGTACTTACGAATATCATTTCTATTCAATTTAAAGTGGAACGTCATACTATGAAGTACATGGTATACCTACTCTGCATTAAGCATGGTAACTGTCAGAAGTTGGAAATTATCATCATCACCAAAGCAAAGCATGGCAAGGTCCCCTTTTCCATATGAGACAGTAAGAGTATTGAATTCCTTGCCTGCTGCACATGTTTAGTTTTCTGTGTTTTCAACATATTGTATCCCACAACCATGGCATAAACATTTTTAATGCCATGGAGATTAATTAATACACTAGAACGCTACATTTGCCTTTTGTAGATTACCCAAGATTTGCAGGCGTCAGACAACTGCAGTGTAAATACACGATAAAGGTCGTCACAACCCTATGCCCAAAGTAATCAATCCCAACCAAACAAACAATCCAGGTGTGTCACCCTCCTAAAAATACCAACTGGAGACAACTCTTGGAGTAGTTCCAGTCTCGGATCATTCATAAACAACCTTGGTTGTCGAAGATATAGTAAGCGTAGTAGAGCTCACGTGAACTGTGATTAAGAAGTACGATGATTTAGGTAGGGCAAGGGTCGATATTGATCTATTTTGAAGTAGGAAATCAATGAATCAATCATTCGTACTTAAGTGCCAAATTGGTAGTGATAAATCTAGAAGGCCAACAAGAATATGGATACAAAATAAGACAGCAATGTTTTCGGATTGTAAGGCCGAGGTGCGCTTTTTAGGACTGAATCTAACTAGTTAAATCATAAATGGGTAATTTGGGTTTAAACTATAAAATACTCACGTGAACACTCCTAAGCTAAAAATGCAACTAAGACTTTCAGAGACATGAAAGAAACTTAATTGTTAAATAAACCCAATATTCTCTGGGCTAAATGTTGCTTGTGTCCAAAATTTGTATTCAAAGGATTTTGAAAATTTGGACCAGTGGATTTTCTTAACAATTTCGTGTCCAACAGAAACCTGCCAATTCATGTAACTTTAGCTCTAACAAAAGTGTAAACAGCTAAGAATTCCGTCAATCATGTGGTCCGGTTCACAAACGGTCGACATGATGTATATTTTTAGATCGCGACTACAGCTACTGCTTTATTACAAGATCGTAATGAAGAAAATGTAAAATATAACAATGTTTGATTATGATTACATCATGAAAGGCTTCAGGTAAATAATATTACACGGAGGACACTTATATACTACATATTATACAAAACTATATATACTACAATTTTTACACCTCCGAGGGTGGTCTTTAAGGACGATATTTATTTTCTTTCCTCTACAATCAATGTGTTTAATAAACCAAAAATATGCTACTATTGATAACTAATGCAATTTATTACCAATCATAACTTTAAAACCATAAACAAACAGCCGACTCAACTTCTCAAATCAAACAGACATAATAATATAATAATAATGTCTGGACACATTTTCACACACGGTCGGTTAGCCCCATGGTAAGTTATTAATTAACTTGTGTTATGGGGGATAACACAACTGATAAACTACATATAGCTACATATATACATATATTGATAAATACATATTGTAACACCCAGACCACGGCCAACAAGCATGCTCATCACACAAATGTCGACCGAACCGGGAATCGAACCCGGGACCTCAGGTTCGGCAGTCCGGCATGGTGACCATTGCGCCATCGAGGTCGTCAATCAGACATGACAAGCAAGAACAAAAAGTAAGAAGAAGTACAGATGATGAAATCGTCAACGTATAACCCAGAGCTAAAGCAGTAGGTATGCCTAAAGATAGTCGATAGCTAGCGCCACCCATCATGTCAGCGAATCAGTTGCGACACGGGTCTGTCACACGCCACGCATTCTCGGCTCAGATGGGCGATTTATCAATTCTGCTTACTATTCACTGTTATTGATGTCAAAGCTAATAAGTGGTGTAATATTGAGCAATTAGATGGGGTTAAGAGTCAAGATTATAAATATCTAATAACGTATAATACTACTGCATAAGTGTATAATAGTGATGTTATTGCAGTAGGTATTAGAAAAACAAACGTAATCAAGATAATAGCTAAAAGACAGGAGACATTGGTGAACATCAATGCGCTAAAAGTAAAGAGGTCAATGATAAAGAAGCTAATGAAGATAACATCCTTGACCTTGCTTCCAGGGATGGAGATAGTTCCATGTAATTGCATTAAAATTGTTCAAGCAAGAGTTAAAGACCTTTGGCAGAGCACTACAAGAGTTGATTAGAGCGCAAATGAAACATGAATTCCAATTAATTAGTGTGTAAACATCATGGGCGTAATGGTCATTAAGAAAGTACAGAAACCAGTAAATGTGCTGCACTAATTAATGCTGAATGTGACCTTACAGATTTCAGATTGGAGGTGGAGGTCAGTGAAGTGAAGGATTTGTATTAGATAGTGCAGTATGTTGTTTGTATCATATTTATCTCATTACTCCTTTCTAACGGAGTATGGTTAGGGTACCTGGTTCTGATTCTATAGTTCCGGTTGCAACACGGACGAATGAATAGTCATTTTGTTCTTCGTGGGTTGCAATCATAAAACAATTGAATAATGGGATGTCATTGAATGTATTTCGGTTATCTTTTCAGAGATCATCTTATTGGAATCATGGGTTGAGGAGGTCAGATAGGCAGTCGCTTCTTGTAAAGCACTGGTACTCAGCTGAATCCGGTTAGACTGGAAGCCGACCCCAACATGATTGGGAAAAAGGCTCGGAGGATGATGATCTTATTGGAATCATGTACATCTTTGACCCCTTTTACCTGTACTAACAACACGTACTTTAGGATTTAATCCCAGAAAATTGTATCATGATTGGAGATGAGTGATTTATGATCAATTAGATCACTAGTAAGCATTGCCTCCTACCGTTGCCTCTAAGCCTCCTGAATTTCGCACCTCTCAGCAACTCCCAATAAGAGCAGTTGAACCTCGTCCGATGTGGCGTAGTGACACGTTTACTGGCGTGACGTACGTTTTATTGACGGCTTACAGCTTGCGTTTATTTAAATACCACACAGTTCCTAGTCACCTTCGCTATTTCAGCTCAGTTATGATATAACCTTCATTGTTCTTCTCACAAATTATGACAACAAAATATGGAACATTCCAGACATATTCGATTATGCTTACACTTTATAAAATGACGTTTGGCGATACGTGATTAGATTAGAACTATGCAGAGGACATCATTGTTCAAACTTCAATTCTGTCACTAAGAAATAGGGCATGAATTCCCGGAGCAGAAAATTTTGGGACACCTGCCAAGACAAAAGGAGCTTTGGCTTCTAGAAATTAAAGTTTAAATTCGTCTGGCTTTGTTTTACCTGTTAGTAAGAATAGAATTGGCAGGGAACAGGTTGAGGTGGTTATAGGATCTCTGACGTTGGCCAGCACTGAGTCACCATTTGACAAGCTAGCTAACTAGACCTGTCTTCTGAAAGCGGATCTCAATTCGTATTTAGTTCTTAATGAAATTTATTTTCATTAGGACAGATTTTATGATTAGATGGGAGGAGACCAGATATATTTCATGGTATGATTAGTTTTAGGTTATTAATAACGTTAACAAAAATAAATGGTTTGTGAAATATTAGGAACTTTATCCAACGATAATTTGACTAAGCGGAATCTTTGCAATGACTCATCATAACTAGACAGAGACGTATGAGGCTTAGAGACAGATATGTATATTATAGACATATTCAGAAAAAAAACATGGAAGTTTGTGTTGAATGTCTTACAATTGCCATCAAGCCTGGGCAAAATGTCGTCTCTTGGAAATAAGCCCTAACACAGCATGCAGTCCTTACATCAGGATAACTATGTATATATATATAGGTACATATATTATATGAGATTTTTTCATAAAATATTAGATATTATCTTTACCTTTGCTGTGATGAAAAATGCGATATCTTTGAAAGTTCACATGGTAAAATAGACCTTTTTTTTTTCGGAGTTACTTTCGATTATGGAAAAGCTTAGGATAGTTTCTATTCAAATACGCTAAAAGTTGGTGTGCCTGAAGGAAGGTAAAGACTGGGACATAGCTAAAATTCTGTATACCAATTAAATGCCAGATATTTTTTTCATACTATTAGCTAAATGATCAGCTGTCCAAACTGTATGCCTGCCAACATTCCTGCTAAATATGTTATTGTTGTGTTTGTAACAATGAGCCTCGTTGTCTTGTTACTGATATACACCTAGACACCGTTGTTACAAACCTACTGTTGAGAGAAATAAAAGGCTCAACTGAATACTGTAACAATATATTGTATATTAATAAAAGGCACTGTGCGTATGTCGAGCGGTAACGCGCATGCCGCTGCGCTGCCTGAGGCCCAAATAGTGGACATGATAACTTTGTATGTAATACAATGAGCCACATTTAAGAGAACAAATCACTACCGATATCGGGATAAAATTAGACATTATATTATTCTAATTTATAGTCCATGCCCATGTCCATGTCCAAAAATGCAACCACCAACTTGCTCCATTCTGATAAATTAGGATAAAAACTAAGGAAGTGAATTCGCAAATATGTATACCTCGGGCAGACATTGCAGTTAGGTAGAAACAACTTTGAGGACGAGGTGAATAGGAGAATTCAGTTTGTTGGGCTGCATTTGGGAAGCTACGTCGAGTCCTAATATCGTCGATCCCACAGTGCCTAAAGACAAAAGTCTTCAATCAATGCGTCCTACCTGTCATGACTTACGGAGCCGAAACGTGGACACTGACGGTACGGCTGGTCCACAAGTTTAAAGTCGCTCAGCGAGCTATGGAAAGAGCTATGCTCGGCATTTCTCTGAGGGATCGCATCAGAAATGAGGTAATCCGTCAGAGAACCAAGGTCATCGACATAGCCCACCGAATTAGCAAGCTGAAGTGGCAGTGGGCTGGCCATATTAGTCGAAGAACCGATAACCGTTGGGGTAAACGAGTTCTAGAGTGGAGACCACGCCTCGGCAAACGTAGTGTAGGACGTCCTCAGGCACGGTGGAGTGATGACTTACGCAAGACGGCTGGCAGGAGCTGGATGCGAGAAGCCGAAAATCGATCTCAGTGGCGTGCACTTGGAGAGGCCTATGTCCAGCAGTGGACTGCGATAGGCTGATGATGATGATGATGATGAATTCGCAAGGATGAAAATAATACAAAAATACAAACCTAATGGAGAACCTCCTCCACATGGGAATCGGTTAAGAAAAAAGAGTTACCTTAAAATGTTGAGTTCGACTCAAACTTTTTCAGATTTTTTCTTAGCACAAGCATTGTGCTAAGAAATTGTGTTTGATGGAAATATGCTTGACTTATATTTCCTTACTGTGCACGTCAGATAGGTGATGAAAACTAACTCTGCCAAGAGATGATGACGTCGAAGCATACGGAATGGAATCTCACGGGTCACTTCAGCTTTCAACGCCACTCCTCACGGAATGCATTGACGTATCAATTGCGAGAAAATATTATAGCAGCCGTTTAATATTTTATTATAGGATAATGTTAATTTTATGCATTTTAGGTATATGATTAGTGGAATTTTGTGCTTAAAACCAGTGGCAAAATGTGGCCTACTTTGATTTCTTTCATGATTTAAAATTATTAATGAAGAGCTCTGTTAACTGTGTACAAGGAGTACTAGTTAGCTTAGAAGTTTTCGAAGAAGTAGACCACCAGTCCGTTGAAAAAAGCCAACTTGCTGGACGAATTGCTATTATTCAAGGAATGATAACTTTTAAAAAAATATGGGCGTAACTCAAAACAGGCAAATACGTTCAACAAAAAATTTCCTGAAGAAGCATACCCACGCTTAATAAGATAGATCTACCGATCAATTACCTTGTATGTTATCCCTTTCGACAGCAACTTCGAAAAACAAGTCTTTCCAATATATTTAGAGCAATAAACTCCAAAAAAACTATTGACGTATAGCCCACGTATATAAACGACGTGTGCCTAACGCATTCTCATAAACATGTGTTTTTCTAAGCGTCAACATGATCATTTTACTGCCAAATATTTATTTCTTTAGCTACGTATGGATATACCTCGAAATTCTATCTTCTGGGTCATGACGATAGAATGCATGCATGACATAAGCCCGCATGCATTCTTATCAGCCCTGCGATTCTATAAAATTCGATCAACAACTCGCATTTCACTTCGATTCGAAATGTCATTTCATACTTTAGGGGAGGTAGGGGAGGGATGGGCACTTTTTCACAATTTATTGCATAAAAAATCAGATTTTACAGATCATTATCAACTTTTATTGCCATTTCTTATGTTCGGCTAGATATAATGAAAGAGCTTTCCTAAAAATTACAATCAGTTTCAACATTACGAGATATTTAAACGGTTTTATTTAGCTTACCCCGTTTGTTTTATTATTTATTCTTGGATCAAATTTAGTAATTCAAATTTCACCCTCTTCCTGTCAACCGATTGGTCTGAAATTTTGTATACACCTTTAATTAAATCCAATATGGCCGCCGGCACAAAATGGCACAGCCCCCTCAATATGGGTATCAAATGAAAGGGCTACACAAGTAGAATACTGTCAGCAACCCCAGCGGGGCGCAACAGGGCCAAGGCCTGCCTGCACGTCGATTCTATAAAATTCGAACAATATTAATATTATATCTAGGTACTAACCTTTCTTTTAAAATTTGCCTTTCTTGCTGATTTTGAGGAAACCTTATATATTTTTTTACTACGGCCGGATTGTTCAGAGCTTCCACTACTTCATTTATGCAACGAGATGCAGACGGTTGCGATAAATAAGTTCTGATGCCCTCTTTAATAGCCTTCTGGTAACTGCCACTAGCCAAGAATGATAAAGTACATAGTATCTGTGAAACAATAAATCAATAAAAAATTTAATACCTACTTTATCTGGATTTAGTGAAAACAAAATTGAGACCAATTTGGTTATTTTCATGCTTAAGAGAATACCAATATTATAACTGAAGTACAGAGTCTTTAAGACTAACATGAAAACATATCAGCTGGCGGGGAAACCACATAAAGGGAATACTCCTTATTAAGAACTAAGTGTTTTTCTTATTATTGTGTGCTTGATTACAATTTTTCAACTATAAACTGTGTCAATACTTACTTTTACACGAGTTGTAAGTCCTTTGCCTCGACGTTTTGTGGGCTTTATCAGGGGCAGTAAATCAGACTCCAGTTGGTCAATTAGCTCCTTTGACAATCTATATATGCTCACATAGTCATCATCGCGAGTTAATAAAGATAAACTACGAATTCTAGCAGATTGTCGACGCTTTTCTAGATTATCTAAAGCATGAGCTTCTTCTAATAAAGATTTAAGCAAAAACATTCTAGCCATCGTTAAAGGTAGGCACTTAATCACTTTAAAACACTTAGAACTTTATTTAAACACTATTTTAAATATAATAGTCTCTAGATCAAGTTGGCAACGGTACCTGAAACAAGGTTCTATAAAGGATTTTTCGCGCAGATTTATAACCTCACAAATTTTCACTGACGAAGAAGAGCAAAAATTTACAAATTATACATTACATGGTATGTCCAAGCCTCCCTACCATAGGGAGCATTGGACACTTTTGACTTAGTTTATAAAAAAAAAAATCGGTAAAAAAACTTTTAAGTTAAACGGTTTTATCTTATGTGCACTGAAAACTAGAAAATAAAAAATAGTTACTTACCTGTCAACCTACGTAGGTGGTCCCGGTCATATTAGACTAAAATAAAAACGTGGGGCCCATTAACTATTGCTGTAGTACTCTCTTCTAAAGGTATAATAGGTGTGGATTGCATCGACTTACTATAATAGGCATGATGACAAATTTTTAAATTCCTTTGTATGATGTAGGTATACGTCTATTTTGTATGAAAAATTATTAATTTTAAGAAAATGCGAAGATTTTTTATCAAATAATTGCATTTTTCTCTGTCCACTTTGAATCCGGCGCGAAAACGCTTGTCAGTGTCATGGTGTCACTTGTGACGTCACGACTGAAATTACAAGACGCAAGTGAACAACGCTCGTGCAATAATTAAGTTTTTTGTGTTATTAAATATGAATTCGAAAGGGCATAGGTGTTGTGGGGTCACTGGGGGACCAAGTAAGAACACATCCAAAACAACTCCTGATAAGTTATTTGTGTACGTTCCTCACAATACCTACAAAAATACGAAACAAGTGGCTTAAACTTGCAAGGCGAGATTCAAAAGCAATATTGCCCAGGGTACAACTTTATTTTTGTGAAGATCACTTTGATGTAAGTTATTACGTAGTTCTCTAGATTCTAGCATAGTTTATAATGTAAATAACTATTTCGAGGTTAGGTTTCATCTCTCATTGTTTTTTAATTAAACTAGTATACTTACATGGAAGTTTTAACATTTCTAAATTCAGCTGAACAAAAATCTTTATTTGATGCCAAAAACTGTCCCAGCATTATGATATCAATTCTAGGCAAATAAGCGCTGTTTGCATTGATAAATCCGGGCTCCATAACTCGTGTTATAAACAACTAATTAATTAAAAACAAAGATCGCAGTTGAAGTTCACAATAACGAAATGTGACGTTCGCGCGCTTTCGCGCGAGTTGTTTTGAGAAATGACGTCACGAGCTCTGATTGGTGTTCAAGATATCATGGCGGATTGCCTTATTTCGTAATTTTATTTTATAAAAATACATATTAATCACATTATTAATAAAGAAAACAATGCGCGTTTTATATTCCAAGCTTCAAGTTTAATTTAATAAATATATTATTTTAATGATTTTTGATTACTGTCATCATGCCTATTGTAACTGGAGATTTTGACAATCAATAATTAATAATAGAAAATACACATACCTTTCATTAGTTTTCTCTTTATAACGATCCGAAACCGCAACAAAATATTTAAGTACTTTTACGAGTGTTTGTTCTTGACAACTCACAGAAATGACAGATAGTCTATGGATGAACACCGTTACCAGTCGGTAACGTAAACTACCCAATAAAAAAAAAAAAACAAAACTATGATCAGAAATCAGAATAAAAGGACCCCCCTTTTATTCTGATTTGATCATGTCTCCCAACTGCCCATCTCTCCCCTACCTCCCCTATAGATAGACAGATTTTGACAGATCTGTCAAAATCTCGAGTTTAATTTAGTTCAACTTGTCAACACGCTCGATAGTGTAGCGCTAGTGTAGTTTGACAATGTCAATCACGAAACTTTAAGGTAGAATTCCGTGGGTCGCGATTGTCGCAGCCGCGCGCGACAAAAGTCAACCTATGAAAATGTATGGCACCGCTGCCGAGGGCCGCGACAGACGCGCGCAGACGACGAATTTCGTGAGCCGCTCGCGGCCGTACGCTTCTCAACATGGTCTAGCGCTTAATAACATCTATAGAATTTTAGTAAAACCAGAATTAAATTGTTGACAATGCCGCGAGCAGCTTACGAAATTCGTCGGCCGCGCGCGACTGTCACGGGCCTCGGCAACGGTGCCATACATTTTCATAGGTTGACTATTGTCGCGCCCACGGAATTCTACCTTTAGAACGAATGCGAAGTGAGAGTGATGTCGAAGTGAGTTGTGAGATTTTATAGAATCGACGTACAGAGGTATTTTCTTGTAAGTTGTCTATAACCCTTCAGATAACATTCAGCCTGATGGAACATCCCTAACACTATAGAAAAAGTTAGCTGACAGCAAAATTTTTACAAACGGCGTCTGAAAATAAATACATACAAATATTATAAAGCTAATGTGCTATTTTGTTTGCATGAACGAACTAGAATTAGGAACAACCAGTCTAATTTGAAAATTATTTCAATTGTCGGATAGCCCGTCTGACGTGGAAAATTATAAGCGGCTATAAGCTTTTTATCCGCGGAGTAGTTTCACCATTAGTTGGGTAAAACTGTTGGAATATTGGACAATCGATTTCTCCGTAAATAATAATGCTAGGTCATGGACCTTTAAATCCCTGCAAATACCAACCAAAAGCAAGTTGAAAGCGAACGATCACAGTATGAATGTCATACATAGCCAGATTTGTGAATAAATGTCTGTCAATCCTATTAGCTTTTGACAATGACTGACGCAATTCCGGCGTCATTTGTCGTCAGTGTGTGTTCATGACGAATTATGATCATCAAACTTGCCAGGAGATAGTAACCCAGAAAGTAAGCCCAGGGGTATACCTATTGTTTATAACTTTTGTGACCTTTTTCTCGTTACTTAAGAAATAATGGTTTCAGCTGTCTAATCGTATAGCTATGTAAGTAGATAAAAGTATTTAATATCATCAGGCTTTTTACTATCCTACTACACGTCACAAGCTTCTTCTCATGCGTGCATAGAAAGATCGCTTAATTAATTTTAAGGCTTATTATTTTAGCTTTCAGAAAGTTTTAATTTCAAGCCTTGCACTTAAGTGTCCGTATTACAATTTGACTTGAGACTCTCCACAATTGAATATTTTACTACTTTCAATCAAAATTTTTTTGCAAAATAAACATTATATTCTATTCTAATCTCGACAAGTTTAATACATAACTATGTTCCTTTTGAAACACACGTCTATGACAATCAACAAACCATTTACCTACCATTTTATATGCGAACCTGATGTTCTTTAGTTTATAAACATTAACGTCCTCCTAATTTTCAGTAACCAACCTACGAAATACACCAGTATTTCACGTAGTCCACGTTAATACGGTTATTCCTCCCCGGTGGGTGCCAGCGTTGATGACAAATAGTTCAGGTGTTAGCCCACCAGCAAAATGTGGAGTACGGCTGTAAATAAACTTTCCTACGGGAAATTACTCGTGTGATTTGCATTATTTATTTATGTTGATTTTAATAAAATTAGCTTTGATTTGTGGTATTTGGGTTATGGGGATACCAACTGTACTCTAAGACACCACTCATTTAATAAAATGAAGGTTTATATAAACCTACCTAGATGAACTGTTTTCCAAAGTTAAAGCTTTCAAATCTATTTTACCCAATATTCAACTCAAATTAAATGTCAGGCATCAAAGCCACCCTGCCGGGGCTGCGGGATTGTTCGAAAGAGTTACCGCGGCCCTGGTACATAAAAGGCCTACGACGGAACACGACGGTTTTTTGTCAGCAAGAGTCCGATACTCCCTCACCGCTGCTAACCTACAGCGGGAGGGGTCATTTGATGATTTTTGACGTCGGTAAAAAAAGGCACCAAAGCCATTTTATTATTTGAACTTTGTTTTTTGATACCGGCCAGACTTGCTTAGAGAAACAAGGTGAGACCTGCAAAGTTATCCGAAGAATATGAAAAAAAGCTTTTCCCATTTACTCTTCACAAAGTTTCTAAATGAAATGTAACATTTAAGAACGAAATCCAGTGTGTTCCCAAACGCACGACCTCAATAAATGGCGGGAGTTTCCGCGTGCGAGGTGCCAACATTACCACTAAAACGAAACGAACGAAAAATATGGAAATAGATCGGTGATTTACCAGTATTCTATGTAGGTATAGGTGAATAGTAGTGGTAATAGTATTTTTCTATGCAAAGTAGATCATTATTAATTTGATAGTTTTTGAAGATTGAAGTTATGACCTGCTTATTTCAGTTTAATACGAACTTACACAATAATGTCATTGTATAAAATATACTAAACATTTTCGATTTAATTTAACAAAAAAGTAGATCAGTTGCGTCGTCATATTATATGATATATATTTTTTTAATCATAGTTATCATATTTTAAAAACGTATTTAAGTTAAACAGCAGCTATATTTTATTGTATGATTAAATTCATAGTTGTTCATTCATCAATTTATGCGTTAGTTTGGTAATTTCGTGTTTTTCAGCATTATGTAGGGATACAATGTCAATTGTGTCATAAAATCTGTTTGTGTCCCTCTATTTATAAAAGAGAAGGTTATTTCAGGTAGGTATTTGTAAACTTTTCAAAATATTGCATAATTCTTATAATCGAAGATATTTTCAGAGGCGGCTCTAGTCTTCTTTCAGCTTATTATTTAAATGCTAAATTAAGTCAAGTATTACGTGTCGTGATTGATATCTTCATGAATCACGAAAACCTGAAGTTCAACTTCGTTAATTAAATTCTTCATAAAAAAATAAAAATAATGAATTATATACCAAAACCAAACCTTCATGCTATAACCCTTAGTACACACCGTCGCAAAAAATGACATAATTTTTGCAAGACGTATCCAATTCGTTTGTAACAGCAGGCAGGCGCCTCCGTTAGTGACAATCGCAGAACAAACGAAACGCGATCTAAATCGGTCGTGTGCCCTGACGGCTATTTCAGCTGAGCTAAAAATACCACGACAAAGATCGCCGCGATGTGGGTCGAGATACCTTTTTCTTTCGATCTTCAATCCGCACGTGCACACCTTGCATAATTCAAGCGCCGACTGCCATTTTATCGAACAATTTGAATAAAATGACAGTTCCATTACAATTTTGAATTATAAAAATCAAACTGACAATTTTTGGAAGAAGAATGTAGGATTCCATTTTTTGAAGTTTTATCTATGTGTTTGTGAGGTGTGGAAGAAGTGACGAGTGAGATTGTATGTGTGTTTTGTGGTAGAAAATAGCTGAACGTATAAATATAAAATGAATAATAATTCAACTGTTAATTTGTTTGCTGGAAGATTGTGTTTTCGGTTGGGAAAAGAGTTTGTGTGGTATGAAAGAATGTATGACTGTTTAAATCATAATTTAGAAGTAGTGTTGAAACGAGTGTATGATTGCTTTACGGTTATCGACGATTTGCTCAGAAATAAAAGAATGCTTTAGTGATTAATCTATTCATAACACTTGTGAAAAAAACAAATGGCGATGTTCTAAAACCTTTTTTAAAAAAATAACACTACACATTCAAAAAATATCAAAAAGCCTGTATTCAAAGTAGGCAAAAAAACATCACCTTTCGAACGTCAAAATCACATGAGACAACGCCCGCCCTTCAATACATCCTATGTGTTTTTGCTGAAAATACTTAAAAGATGTCTCATCACCATCATTTCAAAACCGCAATCTTTTTTAAAGGCATTTATTTAAAATCTCAAGGTGAGTAAAGCTAACTCACTGATATATAGATTAGAACAGTGACAGACAGACGGGACGGCAGACGTTACGATTATAATCTTATGAAATCTCTTAAGGAAGCTTGTCGCTGACCCATCTTTCGTGGATAGATTTAGAATAAGCTGACTGTGGTATTTTTTGCTTTTTATAGTAGGCAACATAAAATAATACGTACTGAGTATTAACATACAGAAACTCTTGATTTTCAACGAGTCAAAACAAGACTTAACTAAAACAAACAAGTGTTTCTTAAGTCAAACGATTTATTGGAACATGAATACAGTTACAAGAAAGGTATTTAAAAAAAAATCTACAACATATTTATCTATTAAAAACTTTAAAATTAACAAAAAAGTAAATTTTTATTTAGATAAACTATTTTAATTATTTTTCCCAAAAATCAAACCAATTCTGCAATGATACTTCTATTTTTCCAGATTCTTCTTAAGATAAAAACTGCTACTGTCATTGAAATATCTATTAGAATGAGTCCCTAATAACTACATTACAAGAATAACTATTTTGTAAACATTTTGTAAACATGTAGTTTGACTAAACTCGCAGGGATTGATGTCTTCCTATACTGCAGCACGAGTGATGGTTTCCGTTCAACCGACAACTTGCATCTCTATAGAGTTAACATTTTCCAAAATAAACTATAATCTGAAGCTCTACTTGTATTATAATAATTTTAACTCCTCCCATTTTAATGGCTCATTTGTCACTTGATACCAACTGATACGCCAAATCACTTTTGGATTAGCATACCAGCGAAACAGACGAGTATAAATTGACAAGAATCAAGTTCGAAAAGGAGTAGTACCTGAACAAAAAAGCAGATTTGATCATGATCAATTTAAGAGCCCAGCTCTTGTCGATGCTGCTCCTTACATTTACATTTCTAGATGGGCACATCTATACATATAATAAATCTGTAGAAAAGTAATTTTTGTACATTGAAGAAATTGACAAAAAAAATAGCCAGCATGTTAAAGGATAACTAACAGAACCCATTTCCATCATTTTTGTTATTTTTGTCTGTTTGTCTGTTTATCTGTTTGTTTGTTCGGGATTCACGTAAAATCTACGAATTAAATGCAGACAATGCTTATATACAAAAATTTTACGTAACTTGGGGTATTACTTAGTTTTTGTTTCATCGAAATCGATTCACTCTATCAAAAAATATGATTAATTTTGTGAATTCAAGATGTAAAATATTACGACACGCAATCTATTTGTCAAAACTGTACATTTGAATGTTGTACTTATATTAGTTGATCGGCCTATTATTATCAATCTTTACATAGAAAATCACACCTTTATAAGTAACTTCGGAAGAAAAAAAAAATGAAAATTTTGTTTAGCCAAGGTTAAAGTAGCTCCATCTGTGGTAAATAAAATACATCCAATTTGTCAAAGGAGCGAGGTGGTAAATGACAATATTACCATACATTCTTTATAGAGGATTATTATTTCAACAGATGGAGTTGTGTATTTTCCGTAATTCACCATATTTTAACACGTAGTGTAATTTTTCGATAGACATTTCAATAGTGTTTGTCAGTTTGCCGTGCCACATCAAAATCCAACTAATAATTATTACCTTGATGAAAAGAAAATTAATAGTTCTCAACCAAATTTAAAACGGTGCCATCTAAATTATTTTTTGAACATTATGTCAAAAATGATTACTTTAGTGGAACAATTAATTATCATTTAAAGTTATAGATGGAGTTCATATCAGAATTTTTTCATAAACATAGTTTAGCTTATCTTCCACTAATGTGGTGGCCTTAAAACAAATTACTTTGAGTGAGTAGTATTAAGTAGACCTTAATTATTTTTTCTGATGCAAAATATGTAAACTTAATCCTAGAAGAAATGAGGATCTATCTCTAGCAAGCGCTGCTAAGCGTGAGGAAGGTAATGTAGGATTCTGTAGCTTTAAAAACAAGCCCAGATACAAAGTGCAGATAAGAAATGGGAGCTCTCTCTATTTAATACCATACACACGTAAAATGCTTTATGCGTCTGAAAACGTACAAATTACGCGCCGCATACCAGAGACATGCTTACTTTCAACTTCTGATCGCAAATACACTGTTCACGATTACGAACAGTCTCAGTAAGACCCGAGCCAAGTCTAAAAACCCTAAAAAACACCTTTTATATAAAACTACGTTTGATGTCATTTAATCACAAAGACAGAATTGTTCTCTGTTGCAAATCCTATCCACCTATATCCTATCCTAATCCAGAATGCATTGCAGGTGTGCATTGCACAAAAACCAATGGTATCCTATTCGAGAAGTCAAAAGAGTTGACCTGCCAACGTCAGCTTCTGCGCTAAGCAAGTGTTCTTAATAGTACCATCAGAATTACATTCATCGTTGAATGAGGTGAATAAATTTTCAGAAACCACAATAACAGTAGGAGCCAAAGCGTATTATCGCTTCATAGAGCTCTGATTGGCCCCAGGTGACCAAGTCAGGTCTGATTTGTTCGTTCATCAGATCTTTGAAAGTGTTTCGGTGGATACTTAGGTACTGTCGTCCTGTTTACGTGTGACACAAAATATGGTATAGAAACGTCCTCCGCAAGAGCTAAATTTTCCCAGTGTGCGGTAGTGACGCACAGTATACAACACTTATGTTTCTTTTGATTTGCTGGCTCCACCAAGAAATGACAAATTGCGAGCGTACATTCTGAAAATCTTGGCAAAACTACAGGTTTCAAGTACGAACACATGAAGTGGACTCTCACAGATACGTACATTTTGCCTATTCGTGAAGTAATGCAAACATTTCGCTGGAGTCCCGGCTTAGGCCTCCCCCACATTAGGCGTGCGCGATCTTCGGGCGTGTGAGTAGCGCGGGCGCCGCGCGTGCGTCGCAAGCGCGTTGCGTGAGCGTCGCGTTTTGCTGCCCTGCGGCATTTGCAGCGCGCTCGCGGCGCGCACGCGCCTCTCTCCTTGACGTTTAACTGCTAAGGCGTTTAGCGGGCGGCGGGGATAGCAGGCGAAGGAGTAAGAACGCAACTCGAGCGCCGCGTGCTCGCCGCGAGCGCGTCGCTTGCACTCTTCACACATGCCGCAGGGCAGCAAAACGCGACGTTCACGCAGCGCGCTCGCGACGCCCGCGCTACTCACACGCCCGAGGATCGCGCACGCCTAATGTGGGGTCAGCCTTACCATGAGTAAGTGAAACTATCCTACCCTATGCGCCTGCTGATGATGATGACTCATTTTATCATCCATCCAGCTATTCCCCAACTATGTTGGTGTTGGCTTCCAGTCACCGAATCTGTTTGAGTACCAATATTTTGCTTGGAGCGACTACCTATCTACAATCCAGTCAACTACACAAGACGATATCCATATTATGGTAAGACTGACAGACTTTCTGGCTTCTGATTAGTCGCAGCAGCTGCAGAAAATGTACAAATGACAGCTTTGTCAGACTCAAAGCATATAGACATAGATTATAGCTGTGTCCTGTGAAAATTACTTACGCACCATACGTAATAATTTTCCAAATTGGCTGACTAGATCCAGAGATATTCACAACGTCACAAACTTTACTTCTTTTGTTTAGATAAATGGTCACATCCACAACACAACCTTGATCAATGAATCTATGCGACTGCTAAGTGCTAATCCTAATTATACTGTCACGTGAAAGAATGCACCTACGGGATAAGTAGTATTTTGACGATTCTATATTGCCCACGCAGACGAAGTTGCGGGCAACAGCTAGTTTGATATAAAAGTAAAATAAAGACGTAGGAACAACTTAAATGTTCCTACAGCAATGAAGCCAGGCTATCACCTCATCCGGCCACGAAAATAGCCGTAGCTACATTAGCAGCCTGGTTTATAGTCTACGTCAGATAAACAGCTGATATACACGTACACTGCAATTTATTTGTCAGTATATAAATTCCGCAAACGTTATACATGACTTTATGGGGTTTGACGTAGAATCTACATTTTGAATGAACAGTGTAGTTTTTTTTGGAAATAGGTTTTTTAAACCTTACCGAATATTGGTATTGACTTGGCTTGATTAAAATAATCTATAGTCTATTATAATAAAATATAGCTAAACAACTTGTTTGTTTGCCTGACTATGCTAATCTTGGAGAACCACTACTTGTCTAATTTGAAATAATGTTTTAACTGATATAGACCATTCAGGGAGAGAGGACGGCTACTTTAAGGAATAAACTAAACTGGTTGCGAACGTAATTTTTTCTTTTGTAAGTCGCGTTTTCGCCAAACCACGAGTTACGAGAAGTCAATCTCACAGAACGTGAGTGAAACACGGGTAACAAGCTAGTACCCTGTAACTGTAACTACAAAAATCAGCTATCAACTGCTAACAAAGAAATCTAAAACAAACAAACAATACATACACTTCAACAATTACAATATATATTTATTGTCCCAATAAACGTCTGTGGGACACAAAATAGCCATTACTACCGAACTGCCGACTAAGCAATAATAAAATAGCTGGCAAGCAACGTTTTCTTTTTCCGTTTAAACAGAAATAACACCGACTTGACTATCGTACATTCTTGGCAGAGTATAGAGTTGTATTCAATATACCGCTGTTTTGTACGTCAATCATAGGCACTGTGTTTTGTTGCAGAGTGTATTCTGAAAGGCTGTAGAGAACTTGGAGCTAAGTATCATAGCTTGTTTGTAGTAAACTATGAATCTAAAACATGCTCGACCTAGTGGGTAAAACACCAATTTCTCAAGTATGTGAATGTGGGTTTGATTTCAGATCAGGCAAAACTACCAATGCAACTTTTCAAAGTTTGTATGTACTTTCTTAGTATATATTGGGAAATAATATCTGATTAAAGACATAAATAAAGAAAACTTATCGTGGGAAGCAGGACTACATATAAAGAATGAAATAACCAACCCGTACAGAGCAAGCGTGGTGCTTAACGCTCAATCATTGTCTATTTAAGAGGACGCCTGTATCCAGCAATGGGACGCTTTATAAATTGTTATATAAATACAACAAAATAGACTCAATCCCCAACCCACATTATATAACGATTATCCAAAAACTCACACTCACAATTAAATATGTAGTGAGAATCCGTTTGGCAAATGAGTGCACCTCGCGAGATACACGACAATCTGGACAGGGAGCACAAAGTATGTTGATAGCTGCAGTAAATTACTTTGTACGATGCTAATGATATTATGTTTAAATGTTGCTAAAACTGTATGGTAAGCTGTGCAATCTTGTTGGGTATTTGTATAATCTTGAGGACTGTATAATTTAATCTATACTAATGTTATACATTGAAAAAGTAGTTCTGCCGGTCTGTCGCACTTTAAATGATTTTTGTTCTAGGGACATTGCTGGGATTGTGGTTGTAAGGTAACATTTTAGCAGTTGCCAATATTTTTGCGATATTCTGGTAAATTTTAAAGGGAACTAACATATTCGGTCATGCAAGTGTCCTGACTAGACTGCAATAAAAATAGCTTAGCAGATGCGTGATCCTTGAAACAACTGAAACTGTAAATAAGAACTCTGGTAGTAAAAGCTGTTGTTGTATTTTTCCATACCAACTCCTTTACAAGTACTTCGCTTAAACATAAGTGAACCTCTTCAAATTCACATTATACCAACTTATTGCCACCAATAACTTACTTCCAATATATCTGGAAGAGACTTCTATTTCAAGCCCACAGTTTATTCAAGTGTTCTTCAGTGGACGACTGAACAACAGTGAAGCTTTGAGGAGACGGCTTGGCGGCGCGCCAGCGATTAAGGAGCAGAGAGATCGGAGAAGGTAGGAAGGACCTTTAGGTGAGTTAAAGGAGATGCCGAAGGCAAGACTTTGGTAAATTAAATTTGGGATTGTTCGTAAGACTTATCATGGCACTGGTACACAAAGGGCTCCAGAAGGAATACAAGTGTGTTTTCATTAGTAAGTAGGACACTGGAGGGATCATCTTATCTCTTCTAAATATTATCGGGCTCTTTCAATAAGATGAATTGAAACTTAAAAAAAAAACATAAGAGGACACTTGTCTTGATATCGTGAGGTCCCGCTACGTGCCTACGGCGTAGTAGTTGCTACGAATGCTACGCCGTAGAGGTCAACTTTCTGACAGACATTCATACTATAAAATGCAATATTGCAACTTTGCATTGTGCTACATTAGGCTTTGACAATCATTTTAAACACCTTTCGTTCCTGTATAGGATTTTACAGAAAATGTTCCATTTATTGTACAGTCCTTGGTCTTTTCTTACAATCTTAGCTCATCTTTCGTACTATGAGCATAAAATCACTATATAATATTTAGAATTCATGTAGCATGACGTGTTTCATCGGATACGCTGCAGATGAGGCACTAAATGACGTTTAATTTCAGCCAGCCCGTAATGACAGGACGCCGACTCGAATGAGTACATTTTAATGGCCGATAACGTTAATTGCATTAAACGTTTATTTTATTACTACATTTAATGTTTTCGTGTTAATTGGTGTATTTTTTTACATTGGAAAAATATTTTAGGTCATTAAATTTATTGGTTTCTGATCAATGATTTGATGTAGTGTTTTATAATTTATCGGTTTGTGTTTGACCAAAATCTTAACTGATGTTAACAGAAGTGCATTTAATTAACTCACCTCAAATTAAATTAAGTATTTTGAAAATCCTAAAAACTTAGTGCTATTAGCTTTATTTACAGGCATTACTAGGAAATACTGATAAAACTGAAACTAATGATATTTAATGTTTTAAATAATTTCAAAGCCTGTAAGATAAATTTTCAAATCTGTAACTTCTACCGATATCCCACGCAAACAGTGGCTCCGTTTATTCTGAAATTAGCACGGAAATGAATAATCCTATTTATCCTCGCCCAGTTTCCATTGAGTCACCTCATTGCCCCAGACTGATATGTGCGAAAATTTCAATCTTCAATGTAGATTTTGAATTACTTATTTATTTTCGAAACCATTTCTTACCGGCAACGGACGATAAAAAAAAACATTATTAGGTACATCGACATAATAGACCAATTAAAAATCTTCCTATCCAGTATTTTCACATCAATATTGGGATCGACTTCCAGTCTAACTGAATGCAGCTCAGTATTACCAGTATTTTACAAGGAGCGAAAGTTGTTTACTTATATTGGAACCTTCAAGCATCTTGTGTACAAAATAATTTTAGCTTTTTATTGTAAGCAAATGACTTGAGAATGCCGCACCGAGCCATATTACGGTTTTCATAATAGTTCTCCATTTAGATTTTATGTTTTGATACAAAGTTGGCTGTTTTCACTGAATGTGGACTGGTAACATATTAATTATAGAGGTGTGGAGACAATATTATTTAATAACATTTGTTGCGTAATTTAATTACTTGAGGGTCAGTTTCTGAGCTTGTTTTGCTGGTGGGTTTATCTATTTTTAAAAGAAAAATGTATAGATAAATGTAAAAGTTTGTGCCATGCAACCTATAATAACTGAAGATTTTAATCAGCAAACAATTTAATGACGAAAACTTAAATTTCATTACCCAAAAACTTACGTATGTTTCTGAGCCCAGAACATACCTACACAACACATGTCTCAAAATTGCTGACTATTGTTAATGAAGCTTTGTGTCATATTAAGTATGTGTTATGTTAAAAAAATACCATATTATAACTACATACACGAAAATAAAACCAGCTTACATCTCTTTCACTCTTCAAAGAATCTCCCACGTCATTCCCGAGAGATTCCATCGCCTCTGACGTCTGTGCTCCTGGTGATTCTTCAGGATTAAATGCCCCCCCCCCCTCCCCCTCTCCCTCCCCATCCTACCCCCTTTGAATGCATTCTCACTGTATCATAACATCCCCTCCCCCCGCGTCTGTTGCAGTGCTTCTGAATGAGTCATGTTTGTTTTGTTTTGTTCCTGCTATTATAGTTCGGCCATTCAGAGAATGCGTTCCTGACACGTCGCGATTGAACTGACGACGTAATAACATTCATTGATTATTGATATAATAATGTTGTTTTAATGCTCCTCAATTGTTAAAACGGTAAACAACCAGCAAAAATATTTTTATCGTAACTGCAACGCCATTGCAAAGTTACGTCGTCAGTTCAATCGCGACGTGTCAGGAACGCATTCTCTGAATGGCCGAACTATAATAATTAAGTATTCTAATATTTACAGTATAGATTATGATATTTATGGTACCTTTGAAATTGTTTTTTCTTAAGATGTGAAATTTTTTGGTCAATAGGGGAAAATGTATTCTAGAATGTCGTATAATTAAAACTACATGTAGGTACATTAATCTTTCTGCGCATGAAGCAGCAATTGAGTGAGTTAGTGAATTTTTTAACGACTCCAAAATAGGCAGTCAAAAGCATAATATTGTTGAATCATTTAGGGCAAAAAATGGCAAAGTAAATAAAGTAAAAACCACACCATCATTAAAATATTCCGTATGACTCACACTTGTTTATTTACGTCCCGCAAGGTAAGAATGATGCAAAACATATGGCGCACAGCTACATGCAATAATGAGCCCTTTTGGGTTCCACTAAGCTTATTTAGTCATGGTAAATGTTTGTATGTTTGGAGGTTTGTAAGCTATTCAGTCTGCATGTAGGTCTTGTGGTTGTAAGCACCTCTGCCGTGCATAAACTCCGGGGTTCCGCGATCGAGTCGAAACTTTCAGAAAAAGTAATGTCCAGATTATTTTTTACAGCTGTGCCTATGAAGGCATGTAAAGAATTGTCCTCGACTGTTACCCAAGTCTGTATTCGTTATTAGTATTCCAGGTCACATCATGTAATGTGTATTCGAAAAAACTCTTAAAATAGGGCTTATTAGCTATTTAAAACTACATCTCACACTCAATGAGAACATGAAAAACTAAAACATATCCGCATAAACAGGACTACACTTTTATTCTATCTAGGGGTCTATTAACGTGGTAGTGAATGGCCTTGAAAAACAGAAAACTAAGCAGCATTAGTACATGCAGTACATAAATAAAAGTGCATTAGCACCAAAACAATCCATTACGTAACTTGCAGCTGTGGGTAAGAAATAAAGTGTGTGTCATACGCATTAAATTCAGTGCAAAACGTTGGGTGGTCTCAACAGTACTGGAATGCCTGGATGAGATACAACTGGACTATATTATGGTTTATACTTCTGGAGTGAATTATTGTTACCTCAATAACCACCCGTGAAGGAAATAAATTCATGGCCAAAAGGTCCTGAAATGATACTAACTCGTAGTTGGAAGGTTAGAAATCAATTTCATAAACTAGACTGAGAGATTAATAAGACACGTCTGATCTATCCTGTACTAGCTTCCACCAGTGGTTCCATCATCACGAGGGAACTACTCCCCGCACCGACATAGAAATGGGTCGTTAGCCTGCCTCAATAAATAGCCTATCTAGTATTGAAAGAATTATTCAAATCATTCCTGTATTATTAAGTAGGTAACCAAAAACTCAACTCAACAATGATATTAATAGATATTCAATGTACATATGTTTCACTTCAGTTCCATATTAAGTCTTCAGCAAATTCACTCATCGATACCCAAGCCAAAATACTCAATCACATACCATTGTTTACACTACGCCAAGCGAGTTACCTGTTGTCACACTTTAGTTGTACCGACACAGTCGATAGCGAATAGCTGCCAGATTTCAGCTAATATGTCTGTCAACACACAATTAATCAGATTATGTACGGATTATTGTTTATAGCAGCTAATTAGTGAATGATTGCTGCTGTAAGTATTGTTAAGAACTCTGAACATTAATCGTTGTATCTTTACCAAATTAAAAATGACTTGATTAAAAACTCATTCACTGAAAGTGACGCGTCAATGTCAACCTTGAATTTTCAAATTCTTAAAAAAAAACTTAAAACTTGAATTGTTTATTTGTGAATATCAAATCGACATGAATAAAACTTTGAACTGAGACACACTGGACATCTAAAGGTACATTTTGATTTCTTGCTGCCGAGTGCAAATGCGGAGACTGCATGAAGTCGGCCGCAGCTGCACTACTGGTTTGTATGTATTAAGTGTTTGCATGTCACCGTTTTGAAAAATAATAATATCTGACATGTGACAGCAGCTGTACGTGCTGCTGATACTTCGATCGTTATGTTAAGTTGTGTCAAATTAAACGTTATTCAAGTTGCAAACTTCATTCTCTACACTAGCTTTCCCCCGCGTCCCGACGAAACTACGTCCCCTACCCAAATTGAAGTAAATAGTATCTCATCCTTCTCCTACTTCAAAGTTATATCACCACCAATCTCATTGGTAAAACGAACTTCAACTGTACATACAACTTACAACTGATTCATACAAGTTAATCTGCAATGTGTACTATGCCACGTCGAGTCATAGAACATATTTTTGTCACAGTTCACTAGCCTACAAGTATCGCAACTAAATTACAAGCAATCATGTCAGACATGTTATGACAGGCGACGGATTGTAATGAAAATATTGCTTGCACGTGGTTTCCAGTCGGTGTAAACGGTCTGACTACTTTGTTTTGGAGTACTGGAGAATTGAATACTCATCTCACTACATTGATATATGAATTTAGGTAAAACTAATTACCTAACTAAGGCAAGCGTTATAACCGTCTCAAGTTCAATTCTTTAGTTGAGCCGAAACCACTTTGTAAGTTTAAGAAAATGTCTTAAAGCAGCCCGAACTTTGAAGTAAAAAACGCCACTGAAAGTGATGAACCAAGTTTGGCTCATGAACAATTCAATCTCCCTAGATTTTACACATGCCCTGAGGAACGCACCCAGCTAAAAAATATACTTTAACTTTCCTCAGGATTACAAAATATTGGTTACTAGTTGCATTGAATGTCTAATGGCAAAACATTAGGAATCTTACTGTACCCATTTTCTGCAGTATTGATGCCTTATGAGGATTTTGAAGCCGGCCATTCTATTGCTTAATGCATATTCTAAAAGCTGGGAAAAGAGTCGGAGGATGATGAGATTCTAAAGCTATTTCTCGCAGACTATAGAGGTGTGTCGTGGGCGGAGATTCACCGATTGTCATTAGTTTCAATCGAGCGTTAACATCGACGCTGCGCATGACATTATGCTAATGTTTATTTATAATTGGCAGCGATTTACAAGCGCTTTTATTGTTTTCTTCTAATCTTAACTCGGTGGGAATCTGATATATCAGCTGATTGGCGGTTTGGGATCGTAAGATGAATGTTTTTGTGGTCTTAGCCCCTGTTTATGAAATATTTACATTCTATCTACCAATTACTTCTAACTCTGAATGTCAGATGTCCTAATCAATGCCCCCGGCAAACAAACAAACAAAAATACATACAATTGAACTCTCTATAAAACGAGAATATTATTATAGATTGTCGAAGCAAGTGGATAAAGGAGGAACGTAAAAAACATTTTCTGTCATTTGCTTTCAAAACCTTTGTCCATGTACGAATAGGTAAACTGGTTCAGAAATAGTTTGTGATATAACCTTATTGTATGCTGAACTGTATATGTACAAATGAAGAGTGCATTAATTATAAGGAGATCGGGACTGCAGCAGAACATAACAGTATTGAAAGGTGTTGACGTAAACTAAACAGCAAGAATATAGAGTTATTATGTGTTCAGACGAACTTATGTTGCTCATCTTTACGACCTATTATTATACTTGCAAAAGTCATCCTGCCTTTTCTAGCTAGTACCTATACAAAAAATGGTAAGGATGAAACTACGGATATTAAAAATATACCTATATTTAGTCGAAGATTGATTTAGTGTAAACACTAAAGTAGAACAGATAATTTATTTAAAATCCATATTTATCAAAGTCTGAGACATCAAAACAAAACTAAAATAGAATTGCTTAAAGAAACGAAGAAACTGCATTAGAGACTCATCACGTGTTTCTACTTTATGATTTAACTAGCTTCTGCCAGAGGTTTCACCCGCAAACCGTGGAAACAACTTCCCGTACCCGGATAAAAAGTAGCCTATAGCCTTCCTCGATAAATGGGCTATCTAACACTGAAAGAATTTTTCAAATCGGACCAGTAGTTCCTGAGATTAGCGCGTTCAAGCAAACAAATAAACAAACTCTTCAGCTTTATAATATTAGTAAGTATAGATAACTCATAGTATATTCTGTAGAAGTAGGGTAAAAAAATGCTTTTTATATAATCGAATCTCTCGTATTTAAGAGGCTGCTGCTCCTCTAGCTCACCACAGTTTTTTAAAATTGAAATCATCACAATTAAGCTCCGAAGCCAGTTGCACAAAATTGTGCCTAACGAGAAAAGTGGTATTTGTTCAACTGTTGGTATTATTCTATTATCTATACTCAGCTGCTTTGATATCCGTCCCCAAAAACTCAGTAAAATTAGTATTATAGTATATTAGTAGTAGTTGGACAATACTATATCCTAAAACCTATGTAAAGGGTAGGTCAGTGAAACACCTACATTATTACCTATTACTAATTGATTATTTACATTAACTAGATCGATTTCAATTTAAAATTATCAGATTTTTGTATTCTATCAATAATTATGTCAGCTTTCAGCACTTCCCACTTTGGTCTCATATTCGATGTTCGACATAGGTAAGTCGTTCACACATACGAATTAGACCAATGACCTATGACAGGCTGCTGAAGGCGATTTCTGGCAACACTGAAACTAGCTGAAAAATATCTTTTCATTGAATTGAATGTCTATGTAACCAAGAAATATATTTTCTTTAGAAAACTTATTAAAATCCTATCAAACCATTTAATATTACCTACAGAAGATAGTCATACATTATATTCATGCATAGCGGAATGTAATTGAAATATTTCTGCACTAAAATATGAGCTATCAAATGCCAAATAAATAATATTACAAATCAAATTATATTTATTTAAAATTGCGAGAAAAATTAACACAATCCTATAACTATTCACTTCACGTAAAGGAGTTTAATTAAATTAACGACAATCCATTGAACCCGATCATCAATATACTTACCTTCCCTATAAAACATTCAAACGACTCAATGTTTATATTTAATGGTACTTTAAACACTGTACTAACCGTAGGTCTGTTTTCAATTACCGCTCCTCTAACAGGCTGCTGGAATAAACATTAACCATGGCATTCATTAACAAAAATCGATTATTTGAATTATTTTTCGATGATAACGTAGCCGGCAGCGGTTGACGCAGCGCGCGTTCCCGCCCAAGTGAAAGCTAAGCTTGTCTGAAAGTGTAGCCGAAGCCCTGGCTGGCATCCGCCTAAAATGGGGTGATCGCGCGCGGTGGTATCGTATTGCGCGTATAAAAAGCATTGGAGCACCCCGCCGCCGGTCAGAACGGCTTCTAACGTGAGTACCGACGCACGCGCCGCGTGCACGTGCGACTATTCGTGGAGTGCATTACCGTAGTGGCATCGCGAGTGCCTGCAGTGTTGCAGCTTCTAGTGACGTAGCGGAAGCGACAGCTGATTTATCGCGTGCATTGGATTGATTGTGCAGTGGTCTACGTGTTTTCTGGTGTTTGGTTTGTGGTTCACTCGACACGTTTGGATTATTGATGGTTTATTGAAATTCAGTGCTTTGATTGGTAATTGTAATGAATTTTATGGAACCGATACGATTTTGAATGTTAATTGAGTAGCAATTAAATTGAAATGACATTTTGAAATGAATGATTAAATTAATGGATCAGTCGTTACACTCAAGTGATTAATTGATTTGATAAACAGTTTGTTGTCCTAAATGTAATTAATGATTTGGATAAACAATGTTTTGATCTGAAAGTAAAAAAAGGAAGTAATCAACTGATTGATGTTGACCCTACCTTGCTTGTAGTTCTGACTTATAAGCGGATCTTTGAAATTGAATCAAGTGATTAACTGAAAATAGAAATTAATCAATCGAATGTCATAATCGATAATAACAGAGCGATCGATATCAATGATCCAACAGGTGTTGTGAACAGTGACCCATCAGCTATCACCATAAAAGACAATAAACAATCCACTGACGGATAAATCGGTTGGCGTGCCTCCAGGCTCGCATACCTCCGTGACGTAACATCCGCGAAGGGCCGTACGGTGGAAGCTAATAAAAAACGCGAGCATAAAAGTCGGCGTTACGCAAACTGTTAGCTGGCACGGTTCCCGCGCGGCCACTACTCGGGTTACAGCCACAAATAGCCGCACGCGCCTCTCCGCCGCTTTATCTCCGTCGGTAAACTCGCGGCGTTCACTAACGAAGCGCGTGTGTTGCAGGAAGGCTCCAGGGCAACGTTCTCGTGTCTCGACTAGCCCAAAAGTCTCGTTAGCCCTCCGAAATGCCGAAGCCAGTAGTCCAAGAGGGCGAGGACCCCGATCCGACTCCGTACCTGTTCGTGTCTCTGGAACAGAAGCGTATCGACCAGAGCAAGCCCTACGATGGCAAGAAGGCATGCTGGGTGCCTGACGAAAAGGAGGGTTTCCTCCAGGGCGAGATCAAGGCCACCAAGGGTGAGCTGGTGACCGTCAGCCTGCCTGGTGGTGAGGTAATTATACTTTTGCTTATCCAAGTAGATTTAGATCACCCACCTGATGCATTCTAAGTTGATAACAGATCAGCAAATGCCAGTGAAAAACTACTGGAATGTGATTATGATCTGCAGCATGATGATAAAAAAAAATAAGTAGTTATCAATACTCAACTTTTGGTTGATAAAATGATGACGTAACTACTTGTCAGGAACATTTTGCCCCCTTCAAGTCTTATAGAGATAAACAATCCCTTAGTTTAATTTCCAACAAGGAAATCCCTTAAAGTTAAACAAATCTGTATCAAAGAGGAAAGCTTTGATGTTACATTTAGTTTAATTACTAAACTTTACATTAAATGAGCAGGAAAAGACGTTAAAAAAGGAACTCCTCTCACAAGTAAACCCGCCGAAATTCGAGAAAGTCGAGGACATGGCTGACTTGACTTATCTTAACGAGGCAGCTGTACTCCACAATCTTCGACAACGATACTATGCGAAACTGATCTATGTAAGTAGGCGCTCCTGGCGCCTTTACCACTACTTTATACTAATGTAACAATTTATCCCACAGACCAAAGACTTCAAGAAAGATCTTGTTGCTCAAGTCAACCCACCTAAGTACGAGAAATGCGAGGACATGTCTAACTTGACATACCTCAACGACGCTTCTGTTTTGTATAACTTGAAGCAGAGATATTACCATAAACTTATTTACGTAAGTCGCGGGAGCGGTCCAGAGATCCGGCCTTGCAGTGTGCATGCACCTCACCTCTCCTATCTTTCATCACAGTAGACACATTTCTCGATAGTATTGGATTGATACCAAGTTTTAAAGTGCGACAGAAGTCCATGAACGGCGCAATTAATCTTGGATTGATGTCTCAATTTATAGTATAAATAGAAGTAGCGGCATGCCAGCTGTTGCTATTTCAGTACATTTTATTTTGCATCTAGATATTTCTGTCCCGATAGAAAAGTTTCTCTCTCGTTCGACGTTATTTTGTTGGCGTCCGAATTAAATTGCTAATTATTGCACAAGTAATTAATGGATTTACATTAGAATTAAAAGTAAACAAACGACAATAAACGACGTTTGATCAAAATCATTTCAGAGCACTCTAATTATAAAACGATAACACATGAGGCTACAATACAATATGAAAAAAAAAACAGGCGAAGCTTCCTAAAATAGATTGTTAGTAAATGATTTACTTCGGCTTCCGCCAGAGCTTTATGAACTTTAATCACATGAAGGATAGGATTCATTATCGATGCAAATGTGTCTACAAAGCCAAATCTTGACCCATTTTGTAACTAAACACTTCCTGGGCCGTACTTGCTACAAGTCGGTGCAAAAGGACTCGAAGGCGTCTGGAGGATCTTCTTTTGGTTGTTTTTCTACATTTTTAGCATCTCTGTTCTTAGAGCAGAGTATGTTGTTGTCTAGAATAGTTTTGTGTTGTGTTTTAAGTTCCGCGTCTATGACGTCGGGAGTTGTGGTTCTATCTTTCTTTACGTAGAGACGAAAGGTATCATTACTGTACCCCGGCTCTGCACTTTTTCTATCATTTGTTTTACAGGACTTAAGACGTCCGTTTAACGAAACGTGCTAGCTTTAGAATTAACAGGATTCTCTATAAAAAGTCTATAATTAATTTTTGAACCTACTATTGTCAAAAAGCAGTAAGACTATATAGAGCATCCTGCACTGTTCAAGGTTTTTTTTTCAAGAACTGAGACGTAAAGTACTTGTACAGTACCCGTCACAGTTTTGGTGTTTTCTTTAGACCTAGCTTTATTTTATCGTTTGTGACCATGCCATGTACTATCCTTACTTTTGCCGTGTTTACCACCTTTACCTCCTTAAGACCTATTTCCCAAACCATAATCATGAACTTCATTCTGGTATAATCCAGGACTTTTTGTTCCTTTCAAAATAAAAAATTACCTTATTTCCTATATTCTTTACTTGACCGTGATATCCACCAATATGCTCTCCTAGAGAGTATTCGTCGCAAAATATATCCTTTTTTCGTTGAATTCCCCTTATCCTTCCTTCAGCCTACTATTCATCCAATGCATTACCCATCACCAATCTTGAGTGCCATCACCACCACCTCAATCATCACCAGCATGACTAATCTCGCCATGTTCACCACAGACGTACTCGGGTCTCTTCTGTGTGGCTATCAACCCCTACAAGAGGTTCCCCGTGTACACCACACGATGCGCCAAGCTCTACCGTGGCAAGCGTCGTTCGGAGGTGCCCCCTCACATCTTCGCCATTTCCGACGGTGCCTACGTCAACATGTTGACCAACCACGAGAATCAATCTATGTTGATTACGTAAGTTTCTTTCAGTCACTTTATTAAATCATTCAAAAATCACAAAAGGAAAATCAAAATCAAAAAAAGCAAAATTATCAAGTAAAAATCTGAAAAAAAATATTCATAACGTTAAATGTCAAAATGGAAAAAAATATATAAAACAAAAGAAATACAAGGTTTTTGTCAGGGACGCTATTTTTCGTACCCTTAGACGCCTGTCAAACAAATGTCCGCCTCACCACTTAAACTAAGCAAAAACCCTTATCTCCAACAGCGGTGAGTCTGGTGCCGGAAAGACTGAGAACACGAAGAAGGTAATTGCGTACTTCGCCACCGTCGGTGCCTCCCAAAAGAAGGACCCGTCCCAGGAGAAGAAGGGCTCCCTTGAAGACCAGGTCGTACAGACTAACCCTGTACTTGAAGCCTTCGGTAACGCCAAGACCGTCCGTAACGACAACTCGTCTCGTTTCGTAAGTATACTAACTTTGTATTTTTTTCAATAGCGATAGTTAAATAGAAATTAGTATTTACTTCAAGTAAAACATTAGAAATTTGGAAAAGCATTCTCTCTTGCACTTAAACTCTCAATCAATACCCAGTTAGAGTCACCTTTACACAAAACTTGTATTTTGTTAACACTAAAATGCTTTTTCTTCCTTCCCCAGGGTAAATTCATCCGTATCCACTTCGGACCCTCCGGTAAACTGGCTGGTGCTGATATCGAGACCTGTAAGTACTTTTTCCTCAAGACTTGGTCTTTCAAGTCACTTCGGTCTTGGTCCTAATGTTCCTGTTTCTTGCCAGATCTGCTCGAGAAGGCCCGTGTCATCTCCCAACAGGCTCTTGAGCGTTCTTACCACATCTTCTACCAGATGATGTCTGGCTCCGTTCCTGGACTTAAGGGTGCGTATAGACTACTGGTCTACCATCAAGTCTGATAATATCATAGGATTTTATATTTCTTCAAGAAAATTTCATGATATTGAAACGATACAACATGATCCAAATGATATTTGGGTATTCAATTCTTGACAAATTGTTCTTAGTGGTTCGGAAAGATAAAGTCCTATGATACTACTATAAATCAAAGTATACTTAAACATTGAAAAAGTAAATCAATAAGTAAATAAAAGAATATTCAACATTAATCAATCAACTTAAACTTAAATTTGAATCAAGATGATAAAGTTGAATTAAGCAATTTAGGATAAGTTAATTTTTCTCCCATATTCTATTTAGCGTAGCCAGATCGAGAAACACAAGCACATTTACACATTTCAACAAAAAACCGTTGGAGGACCAACGTCTGTTTTGGTTATGGTCATTAATTTATTATTTCAAATTTAGACATGTGTTTGCTGACAAACGACGTATATGACTATAACATCATCTCGCAAGGAAAAACTACCATCCCCAACGTAGATGATGGAGAGGAGTGTACATTGACTGACGTAAGTCCGACCTCTGTATAGCAGAAGGTCGTTAGAGCGTGCCCTGTGTGTAGCCGGCCACCGGCTCGCATGGAACCGACTGGTGGCCGGCGTATCTCGTCTGTGTACTACCACGAGATACCTACCTATAGTGATAGTCTTAGATCCAACACAACTCTTGATACTGTGGAGTGACCCTTCCTACCTTTAGTTTTAAAACACCTTTCACTTATGACTATGATTGGTGTTATTTTTAGCTCTGTGTTTACTATCCAACGACGTCAATGACTACAACATCGTGTCGCAAGGCAAGACTAGTATTCCTGGCGTTGATGACGGCGAGGAAATGAGACTTACCGACGTGAGTCCAGAACTTGACTACTGGCTCATCTCATTCTACCTTCGATTTCATCTATTCGCAGTGCTGCTTGCTTTGCTTACTTCTGAGCCGGCGCTCGGTTGTCGCATGTGTATGTCAGGTGTTTTGGTGTTTACAGAAATAACGATGCTAAGCAACCGCATCTCGGACTATCCCCTCATAAGTCAAGGGAAGACACGAATACCTGGGATCAACGACGCCGAAGAGTGCGATCTCACGATCGTAAGTCTTGAACTTGCGCATGGAGCGTGCGTCTTGATGCAGATATCCGTGTATTGGGTCTGATTTCTGGTGACCGTGCCAATTCCTCAACGGAAGGCACAATACACTCTAATGACAATGGATGTTCATCCTATTCCGTTCTATCCCAGGATACTAGATGGATATCCATTACCTTAATTCATCAATTCTTGTTAATTATATGTCATACAGTGTCTTCCGTTGCGTAGTCGACTGTCGGTCAACACCACAAAATTTCTGACATACATATGCTGCCCGCTCCTTGCAAGAGTTCAAAGGGCTTTTTGCACAGGTTTTATTTATCACGGTGACACCATATCCGATCCAGCACAAGCACAACCACACGAACTAATATGTTTAAAAACGACAGACAGGGACGGTTAGGATTTCTGAGACATTTGCAGGCAAAATTTAAGTGGTTTGGTGTTCTTATTTGGATTTTAATTGTTTATTTTATGATTTATCCGGCAGACATGTGTATGTTATCCAACGACATATACGATTACAATTGCGTCGCCCAGGGTAAGATTACTATCCCCAACGTAGACGATGGCGAGGAGTGTACATTAACTGACGTAAGTGTAATGAGAATGGAAAAAGAAGTGAACCCATTGAAGTAGCCATGAGACGCACCAAAATCTGTATTAAGATAATACAGAGAACTATATGAAAAAAATACCATTAACATTGACGCTAATGGACAATTTTATTTTAGTAGTTTTATAAAGACGTTCAAAATGTTATGCGAACCCGATTCTCAAAATTTTGGAACTACACATGATGTGTATCGAAATTTGTTCCGTGTTTCCGTCCCTCCGTATTTTAGAAGGTATTCAAAACGGTATCCTGTGCACCAACTCCTATGTTACGAATTCATCACAAATGCCTAATTTTGCTAACGCTTCCCTTTTTACTTTACTAATATCTAATGTGGTAAGTACTTCCTAGATATAAGCTTTTTCTATCACCATTTCTCCTTTTCTTTGGCCCCTTAATTTAAAATATCTGTGTGTTTTCTTCCTTATAAAAAAAATATTATTATATACCTAAACTATATACAAATCAAGTAAATTATACAAAAAATAACATTTTCTTTTTCCGTTGACCATCTTTTCTTCTTCTCATCAGCCTGCAAGGGTCCACTGATGAATTTGTTCCACCCGTCGCTGAATACTAATGTGTACTTTGTAATATAGCAAGCCATGGACGTCCTGGGCTTCACCCAGGAAGAGAAGGACAACGTATACAAGATCACCGCCGCTGTCATGCACATGGGTCGCATGCAGTTCAAGCAGAGAGGTCGCGAGGAACAGGCTGAGGCCGACGGCACTGAGGTCAGTATACTCTAAATTCTAAAAGCGACCAAAATAAAGCTTTCGTAAAAAGTACAACTTTACATTGAAAAGTTAATTTTTGTAACAATACCCATTTAAAACCTCTATGTACAGCAATGAATCTAATATCATTATCTTTATCTTATTGCAGGATGGTGACAAGGTTGCCAAGCTCCTCGGTGTTGAGATGCAGGACCTCTACAAGAACTTGTTGAAGCCCCGCATCAAGGTCGGAAACGAGTTCGTCACCCAGGGTCGTAACAAGGACCAGGTCACCAACTCCGTCGGTGCTCTCTGCAAGGGCATGTTCGATCGTCTCTTCAAGTGGCTCGTGAAGAAGTGTAACGAGACCCTAGACACCAAGCAGAAGAGGCAGCACTTCATCGGTGTACTGGATATCGCCGGTTTCGAGATCTTCGACGTGAGTATCACTACTTGAGCCAGCCTCAAAGGCTATGGCTATCACATGAACAAAGTTTCACAAAATCGGTTTTAGTATAAGATATGAGTATGAGAAGTACAAGTAGTAGAATAGCACAGTAGTAGTAGATATCTATATGATGCCACTTCGTAAGATATTAATGCAGATTTATTTCTTAGTACAATGGGTTTGAGCAACTTTGCATTAACTTCACAAATGAGAAACTCCAACAATTCTTCAACCATCACATGTTTGTATTGGAGCAAGAGGAGTATACGAAAGAAGGCATTCACTGGGAGTTCATTGACTTTGGAATGGACTTGCTTGCCTGCATAGATCTAATTGAAAAGGTACACCGAGTGTGCATCTCGGTTGGGCTCGGTTGTTATTCCACTGTGTTCAGTTTTCAGCTATCGGTCCCCTGCTCGCTCATATATTATATAGCAATATATGTAGTCTAGTCAAATGCTTAAAGTGTGTGTGTGTGTAATTCCCCCTTCATGATGTTATCAAAAGTTCAACGGTTTCGAGCAACTCTGCATTAACTTCACCAATGAGAAGCTGCAGCAGTTCTTTAACCACCACATGTTCGTACTCGAACAAGAGGAGTACAAGAAGGAGGGTATCAACTGGGCCTTCATCGATTTCGGAATGGACTTGCTCGCTTGTATCGATCTTATCGAAAAGGTAATAGTCAGTTGAGTCTCGTCGAGCCCGTCGGCGCTGGAAGCAACTAGACGGGATAACGTTTAACATTAACATCACAAGCCACGTGAGACCGGCTTGGTCGTACTTCTCTTCACTCAGGGTCTACATCACGCCATACAAACAACTGCGGAATGAAATCCGTAGCAAATTTACCTGACCCCCAAACTTAACCCTCCACATTACTTATCTCCCTGCAGTTCAACGGTTTTGAACAACTCTGCATTAACTTCACCAACGAGAAACTTCAGCAGTTCTTTAACCATCACATGTTCGTTCTGGAGCAAGAAGAGTACCAGCGCGAAGGCATCGAATGGACATTCATTGACTTTGGCATGGATCTGCAAAATTGCATTGACCTTATTGAAAAGGTAGTTGGCGTCAACGCAACGATGAAAGCTTGCTCACGCCACAGGGGTCCTCGAGTATCCTGGTGCTACTCGAGCGACCCTATCAATGCTGTTTGCTCTTTGTGTTTTTTTTTTCTGTGTGTCTTCTTCTACTGTGTGTCTTTCTTTTCTAGTATTTAATTTTACATCTCTAAAATATTCAAAAACACTCAGAACACTACTCTTACAATTTAGATAACTAATAACAGATTTTCGATCGTTTTTTTCATGTCGCTCCGCGATCCAGATGAACGGATTTAATCAGCTCTGTGTTAACTTTACGAACGAAAAATTGCAACAGTACTTTAACCATTTCATGTTCGTCCTAGAACAAGAGGAATATGAAAGAGAAGGGATCCAATGGACCTTCATAGATTTTGGTATGGACCTCCAAGCGACAATTGATCTAATTGAGAAGGTATTAGAGGTTATAAGTGCATAGCTTGAGGATGTAGGGCCGCGAGAGCTTCAAGCTGAGCCATCGCTGCAAACTGCTGGCTGTTCCCCCATGCCACGGTATTACTAGGCAGAGATATGACAGTATCCGCTTGCACCACACACGCGAACAAATATGCAAGCGAAGCTACTGCAGAACTTATGGAATATTTTAATTTGCATCTAGCTACAGCGTCCCAAGTAAAAATATAAATACACCGCTCTCAGGATCGCACGCGAAATTTAGTCAATTATAATACTTATTTTATTTTAAAACTGAATGCAAACATAGAACTATCTAATTATTCATTAAATATCTAATGTATTTAGTATTTTTATAACCAATATTGTTCATAAGTAATTGCCTGCGTAATAATGATGTAATCAAGCTACTTAAAAACGCATTTTTTATAGAAAATATTGAGGTAGAGCTTTTTACCACAATACAGATGTACACACAATCTAATCAATCACTGCAACATAATATTTCTGTTTTTTGTCTTACCTGCATGCTGCTTACTACTATAGCTATATTTAGATATAAGATACTTGTCTCATTTAAATGTTCCTTTTCCTGATTATAAAATTTCATAATTATCAATTTTCTTGATGAATTTACATTAAATGCTATAAAATTAATTTGTACTACCCTTTTCCCTATATAGTTACAGACATGAGACGTATCTTCGAGTCGCCCGTACATCCTTCGTGTTCTAATCTCCTTGGTACGTTTACAGCCCATGGGTATCCTCTCCATCCTTGAGGAAGAGTCTATGTTCCCCAAAGCCACCGACCAGACCTTCGTTGAGAAGTTGAACAACAACCACTTGGGCAAGTCTGCTCCTTACCTGAAGCCGAAGCCGCCCAAGCCCGGTTGCCAGGCCGCTCACTTCGCCATTGGTCACTACGCCGGTAACGTAAGTATCAATACGACTTGTAACTTCACTTACGTCATCCGCGTCTCTTGGGATCACTGTATCCCTCGTTCTATGACTGTCATATAAAATCTTCAACTTGATACTGAACAGGTCGGCTACAACATCACTGGATGGCTTGAGAAGAACAAGGACCCCCTCAACGACACTGTCGTTGACCAGTTCAAGAAGGGTCAGAACAAACTGTTGGTTGAGATCTTTGCTGACCATCCTGGTCAGTCTGGTGATGCCGGTGGCGGTGGTGGCAAGGGTACGTATCATTTCAACACTTGATCAAGACTATGAAATATCTAAACTAAATAATGATGATTACTTTAGATTCTCTTGCAATAATCGTATTGAAGGTGACAGGTACCATGAGCTCATACAAACATCATACACTCATCAGGAATCAAAACTATACACCAACATCAAGCAACACCAAGATTTCTATACTTCAAAACTTGGTTCATTTCATTCTTTCTACACAACATCTATCAAGAGCTAATGCTGACTACAAATATCAGTTATTAGCTCAACAGCTTATACTTTATTCTGACACATGTTTTCAATGAAATAGGCGCTGGTGGCAAACGCGCTAAGGGTTCTGCCTTCCAGACCGTATCATCACTCTACAGGGTAAAACCGGAATATACAATCACCGCGATTTGCTTCTGTGAATCCTACGTGGCTTTACTGTCTTCGTCTGTCTACACGCTTAAGGCTGGCTCCCGTTCTAAGGAATCACAATATTCAAGTTTTATAATCATCAGTCACTTTTATGATTCCATTACGTTAGGGCCAGCCTTGCACGCTTTTATTTTAATCATGTCCGTCCATGTCTTAAACACAGCTCATGTGAAGTTCTGCAGGTGTCTTGTCTACGAGTATTGTAGTGTCCTAAGTGGCGTCATTGTGATTGTCCTCGTACTAATCGTTGCTTGTTAATGTACGTCCATAGGAGGTCGCGGTAAGAAGGGCGGTGGTTTCGCTACTGTGTCCTCCGCTTACAGGGTATTTAAATGTTTCAAATTTTTAAGTTGATTTTGTTTTTTTTGTATCATCTCCGAAGCAAAAGCAACTACTTGATGTAGATCTGCTTCGGATTGTGAGTTTAATGTAGTTCGATACCTGAATTTACTGAAAGGTAATTTAGTGTCATCCCATTACCCTACCTACCTGTATTGTATTGTACTGTATGATACACGTACGGTACGTTTTATCCACTATCATTCATTGTAGACGCACTATAATACTAAAGTGTGTCTCAAATGTAATCCGTAGCTACAAAGTAGTGTCCTGAATACGTACAATACTACATTTGTCGCTGAATTAATATTTTTGTTGTGTTTTTATGTTCTAACTTACATGTGTGTTTTTATGTTTATGCACTTTACATCAAAGAATACTTCTTTTGCGCATTACATTTGTGTGTTGCTTCTTTATGTTTCAAAGATAATTTCTGTGCTGTGACAAGCAGAAATGATCTTAATCGTGTTAAGCTTTTATGAAAATTCAAGCAATATATGTGCAATATTTGTTTTATGTGCAAATCTTAGTACCTGCGGAATGAATACTAATGTTTGCTGTATCTACAGGAACAACTTAACAACCTGATGACCACCCTGAGGTCTACCCAGCCTCACTTCGTACGTTGTATCATCCCCAACGAGTTGAAGCAGCCTGGTGAGTAATAAGCACTAAATCTTCACTTTTAAAACTCCCACAACTGAAATCTAGAAAAAGATATTCAAAATTAAGCTCCACAATCATCGCTCCCGGAATTTCCTCCGGAACTTTTTAAAAAATGTGATATGTTTCATGAGCGGAATTTGTAACTTTGTCACGCAGGTCTCATCGACTCTCACCTTGTGATGCACCAGCTGACCTGTAACGGTGTGCTTGAAGGCATCCGTATTTGCCGTAAAGGTTTCCCCAACAGGATGGTCTACCCCGACTTCAAGCTCCGGTAAGATTCCAATCTCCAAGGATTCCAGCGAAATCTATTTCAGTCCTAAGTGCCCATTCGGCAAATATTTATGGTATCTCCAGTCATCAAATAATTTTATTTTATTTTCATATACAAGATTAAATTTATTGACGAACATAATTTTGGTTGGCGAGTCTAAACAAAATTCTTTGGACTCTGGTACATTCGACCCGATTTTATTCTGGTACTGCAGCTGACTGCCGGCTGACGTCATCAGACATTCGTGCAGGCGTGACTAATAACATCTAAAATTATTTTGATGACTTCCCACTCTCACGCACCTTTATATTTTTAATCAAGGTGCGAAGTGATATATTATTAATACTGTAGCCACTCATGTTTACAATGTTGAACTGAAATAACATGTTATTTAATGAACAGTTACATGATTCTTGCACCAGTCGCCATGACAGCAGAAAAAGATCCTAAAGAGGCAGCTAGGAAGTGTTTGGAGGAAGTGGGTCTCGACCCTGAAAGCTATCGTATTGGCCACACAAAGGCAAGGCAGACATTGATACCATCCTAGAATGGCGATGACAGCATGATATAGTATAGATTTTATGAAAATCTATAAGGAAATAGATTCGTTTTACATCCTACCGTACATGGTTTGCCTGCCATCGAGTATTTTACTGTATTTAGTTATCATGAATGGTATGCACCTGTAGAAATCACCTGTATCTAGATATTGTCATCTAGTCATGAGAACCTTTACCCTGTATTTAGAAATTTTCAGAACTTGGAAGTAGTTTTGGAAAGTTATGATTTACCCTTTGACCCCCATATTACCCCCGAAGATACCAAGGACGTTGTATCTTTGTATTGGTAAACTCATGAACATATTATCAGTACATTCCCTCATTGTGTGTCCATATATTTTGATAATGTAGCTACAAGATCCTGGCCCCTCAAGCTGTGGAAAAGGAATCCGATCCTAAGAAAATCGCTCAAGTCATCCTGGAGGCTACCGGTTTAGACGTCGAGTCCTACCGTCTGGGTCACACCAAGGCATGTCTTTATACCCCTGAAAGTAGTTAGCTATTTGAGACGAGCGGTCCAAAACCCCCAAACACCCGGACCGCGAGGCTTAAATGCGCTTTGTCGAATTCAGCACCTCATGAGACTGGTGTCATAATTTGACCTTAAACCTATACGTGCTCACCCCCGGAGTCCAAGCTACTAAGGCTCCTGTTTGTGTTCCCCTATCCTCACCCTACACGTACATAATAAACACGATTATCATATTGTATGTACTCCTATAACGCAGATACAAAATTCTGTGCCCGAACCTCATCAAAGAGCCAATTACACCTGAGATTGCTACTAAGAAAATTCTCGAACATACCGGATTGGATTCGGAGTCTTTCAGGCTCGGAAAGACTAAGGTAGATCCAGCATGCCACACACAGCCTACACAAAACTAATTTTTCCCTCTATCCTCATTGCATGACGCAGTAACGAAAATAACCCTATCTTTCTATTCTATCGGTCTGTTTTGTGCCACTTTACTGTTTTAGTGAATTCTTCTTTGATGACTCACATATATGCAAATGACTAACACAAAATTTGATCTCTTTTCTTTTTATTTGTAACTAAAATAAATTCACATTTTCAATGTGTGAAGCACCAAAATGAGGTAAAATTCAATATTGTTAAATTCAATGAGATCAATTTAATTTGCTTACCACTTGGCCATGTCGAGCTTGTCCCCTAACACTTGCCCTGTACGAGCAGGTATTCTTCCGCGCTGGTGTCCTGGGTCAGATGGAAGAGTTGCGTGACGACAGGCTGTCCAAGATCGTCTCGTGGCTCCAGGCCTACATCCGTGGTTACCTGTCCCGTAAGGAGTACAAGAAGCTGCAGGAACAGAGGTAGGCATACTGAACATTGACACTTTAACATAGCGCCATATTTGGGAATGACACACACATAACACTTATTTTTTTATAAAGGTTGGCTCTCCAAGTTGTCCAGCGCAACTTGCGCAAGTACCTGCAACTCCGCACCTGGCCCTGGTGGAAGTTGTGGCAGAAGGTCAAGCCCCTCCTCAACGTCACCCGCGTCGAGGATGAGCTCGCGGTAAGCATCAATCATCACTCGTTATTAATTTGATCGTACACTCTGACCCACTCTACACGGATATAGGACGCGTGAATCAGGGTAACGCAAATAGCTCGGGCCGCGCCCACCTGTCGGTCACGCGACACCACAGGTGGTGCGGCCATTTCTGGATCCCGGCCCCCTCCGCGCGCCTTTTCTCCATACTTACAATGTTAGAGTGCGTGGGCGACGTTCCACCCGCTGGAAAACTCCAGCGGCGCTCAGTAGCGGAGTGGTCGGCGGCGCGCGCACCACCTACCCTACCCTATACTTACGAACGAACCGAACACATTTGCATTCCTATTTATTTTTTTATTGATGTATTATTAAAAAGTTAATTAATTAATAAACAATGGCGTCCGCGGTTCACTTGTCGGAATGGAACGAGGATACTAAAGGTGTCAACGAATTACAGAAACTTGAGGAGAAGGCCCAGAAGGCCCAGGAGGCTTTCGAGAAGGAAGAGAAGCTCCGCAAGGAGCTCGAGGGTCTCAACGCCAAGCTCCTCGAGGAGAAGACCGCTCTGCTTGCCTCCATCGAGGGCAAGGAGGGCTCCCTCTCCGAGGTGCAGGAGCGCGCTGCCAAGCTCAACGCGCAGAAGGCCGACCTCGAGCTCCAGCTCAGGGTGAGTACTCAACATTACTGTTTACTTAGTCAACTAATAGGTACAAGTGCACTTATCGTTAATTATATTAGATACAGTGATATACAAGCAAGTGGATGTTTTAAAATTTATTTATTAGGTACCTACTGAAATAGCAACTAGAATTTAGGTCGTGAGAGTTGACGTGATGAAATCTACAGCTAATTAATCTAATTAAAATTAGCGAAGCTTCCTGCGGTCGATAAACATCAATCATAGTGTTACAAACCAAATATGTAGTGTTGAACAGTGTAGCGAGTGAACTTACTGCGAGTTTTCTTGACGCAATTCTTTAAATAAACTTCAGTTTGTTTATACGGGAAATAGCTCGATCGTGTTTAAAATAACTGCACGTCTGCACCCTACAGGATTTTATTGCGAAACTTTAATTGCCTCATTCTTCGACGTGTTAATTGACAAGAAACAGACGCGTGCGTTAATACTTATTTTAAACACAAGCTGATTCACAATACTGACTAGACCTTTTTAATTTGTAGGACACCCAGGACCGCCTTACCCAGGAAGAGGATGCCCGCAACCAGCTCTTCCAGGCTAAGAAGAAGTTGGAACAGGAAGTCTCCGGCCTCAAGAAGGATGTCGAAGACTTGGAACTGTCCGTCCAGAAGTCCGAGCAGGACAAGGCCACCAAGGACCACCAGATCCGCAACTTGAACGACGAGATCGCCCACCAAGACGAGCTCATCAACAAGTTGAACAAGGAGAAGAAGCTCCAGGGAGAGTCCAACCAGAAGACCTCCGAGGAGCTCCAGGCCGCCGAGGACAAGGTCAACCACCTCAACAAGGTCAAGCAGAAGCTCGAGCAGACCCTCGACGAGCTCGAGGACTCTCTGGAGCGCGAGAAGAAGCTGCGCGCCGACGTCGAGAAGCAGAGGAGGAAGGTGGAGGGCGACCTCAAGCTCACCCAGGAGGCCGTCGCCGACCTCGAGCGCAACAAGAAGGAGCTCGAGCAGACCATCCAGCGCAAGGACAAGGAGATCTCGTCCCTTACCGCCAAGCTGGAGGACGAGCAGTCGCTTGTCAGCAAGCTCCAGAAACAGATCAAGGAATTGCAAGGCCGCATCGAAGAGCTCGAGGAGGAGGTCGAATCCGAACGCCAGGCTCGCGCTAAGGCCGAGAAGCAGCGTGCCGACCTCGCCCGCGAGCTCGAGGAGCTGGGTGAGCGCCTTGAGGAAGCCGGTGGCGCCACCTCCGCTCAGATTGAGCTGAACAAGAAGCGCGAGGCTGAGCTCAGCAAGCTGCGCCGCGACCTCGAGGAGGCCAACATCCAGCACGAGTCTACCCTCGCCAACCTCCGCAAGAAGCACAACGATGCCGTCTCGGAGATGGGCGAGCAGCTCGACCAGCTCAACAAGCTCAAGGCCAAGTGAGTATATTTACACTACTATAAAAATAGTCTATAAAATAAAAGCAATGTATCACCGCCTACGCGTGACTCATCAAAATCGGTCGACGGGTACATGTGGGATTGATAGATTTATGTCAGAATTAAATATAGATTACATTTACTGAAACATAATGCAAATCCAGGGCTGAGCATGACCGCGCGTCTTGCTACAACGAGCTTAACAACACTCGCGCGGCTGTCGATCAAGTAGCGAGAGAGAAGGTAACATGTCGTCCGTAGAGGCACGAGTGGGGTGACACCTTGCATGGAACCTTCCCGGAACGACCCACATTACACATCACATGCCATTGTGATTATAAGATACGATGTTTCTCTGTTAATTCCTCGGCCGTATTAGATGGTTGTTGACATTTTACTAAAATTGTTTTGTCATTATTTATCTATCCAGGGCTGAGAAAGAGCGCTCTCAGTACTTTAGCGAAGTCAATGACCTTCGTGCCGGACTCGACCATGTGTCCAACGAAAAGGTACAAAGGATGAAAAGAAAATTTTGCTGGCCTTTGCCGTTACAGGGCTTCGCTTTGCAGCTTATTAAATCTATGGAGAATATATGTCAAAACACCACACATGACAACACATAATCCATCCCATGACAATGATACTCATCATAATAAACTAAAAAAAACATTTGATTAGGTGTAGCATGGAAGCTAAAACCGCCTCGACGATTGGATCCTCTTATACCTAATAAGATAACTACCCAAAATGTGAGCAATAACGTGCATGGAAGTTCAATTAGATATAAAAAAAAGTTTGAATTTATTAACAAAAAATAAATTTGGATTTAAAATATTATTTACTTAACCAATAGAAAAGATTTTTGTTACGTGAATATACTTACCAATACTATAACAACAATAATACTAGATAAATAACTTAGAACATTCATCTTCATTTAAAAAAAAACTTAAGCAAATTAACATGCATCCACAACAATACTTGCATACTAACCCATGGTTCCCCACAGGCTGCCCAAGAGAAGATCGTCAAGCAGCTGCAGCACCAGCTCAACGAGGTGCAGAGCAAGGCTGACGAAGCCAACCGCACCCTCAACGACCTGGATGCCGCCAAGAAGAAGCTGTCCATCGAGAACTCCGACCTTCTTCGCCAATTGGAGGAGGCCGAGTCCCAGGTTTCTCAGCTGTCCAAGATCAAGGTGTCCCTCACCACTCAGCTCGAGGACACCAAGAGGCTCGCCGACGAAGAGGCCAGGGTATGTACTCATCAGACATCCTCACACATTTTTATTCAGCCATTGATCTGCCACCACTGTTAGTATACAACTCGGATTTTAGTTCATTGTGAAAAAAGTATACCTAGCTTAGGAGCTGTTGATTTATTAATATAAATTCACATAGCTCTCATTGTATTTTTAGAAGTAGTAAAACATTTGTAAATAACATATACGATTCGTAATTTTTTTTTTCTGGATACTTAGATATGAACATTGAACATATACTTTAAGAAGATAAACATCGACACTTAAACAACAGTGAGTCGCTATCGGGCTGGTAATTTTATATTTCGTAATCATCTCATATACTAATGATATCTTTGTCAACAGGAACGCGCCACCCTTCTTGGCAAGTTCCGCAACCTCGAGCACGACCTGGACAACATCCGCGAACAGGTCGAGGAGGAGGCCGAAGGCAAGGCTGATCTTCAACGCCAGCTTTCCAAGGCCAACGCCGAGGCTCAGCTCTGGCGCTCCAAGTACGAGTCCGAGGGCGTGGCCCGCTCCGAGGAACTCGAGGAGGCCAAGCGCAAGCTCCAGGCCCGCCTTGCCGAAGCCGAGGAGACCATTGAGTCCCTCAACCAGAAGGTTGTCGCTCTTGAGAAGACCAAGCAGCGTCTCGCCACCGAGGTCGAGGACCTGCAGCTCGAGGTCGACCGTGCCACCGCCATCGCCAACGCTGCCGAGAAGAAGCAGAAGGCCTTCGACAAGATCATCGGAGAATGGAAGCTCAAGGTTGACGACCTTGCCGCTGAGCTCGACGCCAGCCAGAAGGAGTGCCGCAACTACTCCACTGAGCTGTTCCGTCTCAAGGGTGCCTACGAGGAAGGCCAGGAACAGCTTGAGGCTGTCCGCCGTGAGAACAAGAACCTCGCCGACGAAGTCAAGGACCTCCTTGACCAGATCGGTGAAGGTGGCCGCAACATCCACGAGATCGAGAAGGCCAGGAAGCGCCTTGAGGCCGAGAAGGACGAGCTCCAGGCCGCCCTTGAGGAGGCTGAGGCAGCCCTCGAACAGGAGGAGAACAAGGTTCTCCGCGCTCAGCTTGAGCTGTCCCAGGTCAGGCAGGAGATCGACAGGCGCATCCAAGAGAAGGAGGAGGAGTTCGAGAACACACGCAAGAACCACCAGCGCGCCCTCGACTCCATGCAGGCTTCCCTCGAAGCCGAGGCTAAGGGCAAGGCTGAGGCCCTGCGCATGAAGAAGAAGCTTGAGGCTGACATCAACGAGCTTGAGATCGCTCTTGACCACGCCAACAAGGCTAACGCTGAGGCCCAGAAGAACATCAAGCGCTACCAGGCCCAGATCAAGGACCTCCAGACCGCCCTGGAAGAGGAACAGCGCGCCCGCGACGATGCCCGCGAACAGCTCGGCATCTCAGAACGCCGCGCCAACGCCCTCCAGAACGAGCTCGAGGAGTCCCGCACCCTCCTGGAACAGGCCGACCGCGCCCGCCGCCAGGCCGAACAGGAACTCGGCGACGCTCACGAACAGCTCAACGAGCTGTCCGCCCAGAGCGCCTCCCTGTCCGCTGCCAAGAGGAAACTCGAGTCCGAGCTGCAGACCCTGCACTCCGACCTCGACGAGCTCCTCAACGAGGCTAAGAACTCCGAGGAGAAGGCCAAGAAGGCTATGGTTGACGCCGCCCGTCTTGCCGACGAGCTGCGCGCCGAACAAGACCACGCCCAGACCCAGGAGAAACTCCGCAAGGCTCTTGAGCAACAGATCAAGGAACTGCAAGTCAGGCTGGATGAGGCTGAAGCCAACGCCCTTAAGGGAGGCAAGAAGGCCATCCAGAAACTGGAACAGAGGGTCAGGGAGCTTGAGAACGAGCTTGACGGTGAACAGAGGAGACACGCCGACGCCCAGAAGAACCTCCGCAAGTCAGAGAGGCGCATCAAGGAGCTCACCTTCCAGGCCGAGGAGGACCGCAAGAACCACGAGCGCATGCAGGACCTCGTCGACAAACTGCAACAGAAGATCAAGACCTACAAGAGGCAGATCGAGGAAGCCGAAGAAATCGCCGCCCTCAACTTGGCTAAGTTCCGCAAGGCACAGCAGGAGTTGGAGGAGGCCGAGGAAAGGGCAGACCTTGCCGAGCAGGCCATCAGCAAATTCCGTGGCAAGGGACGTGCGGGTTCCGCTGCGAGAGGAGTCAGTCCGGCGGTGAGTTTCCTTCACTAAGTCTTTCTGAAACCGTCAAAATTAATTCGAGATATTAAGCATTATTCTCTGATTCAGGCGTCCGTTAAAGGGCGTCCCTAAATCAGCACTGGAGAGTAATATGTAAGTTGGCAATATAATGCACGCCACAGCACTATGAACAGTGCAGTCCCCATATATTCACAAGTAGCTCTAGAAGAGTTGTCCCCATATGTTATCTCTTGCATCTCGTCCCGGGCATGTCCGACATCGTGCATCCGTGTCCTGCATGACATATATTTGTCCTGTTGAGGTATAACAATGTACAAATGTTTGTTTTCCTCCACAGCCCCAGCGCTCGCGTCCCGCCTTCGCTGACGGTTTCGGCACCTTCCCACCTAGGTTCGACCTGGCGCCCGAAGATTTCTAAACGTTCCACTACAGAAAAAAAACGGACTGTACAGATTTTTCGTTGAAATGTAACTAATTTTTTTTTATACATAGCAGTTGAAAGTTACGAATGCGTGAAACGAAAAACTGTAAAAAAAAATTTTGTAAGCCAACAAAAAAAATATACACTTTAGTGATCTAATCTTTTTACGAAAGGCTATTTTGTAACTTGTTGATATTTATTTATATTATTTATTACCGTGGAGTATGTATCGAGAGTGCGAGGCCGCGAGAGACGCGCGTGAGCCGCGCGCGCGCATGTTCGACCGAGACACGCCCCCCACCTCCGTACCGCCGCCGGCGCGCGCGCCTCTCTCGAACGCCTCATTTTGACATCTAATAAAGCGATATCGTTGTCATAAAATACTATTACTCGACTTTTTATTTATATTACCTTAATCCCTGATTATTGCACATAATAGTCCACACACATAAAATTGATTATAATTTATCATCACAAACACACGCTGATCACGAGGTGAATCGGTTCAGAATTTATACCACACACCCACACACTCCACACGCTATAACTACAAACTTTTTCAAAATGTGTTAAAAAAGGCACTTACAGGCACAAATACCTACATACCACACATACCTATTTTGATGCAATACATCGCAAAATATTTCTGAAAGGACTAGCCTTTCAGTAGGATTATACTAGTATAGAAACGTATGATTCTGAGAACTTCGAAAGACAATATTTTACACAGAGCCATCTAAATTCTACAACTATACTGTGTTCACTGCAAATTTTAGTACACTATCCAGTGTCATCTCGAATTTCAGAGATATTCACAATTGACAGGACATAAATATAGTTATTTTTTAGATAGATACGATATCTCTATAGACACGGATCTTGATATTACATATATTTTTCTATCTCCCAGTCACATGCACATATACATAAAAGGAGCGGAGCTCAGCCGTTCCCGGGATATAAAAGAAACACATAAACTTAGTCAAAAATATATTACAATAAATATCTATAACAACAGTACATCTTACATATTTACAAAACTCGAGGAACTGTTAACATTTTCTTTTGATCTCACAGCCTTACAAACAATATTAACAATAACGATATAAACAGTATTTTTGTTCAAATAAACAAATTATTTCCTGGTAACAGAAGATGAGAAATTAGATAAACAAAATAACATTCTTAGTATTGCGGAAAACTAAGAAATAGACAATGTTATAACTCTTATATTTAGTGAATGTCGAGGTAGGTAACTCGAGAACACTAAAAATATCACAAAAACATATGTAGGTAGTTGAGGTGTGTATAGATATCTGTTTAAAGTCACAGGATGTGTCAACTCTTCTTTATCGAATACGTATTTACTATCAGACACTCATGATTTGAACATCATTCACATAATCATCTGACAAACAATTTCAACTGGTATATTTGATGAATCTGGGGCGCGATTCTACTAATATTACTTAAGCGACATACGATTCGTATTCAACTGAGATCCAATCATGACTCAATTACGATTGAAGCGTATGTGATACATAAGGGATTGAGCGATTGTAGAGCAAACTAGCGTATAGACCAAATGGCAAACCAGTCGCAAACCAATCGAATGTCATTGGAATACGATTGGTCTTAAATTAGTAGCAGAATGCTTGCTAAGGTTCAAACTGCTATTGCGATTCAAGTTCTATTTAGTTTTGACATTATTAACTTAGGAGAATCGGGCCCCTGGCTATTTGACAACACATCAGACAATACAAATATATCTTTAAAAACGAACACTAAAATTGACTAAAAAACACTTAAAGAAAATGCTGCTTTGGATAGCAATGTCTTTGCACTGTGCATATTACACTTTAACCGTGCTCCAGTCAGTACCAATTCCAAAATGCTTTTGTCGGAGGAGCCGCATTGGTTGAAGGACTGGTATGTTCGTCCTCAACATCATGGACGTAGGTCATGCTGCAGAAGTCCAAGTTGGCGTTAGTGAAAGGCTTGAACTTTTCCTGGAACTCCTCCCATGTACACCCTGTTAGGGGGCAGATTGGCGTCGGTTTTTCGTTGATGAAGAGTTGGACCTTGTATGAGTGTTGGGTGCCAGATTCGAGACAACTGAAAAATACAACATAGATGAACTATTTTTACTCTGAAAACGGCGTTATCGCTCGTATCTATATCAGCAATGCTGGGATCAGGTGATTCTTTCAAATGAGAAAATGGATGATCCATAAATAACATATTTTATCTCTGTTATCAACAAGAACAAAGTTCATGTTAACCTATCAATATTTAAGAGACAAATGAAGTCATCGATATCTCTAACATGTAGATTTGAATAATTTCAGCTCAAATTGTCATAAATGATACGACAGACGATCCAGGCTTATCATAGCTCAGACTACTTATGTAAAACCAGAAATAGACAAACTACAGCTAGCCATAAAAAACGAACTAAAAATTAGAAAATAAATTTTAATGGATTTAAATTAAGAAAACAGTGTTAAAAATTTCAATGAATATAAATTAATAATAGTGTGAATACAAAAAAAATAGTGATATGAGCCACGGTCGAGCCCCTTTCAAAATAATTAACTCTTTTGATAACCGTTACTGATTTCCTACTCAAGAAGGTCGCTATCTTACATTACAATAGGCCATAAAACATCGATATAGGAAACCGATAATACTAGACTTTGATTCGTAGTTATAAAATTGTTGATTATGATAACCAGCAGATAAGGACATGCAACAATAAATATCAAGTCGTCAATGAATGGCAAGTGCGTGGGAAGATTAAGGAAATCAATAGACTGAAAGATAAAGTTATAGTCTATAGTAAATATCAGGACTATTTGGTGATCGAGGCGTGTACCGACACCAATATCTTATAGAAGATAAACTTCAAGTCTTATTTGTTCAAGAATCATAATCTCATTAAACTAATCTTATGTCACAAAGCGTAACTTTTGAATACGATCCTTTTTACTGTCCCACTGCTGGGCATAAGCAGGAGGCTCACACGAAGAAGGATTGAGCGTTAACTTTTGAATAGAGCAATGATTTTCAATTGACTTGTCAAAAGACTCACTCTGAACTCCAAGCATACTATGTACTTCACATACTGACAAACGAAAAGACAAATAATAAAGCGTAAAATATTGGTCACATAATAGATATGTATGGAAGTAGGGAATTAAATCAATAAACCACTATAAACGCCAACACGACAATCGGCGTGATACGAAATAAACTTTGAATTGCCTTTAACGATATCTAGAAATTAATCTTAGATCATTTAGATACGAAATTTTGTGTGGTCACCGAAGAAATACTGCAGCATGATGCAGAGAGAGAGAGAGAATATTGTAATATTTGCATCGAGTAATCAATTTATGAAAGTACATATGTCACGCCTAAACGGACATCGTATTAGTTGACCAGAAAAAGATACAAATGTATTTTCTAGTGACCAACTACAAAGAAACAAAACGGGTCGGTAAAAGATATGTACTATATAAAGATTACCTGTTCAAAACAGCCATTAGATTGCCAGAGAAGGCTCCAATATAACTGGTCCTCCAAACTCGTTCAGGGTCCATCAGAAGCGCCTGGATAGGCGGATCCTCCTTGTAGAGCCCCAAGGCACAGAAGACCATCTCCATCATGGTGTCATGGGTGAAGTAAGCATTCAGCTTCCTGCCTTTGCCTTGGACGACGTCTAAGAAATTGTCGTAAAGGTCTTTCAGGGGTAAACGGCCCAGATTTTCATTAACCTGAAAAGGAAATGGGATTCTAAATATCTTAATTGTTAACGGCAAATTCAGCTTATTTCAAAACTATCCTATGGTATTTATAAGTTCAACTTTTGTTTATAAAATCTACATAAAGAAGGGTAGGTGCATGCTTTAAACCCGTAGTATAAACTAATGTAAGCAAACTTATGTAATGAAACTTACCCAAGAGCCATATCCATTCCTATAATAATGCCTGATGTCATCATAGTACTCCAGTGTGATGAGATCCTGCTCCGTGAAGGGGGCACACCAGGGGGACTTCAGGGTCTTGGTCCAGGAGCGGAGGAACCGGCACATCTCGTACATGGAGAAGATGCTGGAAGCATTCAGCTTTGTGCTCAGGCCGAGACGATACTGCACTGCGTTCTGAATCTAGAAATAAGAATTTCATTTAGACAGAGTTGATTTCTTAGCATGCTGATTATAGTAATCAGCTTTAAAATTGTTGCTTTTACCTATTTATTTTTGATAGATCAGCTCCGTCAATTTTACGTTTGCCATAAATAGGAAAGTTCAAGAAAATCAAATGAAACTTACAGCGATGTACTCAGGAGAAATAAAGTATGAGTCCAGTTGATAGGCCAGAGTTGGGCCAGCCTTCACATCTTGTTGATAACGATCGCAGTTCTCGTACGGCTGTGGGGAGATAAAATATAATTGTCACGTTTGGCAACACTCCCAGTTCATTGCACTAAGATATGAATCTGAACTCTTAATTTTCGTCAACATTGTCTCGTTTTTCATCTACGAGTTTAATTATTGCTATTTGTATAGCTATTATTAGCATATCTTTTTTGTAGAAACTTCCCAAATTGGTTGGAATTGTCAATCTATTTAAAACGTATTTTTTAATATTTTCCCTTACCCTGATGACATCATCTCTCGTTCTTGGTTCATCTATTGTGAGATTCAGATTCTTCCCGTCGGTAAAACCATGAGCAAAAGCTGCACAGCTTGTGATAGTCCTCTGCTCATTGGTAGGCCTGAGGTAGAACTTATCAGCAGAACCATAGAGGAGATGAGGGTACTTCTCCCGGATCCTCTTAGCAATGTCATAGAGTTCCTCATAGCCGACTCCAGTGAGGTAAGACTGGGTGGTCTCGAGGGTGGAGTTCCAGTTGAATTTTCTGAAGTCTTCAATGTCCTGGAAATGCATGATTGATTTAGTTTAAATGGACATTATATCGTCATGCTGCCTGATGTGTCCCATCCAAAAGAGATAAACCTTTTTATATGTATTTCTACATAGAAAATTACAGATGCTGACAACTACAATCCAGAATGCTGAGAAATTATTTAAAAAATTACACGTTAACCTCCTCTTTTTGGAAATTGGTTGAAAAAACAAATTTCAAGATACCTGAGCACAAAGCTGGCTGGTGCCAGATAAATAACTGTTGATGATCTCGTCCCTGAGGTCAGCGACCTCTTTCATGCCGACGGTGACGCTGGTGCCTGGGTTCCTGTTGCCGTGACGGTTGAGGGTCCATATCGATACTGCTTGGCAGTCTACAAGAAAAAGCAAGTATTTGAATTTATCATATTATGTCAGGCAAGACACTAGACTGTTGAATAACAAGTCATCTCCTATTTCCAATACTTAACAGGAAATCTTCACTCGAGATACTTTTAATAATCTAAGAATCGTCATCTCTCATCTCCCGAGCCTTTTCCCCCACCTACCATACACCCCATACAACATATTTGAGGTCGGCTTTAAGTCTAACCGGATGCGGCAGAGTACCAGTGTTTTACAAGGAGCGAATACCTATCTGACCTCCTCAACCCAGTTATACGGGCAACCCTATACCCCTTGGTTAGACTAGTTTGATTTACTGGCTTGTGACAACCCGTAACAACTCCCAAAGATGTTCAATAGCAGCCGGAAGAGTAATCTAAGAACATTGATTTGATAAACCCTTTTTTAATTCATGAGTATTTTGCTTATAACTCCAATGATATTTATTTTCAGAAATATGTCTATTCAAATTCAGCATGTCGATTCTATAAAATATCACAACTCACTTCGACATCACTCTCACTTCGACTTCGATCTAAAGGTAGAATTCCGTGGACGCGACAATAGTCAACCTTTGAAAATGTATGGCACCGTTGTCGAGGCCCGTGACAGTCGCGCGCGGCCGACGAATTTCGTAAGCTGCTCGCGGCATTGTCAAAAATTTAATTCTGGTTTTACTAAAATTCTATAGATGTTATTAAGCGCTAGACCATGTTGAGAAGCGTACGGCCGCGAGCGGCTCACGAAATTCGTCGTCCGCGCGCGACTGTCGCAGCCCTCGGCAGCGGTGCCATACATTTTCATAGGTTGACTTTTGTCGCGCGCGGCTGCGACAATCGCGACCCACGGAATTCTACCTTAAAGTTTCGTGATTGACATTGTCAAACTACACTAGCGCTTCACTATCGAGCGTGTTGACAAGTTGAACTAAATCAAAGTCGAGATTTTGACAGATTTGTCGTTTTTTTTTTTTTCTTGTGGGTCTCGCCACAGAGTGTCTTTGGTTAGCACGTGTGCCTAGAATTTTCAGCCGTTTTAAGTGTTTTGGTGAACTTTTGTGACTTAGTTTTGTGTTTGTGTGTTGTCCTTGTGTTTGTCTCCAGTGGTGTACTGTTATTTCGGTAACTTACTAGTTGTTTATAAGCATAATGGATCAAAATAAACCTCCCGATCCCGATCCTCCCGACATCTCTGCATATGCTCCTCTTTCCCCCAACTATCCGCTATCCCAACTCGCTGATGTTGCTTGCAGCATCGCGGACTCCCAGACCCCATCAACCTCGTATACCAGGAAACGCTCCGGAGATGATGCTAACATTAGCGTGTCAACCCCGCCATCCAAACAACAAAGGAACCTAGTTGGCCGCAGCAGGTACTCAGCTACTGATAAGGCACCTTTTATCGTTCATGTCTCTCGATTGGAGCCCCAGCCTAACGCCGGTACCTCTCTACACCCTGTTACTTTCGGAATATTCCTACAAAAACATAATATTACTAACGTTGTCCGTGATGGTGTTAAAAAAGTTGGTAGGAACCGTGTGTCTGTAGAGTTTAAATCCCCTCAGGATGCAAACTCATTTATTATCAACAGCATTTTACATAAGAACTGCTATGTTGCCTCAATCCCCACTTTTAATATAACTAGGATGGGAGTTGTGACTGGTGTTCCCACAGATTTAAATGAAGAGGAAGCCCCAAAATACTTACAGGTCCCTTCAGGTTGTGGTGAAATCCTGAAAGTTCGTCGCATAAGCAGGAAAGTAGTTATAGATGGAGTAACTGAATTCAAGGCAACAGAGACATGTGTACTTACCTTTGATGGCCAAGTATTGCCTCAAAGAGTTTTTTGCTGTTACACTTCCCTTCCAGTTCAGCAATATGTTTATCCCACCATCCAGTGCCGTAAGTGCTGCAGGTTTGGTCATGTGGAACTAGTGTGTCGGTCCAAGCCTCGCTGCAGTAAGTGCGGCCATGATCACCCTGGTGATGGTTGCAGCACTTCTGAGGCGGAGGCATTCTGTGTGCTCTGCTCAGGGAATCATTTTGCAAATAGCAAGTCATGCCCGGAGTTGGGTAGACAGAAGGCCATTAAGACGGTTATGGCTGAGAAGTCCCTTTCATATGCTGAAGCTAGCAAATCTGTCCCACTTGCTTCTCGCAATTATGCGAATGCTGCAAAAGCAGTTCCCGCCCCCACTCAGTCATACCGCAAAACTGTTTTCCTTAAGCCAAGGACCCATGCCCCTCTATCTCCCTCTTATGATAAAGCTGCCCATCAGCAGATTATTAACTCCCCTGCACCTTCACAGCCTGATGGCTGCGCTCTGAATAACCCATTCATTGATAGTAATGTTTCCTCAATAATAGATATACTTATTAAACTTCTATCTACAATCCTATCCACCAATAATACCCAATTACCGTCCAACGTTGCCTACCAATTAACTAACCTTTTATCAAATATTAGAAATGGCGCCTCGCCAAGTATTCCTTCAATGGAATGTGAGGAGCGTGTGGCATAAAAAGCACGACCTCATATTCCTCCTCAACAAATTCAAGCCTCTGGCTTGCTCTGTAGCTGAGACTTGGCTCACCCCGAGTCTCAGTTTTAATATACCACTATTTAATATTCTCAGATGTGACAGATCTGATGGCTATGGAGGGTCGGCTCTCCTTGTTAATAATCGTGTCCCCCTCTCCACCTTGTCCCTTCCGGTTCTGGATGGTGATATGAATATAGTTGCGTGTAGAATTGAGGGTATCACTGTTTTATCGGTGTATATTTCCCATCCTCAGCGTAGGTTTTTAACCACCATTAGGGACATTTTGAATAGCATAGTAGGACCTGTGCTCGTCATGGGTGACTTCAACTGTCACCACTTTAGATGGGGCTCCAATCGTTGTGATTCGTTTGGGGAAGGTTTAGTAGAAATCTTGGATGATTTAGACCTTTGCATCTTAAATGATGGTAGCCCTACTCGTAGATCCCTTCCAGGACAGCAAAAGAGTTGTGTAGACCTCACATTCTGTTCAGTTGAGTTGGCGGCATCAATTCATTGGGAATGTACTACTCTGACGCATGGTAGCGACCATTTCCCCATTGTTGTAACTTTAATTAATAAAACTTATTTAGAGAAAACTTCTCCTCCACTATTGAAGTACAACTTGTCCAAACCTGATTGGTCGAAGTTTGCATCTTTACTGGAGGGGAAAATTAGTACGCTTCCAAATTTAAATTCAAGTTTCCAAGATTCTTCTGGTCACTGCCATGCTAAGAGCTGCTACGATGGCTTTATCTCGGCCATTACCTCAAGCGCAGACTCTACCTTTCCGTTGCGCAACTGTGCCAGAAATAAAATCCCGTCACCCCCGTGGTGGGATCAAGAATGCACATCGGTTATTAAAGAAAGAAAAGAGGCCGAAAAACAGTACAATGATGCGATGAATAGCGTCAATCTTATACGGTACAGACGAGTGTTAGCTCAATCTCGACGGCTTCTTCGCAAGAGGAAACGTCGCGGTTGGGTTAAGTTTTGCACTTCTCTATCCCCTTCCACTCCTATTTCAGCAGTTTGGAAGAGCATTAATCGTTTCAGGCGAGGCTGCTCCCCATCTATCTCTTCCCCTATCTCGAGACAAACTGCTGAATCCTTTTTCGACAAAATTGCTCCAGCCTATGTTCCTTCTTCCTCAGAACTTCTGCTCCCGTCTGTAAATATTTTGGACGATCCTATGAATGAACCATTTTCCTTGGAGGAACTTGATGCGGTGTTACGTCATGTTAGGGATTCCGCCCCAGGCATAGACGGCATACCGTACTCATTTGCAGTTCATTTTGGTTTTGAAGCAAAAAAGTATTTTTTAGGAATATTAAATTATTGTTATCAATTTGGTTGGGTTCCCGAACAGTGGAAAGCTCAGATAGTAATTCCCCTTTTGAAGCCCGGCAAGACTGCTGATGATCCGAATGGCCTTAGACCAATTGCTTTGTCCTCAGTGTTGGCCAAGATATTGGAACATTTAATTAAAAATAGACTTGAGTGGTTGGTGGAGTCTAGGGATTTACTGCCGAGCCATCAGTTTGGCTTTAGAAAGGGGCTTAGCACCATGGACAGTGTGGCAATTTTGGTTACTGATATCCGTACAGCCTTTTCCAAAAATGAATCTGCTGTAGCCACTTTCCTTGACATCTCTTCCGCATACGACAGCGTCCTTCTTCCAGTTCTCAGGCAAAAATTGCAACAGCTGAGGATTCCGGGTAAGATGGTACAATGTATATGCGCACTCCTCATGTCTCGCTCTTTGATGCTCAGAGTGCAGGGGGAGGTATTTGAGGTGAGACAGACGTGGAAGGGCCTTCCCCAAGGCTCAGTTCTGAGCCCACTACTATACAACCTGTATACAGCAGACATTGGCTCCTGCCTTAATTGTGACTGCCACCTTCTACAATACGCGGACGACCTAGTGTTGTATGTAGTAAATTCATCTATTGCGGACGCTGCCTCATCTCTCTGTCTCTCCCTGGACTCTCTGCACACATGGCTTTTGAACCATGGTCTCACGTTATCCGCCCCAAAAAGCTCGGTAGTGATTTTTTCCCGAAAACTACTGATCCCTCAGGTCTCAGTTAACATTCAAGGACAAGATATTCCCATAAATAATAAAACAAAATTTTTAGGCGTTTTCTTAGATTCAAAATTATCCGGGATTCACCACTTTAACTATTTGATCCAAAGATGCGAAAGAGCAATCTCCATCTTAAAAGCTCTCGCTGGTGTCTGGTGGGGGGCCCATCCCTTCACTATGAAACTGGTCTACAATGCCTTAGTCCGCAGTATCCTGGACTATGGGTCACACTTGGTGATTCCAAGCAACAAAGGTGCCTTGGCCGGTTTAGATAGGATTCAATCTCAATGCCTTCGAATCATCTCAGGTTGCATGAAGTCGTCGCCTATTAACGCCTTGCAGGTCGAATGCGCGGAACCTCCTCTAGCCCTGAGACGTCAGTACCTGGCTTCCCGTTTCCTATCCAGGGTTATTCCCAAGTCGTCCCACCCCCTCATCCCAAAACTCAGAGAGCTTGACACTCTTTGTCACAGCTCCAAATATTGGGAACACAAAGAAATCCCCCTATTTCTAAAAGCATACCGGTTTTTTCAAAATTTAGAATCCCCCATTGCTCCATATCCCAGACTTCCTCTATTTAATTACCCCTATGAAGTACTTTGCTTCACCCCTAAAATATTCTATAACATTGGCATATCCAAAAACTCCCCATCGGCAAATTCGGCCTTTAATGCGGTTTTGGGTGAACGATGGATTGGGTTTCAAAAGTTCTTCACGGATGCTTCCAAATCAAATGGTGGCTGTACTGGAGCCGCGGTTTACTATCAGAACTCTAAAATAATTTTGAAATTCAAATGTCCGAAGGAGTCTTCTGTATTTACAGGCGAGTGTGTGGCACTATTGGAAGCTTGTCGTTTTATAGAGTCCCATGAGATTAGCTATGGAGTTATCTTTACTGACTCCCTTAGCTGTCTCCAAGCCCTATCCCAGAATCCCTTTAGAACTAAACTCCATTTTCCTATTGTCCTGGATATTAAAAAGTCCCTTTTCTCCTGCACTAGGCAAGAAAAAGAAGTTCACTTAGTCTGGATTCCTAGCCATTGCGGTATAGCGGGCAATGAATGTGCCGATGCATTGGCCAAAGATGCGTGTTCATCTGAGTCTGCTGACCTTGTACACTTCTCCCTTCAAGGGCATGACCTGCTAAACCTCCCTAAATTGAGTCTTGAGACCTCGTGGCAGGAATGCTGGAACATCTCCAGCAAAAAGAAGGGTAGCTCTTATTTCGCCATTCAACCGGTTGTAAAACCAAAACCGTGGTTTTCAAAATTTAAAAAATACCCTAAAAGGGTAATTTCAGTCCTGTGCAGAATACGGTTAGGTCACTGTTGTACACCGGTCTTTCTGCGCAAAATTCGGGTGCAGGATTCATCCCTCTGCGAGTGTGGACTGGATGAGGGTACCCTGGACCATATATTTTTTGACTGTCCTAACAACTCATCCTTTGATTTATATGGTCGTCTCCAAAAACTTAAAATTCCTCTCCCTACTAATTTCCGTTCCCTCTTATCCCACTCCTGTCCAGAACTGCTCCAGATGCTGTTGATGTTTATACATCAAAACAATATTAAATTATAAACTGTGGCCTATATTTAGGCCTCAGTTTGTATGGTTGTGGTATATGTATGTTATGTGTTACTAACATTTTCTTGTTATTTTTATATATGTAAATGTAGTTCTGTTTGTTTCAGTGCCGTCCTACTAACACATTAAGTTACACAAGATCGGCCACAGCTCCGTCTTAAATCAATATATAATTATTATTTTTATTTTTTTTTTCATTAAAAGCACTACTTGCTTGTCATCCCACTTGTCATTGGCAGAATCGTCGAATTGACATCGACACGGATTGCCATATCCAAAAATAGAATAGAATAGAATAGACAGATTTGTCAAAATCTGTCTATCTATAGGGGAGGTAGGGGAGAGATGGGCAGTTGGGAGACATGATCAAATCAGAATAAAAGGGGGGTCCTTTTATTCTGATTTCTGATCATAGTTTTGTTTTTTTTTAATTGGGTAGTTTACGTTACCGACTGGTAACGGTGTTCATCCATAGACTATCTGTCATTTCTGTGAGTTGTCAAGAACAAACACTCGTAAAAGTACTTAAATATTTTGTTTTGACATTTTGTCGAGTGGGGAAGTCACTAGCACAGCATTGGTCGATGTCGAGCTCACTTCACTTCGCAAGTGATTAGGTGATGTTTACAGAATGCAAAATCAAGGTCGTTCTGAATCGAATGCGAAGTGAGAGTGAATAGCGAAGTGAAATGCGAGTTGTTGTTCGAATTTTATAGAATCGACGTGCAGGCAGGCCTTGGCCCTGTTGCGCCCCGCTGGGGTTGCTGACAGTATTCTACTTGTGTAGCCCTTTCATTTGATACCCATATTGAGGGGGCTGTGCCATTTTGTGCCGGCGGCCATATTGGATTTAATTAAAGGTGTATACAAAATTTCAGACCAATCGGTTGACAGGAAGAGGGTGAAATTTGAATTACTAAATTTGATCCAAGAATAAATAATAAAACAAACGGGGTGAGCTAAATAAAACCGTTTAAATATCTCGTAATGTTGAAACTGATTGTAATTTTTAGGAAAGCTCTTTCATTATATCTAGCCGAATATAAGAAATGGCAATAAAAGTTGATAATGATCTGTAAAATCTGATTTTTTATGCAATAAATTGTGAAAAAGTGCCCATCCCTCCCCTACCTCCCCTAAAGTATGAAATGACATTACGAATCGAAGTGAAATGCGAGTTGTTGATCGAGTTTTATAGAATCCCAGTACAGGTCAATTTCTATTGAAATGATAAGCCATCGCTTCACAATCGAATCGTTTAAAATAATTAGGTATGATTGTCGTAGGTCGGCACAAAAGGCTAATTACATCATCTTACGTTTGAGCCTATTGTACTTTAACTCTGTAGAGTAAATAATAGGTGTCACAGGTGACCAAAATAATGGCTTAATATTGATAATAGAAGTCTATTCAACCTATGTATCAAAATAGAATGAGCGAGATCGAGTAACCCGTCTTCTATCTTACAGTTTATGAACTACCAAATTATCGTAAAATATAACGTGAATCCAATTGAATCTCTAATAATATAACAAAGTGGAAAAATGATTCTTCCATTTGTTTGCACCCTAAAGACTCCGCAACTGCTAAATATTTTTTTTAAATCTCACCGTTGCTTCAGCTGCACCTGTTTCGAGTAACATATACTATATTTAATAAAGTTACGGACGGTGAAACCGCATTCATATATTTCAAGTATGGAAAATACACAAGTACCTATGTATATTTGTTCGGTTGATGTAAGATCGGTTTTTATGACGTAAGTTATTCTAAATGGAAAACCCTATTAAAGAAAAGCAAAAAAAAACAAATGATGGATAAACAGTATGTTTAAAAAAACGGTCGTTTATTTGACAAATCACAATTTAATGTCCGTACCTACATGTGATTTTGTATCTTATTATTTCGCTGTTTACCAAGTAAATGGGCTTAATAGTGGTGGTCGATTTTGTACAGAGTACTTATTTAAAATTCAGTTTCAATCACTTCTGGGCAGGTGAAAGTCAGGGCTCAATATCCTTGCCGATGATTTTAATATGAGTATAATAAAGCGAAAAAGAATGTTTGTTTGTAATAACTAAAGAACCAATTTTAAAATTTGCTTTCAGTGTCGGCTACACTCTTCCCGAGTAACATAGGCTAGGTATATTTTTATCCTGTATTTAATCTCACGGGACGCGGGTGAAACCGTGGGAAAATGGTTAGTGAATAATACAACAAGAAAAGTTAACATTTACCAAATATATACCTAGTATGTATTATGATTAATCTAAATCTAAACGAACCATGTTTTTTTTTCATTTAATAATAATCTAACACGTTAGAGATAGAACAATGTTGTGTGTCAGTGAAATACGCATTTAAAACCTAGTTCACACTAACACATACAATTTGCGCAAAAATACACTTTTACCTGATGTTAAATATGTAATTTATTTAGTTTGATATAATAAATATCATTTTGTGTATTTTACTTAAAATATCCACCAAACAGATATTATACTGAAAATTATCTCATTTGAATCATGGCTTTTATAAGTCAGGTAACTAATATGTTTATTTCTGTAGAGTAACTATCCCCAAATACCTAAATATACGAATAATTAAATAAAAAGGCGCCACCGTGCGGCACAGCAGCGTGCGCGCAGCCTAAGAACACGTGTTTATATTTACATAAGAGCTCGTACAAACAATCGTGAGAATAGCATATTTATTCAATCGTTAGCAGTAATTGTGCGTATCCACAGTCACCATTGAATAGTCACCCAGCTGTGTATGGATAATCAAAACTATAGAACATCTTAGGTCGTTGTATGTCATCATTATCACCCTCCTGCAATTATCCCAATTTTATTTGCGGTCGGCATAGCATGATGTCTTCTTCCATACTTTTTTGTCATCTCACAAGTAACGCTGCGATAGGCTGATGATGATGATGATGATGAAGTAACACTCTTTCTAGCCATATCGACTTTCATACAATCCATCCTTCGATTCTTTGCTCGTCTCCTTCCACTATATTCATCCACCATTCTAAATTCAATTTGTTTACGATTAATTTATATTTGGGAAAGTCTCGTTTTAATTCGTCATTTGTTTTGCAGACCAAAGAATACCCCAATTTATTTTATTCTGACTGCGAGTAAATAAATGTGACATGTGGACATTAGGAAAATCCCTCCATAAATTAGATAATCAGGTTTCTAAGTTCACAATCCAGTTCCTTATTTACCTGAGTTTTGTTTGCATCAAAATATTCATCCTTACATCAAAACAAAGTGCCCATTGCGCATGTTTGGTTTTTGGCAGAGGTCTTCTAATCCGGTAGGTTAACATAGTCGTGTTACTCATTTAGGAAAAATAAAAGAAATTACCAAAATTAATTGTAAAGTATTGGATTTGAGTATCTGATATCATATATGTCATAATACTATGTACAAACTAAACTTTCCAAAAAGGAGGAGGCTTATATTATTCGAATTGTCGAGAACTTTCAACTAATGCGGATAGTGTTGTCATTGAAAAGCTAAAAATAAAAAACTTTTATCAAAAACTAGACACCGAATGCCAGACCGATGCAAATAACAGTTTTTCTTTTTTTGTAAAATGCAAAATTACTGATAGCACTGAATCGTTTAGAAATACTTTTTCACTGTTAAGTTACTGCACTATCCCTTAGTATCAAGGCTATAGTTTGTCCGGGAACGAGAATTTTCTTCGGGAATGGGACGCAGGAGAAACTTCGGTGTTGTACCTTATTAAAGCTCACTTCTATATTTATTTACTACCACATTGTATGCTATATAAACAAACTGACAACAACCATAAATTCCAGTGACGCATTAATCATTTTAGCTAGTTGTTAGTTAATTGATTATCATCACGTTTTCTTCATAAAGGACGTTCATAAAGAATTTAGTTTATTCTTAAAAGTGATTATGACTTTATAGTATTTAGGTATAGCAAATTTATTGATATTTGCACTGCATGTAGTTTGTTTTTTAAAACCAATTTATTTTTGCTCTAGTAGTGGTTGCAAAATCCCAACTAAATATATTGGAGTCGGCCTCCATTCTAATTGGATACAACTACCAGTGCTTTACAAAAAACGACTGCCTCTGACCTCCTCAACCCAATTACCCGGGCAACCCAATGCCCAATACCACTAGATAAGACTGTTTGTCAGACTTACTGGCTTCTGACTACCCGTAACGAATGTCATAGATGTTCAAATGACAACCAGTCTAATGGTCTGTGCGGCTCTAGAGTCACTTTAAGCTTGGGCCAATAGCCAGCTTATGTTTAAACAATAGAGCTGCACAAAACAGTCAAATAAGTTATCGAACTACAAAAATATGTTTACTAATTTTAATGCTGTTTCAATTTAAGGTCCGTGGATCAGTTACACGTGTCTACGACATGAAACACTGACATCCAACCTTTCCGAGGGTAGCCCAGGGCAGCAAGTTATTCAAGTAACTATTGTATTCTATGTAGTCTGATTTAACTACTATAGTCATGAGATGTCTATGGAACTACAACAGTACAGCCAATTTTGATCTTTAACGGCATTTATCTAAAGTTGATTTTGTATCTAACAACCGAAACTTCATAACAAAAAAAACCACTTACAGTGGAAATTGATTCAAAATGTAAGATTAAAAATATTACATTGTTTTCTAAAACTAGCCTTTGGACTTATAGATCAGTATGAAATTACTGATAGTACACACATAACAACGATCAGGTATGTGACAAACTAAAAACTTTGATTGCATGAGTTCAATAATGATGACTGATTTTCTAAAAAAAAAAAACTTTTCCAACAAATATAATATTTTCTTTAAATTAGATGTGTATGTAAAGATCAAGTTCAAAAGATATTTACACTAATTTATACCTACTCACTTAATTTATATTTACATTTTTAAACAGCAGTTCGACAATACTAAGGAGATACATAAACATTAGGCCTAGTCGAAATATTCTCATAACAATTGGACGTAGTTATGCAGAAACGTTCCAACCCACTGTACGCGTAAATGCTTATATCTCAAATTAAACTTGAATTTGAGATATAAGCATTTACGCGTTTCAGTTGTATTCTTTTTTATTCTAACTAGTAAAGGTACTAGAGGTTTTATTGTTGAATTATATTGAGTTTAGATAACCATATGCTAAATTTTAGGCTGTTCAATCACAATAACTCGATTTCGGGTGACTTGTGGGTTGGAACGTTTCTGCATAACTACGTCCAATTTTAGTCGAGAGGAATACATAAATTAAACAGACATGAAAAACGATCCATATTAACGCCGTGAAATTGCAATTGAAACACATAAGTAGTTCGTTCCGTGCTAACGAGGTTTCACACGTATTTAGGAATTACATAGTTTAATGGAGATTATGGAGAGATAACTGCATACATATTCACAGGATTAACCACTACTGGTCTTACTACAAAAACTAACATGTGTCTAAGACTTGTCTAAAAGAATTGTGGCTGCAAAATGGACCTTATTTCAACGTCATAATCTGACATTTTTTATACAAGTCTTAAACTGACGTTTAAAAGTTTTTTGTGGTAAGACGGTATAGATCTTAACCAATAACATACTATGCTTTACCATAACATTGTATGGTCAACTTTTTCCTTGACCTCTCTGAAGCAAATATTTTATCGTAATTTAAATAAATAATAATGTCGAAGTAAATAGTATACTACTACTACACTTTACTACATATAGTTACTACTAAAGAATAGTGTATAGTCTATGCTGCACCAAATTCTATTTTCAAAAATTGCTCCTATTTTTTTTATAACTGTTAAAAAATTTAAAAATAAAAACAAATGAAACTTACGTGCTGGTAAAGGGTGGTCCCTTATATCCCCCCTTACAGTATCATAAGGTGTTTTAGACCCGAAGAGCTGGTACGTGCATTGCGAGTTCCAATAACACGCCTTCACGTTCACAACAGTTAGCACCACGAGCAGTAACCTCAACATCTTCACTGGAAGCCGTGCACCGATTGTGTTGCTCGACACGAGTCAGCTTCCTATATTGTCCCCACTACGGTAGTAATACTGCGTAAGGCCGTGCCCACACAAGCCGAACAAAAAAACAAACACGATTATTTTATGCCTGATACAAAAATTCAAATCGATAGATATTGGAGTTCCATACAAATTGATTGGTTGAAAACTAAAATGACATTTGAATTATGTCAGAACGTATTCTAATTTCAAATTGAATATAACACGGCCTATTAGGATTCAATTGTTTAATTCTAGACGTTTTATGTTAATCTTGAGTACAATACAGCATCGTCGCCTATGACGTATTTACACAGATGTAGTGAGACAATTGAATTTCAAATTCGATTATTAGCAAAATTTTCATTCATGAATTTAGAACGTAGCAGAATGACTGTAGACAAGTTGAGAGGGCAATTAAGTCCATAAAAAAAAAAAAAATTTCAATGTATATGATTTGCTTTGCAATCCAGTTATAAGCATAGGAATTTGCAATAAACGGTTTACTCACAGTGTTTGAATGTGCAGTTTATGAGCGTCCGATATGCAACCAGCTGAGTCTATAGTTAGACTCGAGAAAGGGCAAGGCGAATTCATGACGCACTCTGATTTACCTACACATATAAGTACCATTATAAAGCTAATAAACTATTTGTTTGTAGTCATATTTTTCGCCTTTTAAAGAAAAATCAATTTCCTCGGCAATCATAATAATTTATTCAGTTGTAACATTTCATTCACACGTTGAAAAGCGCTTTAGCTTTAGCGCTTAAAGCGCCATTAATCATATTACCTACTAAAAATAAGTAGATTAGGCATATTGAAGTAATTATGATGGTAATAAAAGTAGTTCACGCACACCTCCAGTGTGTCAAAGAAGAAATATAAGTTGAAAAAAGTATATTAAAAAAATCTACATACCATGTGATTGAATGAGACCCTTTTTAGGTAAACCTTCCATAACGAATAACTGCATTCGATTGAGGTTTATAAAAGTGAAGGAAAACTATCTTTATGTAAATATTATGTCAAGCAAAAATAGTTATGTCTACAACATCATACAACCATGATACTTATTATAAAAAAAATATGTAATATCGCACCTGTGACACAAACAAAGAGACTTATGAATGAAACTAATGAATATAAATATGTAATAATATGTCTTTCTTTATTTAAAGTATGCAACTAGCCTATTCCGCAATGATACTTGAGAGACAATCTCAAAATGTTATCGTCCAAGATAAATTATCTCACTACTTCATACTCCGTTGCTAAGCAACGAGATCAACAAAGTAAAGCATGCATTCTTATGTTTACATATCAGCATCACTTGTAATACGCTAAAATAATTCTCGTATTCTTGTGTGACATGTAAATGAAACATAACCCTCTTTTCTTCGTCTCCAAAGTCGGATTAGCGGCCGGTCACACCTCCACTGCGTTGCCACTTTACAACCTAATATTTAATCTTATCAACACTTGATATATATTGATGCAAAGTCATTATCACGGCCCAGCCCGTGTCATGCTGTCCACGCCTCCAGACCATGAGAATAATATACAATTTACGATCATTATAAAACTAATAATTGAAGGTATAAATATAAGCAGCCCTGATTACCTGGCCGATTAGTAGCGGTTGTAAAAGTTATATTATTTTTATAGATTTTATTGCAGGCAATAAAGGTTTTAGTTTAGTCGGTGCAGTAGACCTTTGCTTTGGTAGCCCGGATATGTAGCTCGATGTAGACGCGTGATGCGTGATGACTTGGATTGGACTTCTTACTAATTGACTGGTTATCGCAACAGTTCAGGAAATGATAGTCAATTTTTTATTGATTACAGAAATATTAATAATGGTGTCTAGACCGATTGTCCGCCACGGCGGCTGTTCTCACTAAGAAGATCCGCGAGCTACGCAGGACACAGGTATTATAGTAGTGCACATGCATTTGCGTAGACACACGTGCAGTATTTTTCCCTTACGCGACTATCCCACACGACCGAAGATCACAGGCAGGGTTCCTTCCAAATCGAGGAGGCTCAGCGACGGGGGGAAACCCCGTTGCCGCGACAAGTTGTCGCGCAGCGGGCAGAGCTCCGGCGGGATATCATGGTGGCCTGGAGGGAGCGACTGTCGCAACCCAGTGCAGGGCACGCCACCATAGTGGCGGTAAGTCCCCTCTTTGAGGAGTGGCTCGGGAGGAGTCACGGCGCTCTCACGTACCGCATGACGCAGGTCCTCACCGGACACGGTTGTTTCGGGAGGTACCTGCATCGAATCGGTCGTGAGGAGGCGCCCGGGTGTCACCACTGTGCGGATAGCCCCGAGGACACGGTGGACCACACAGTCCAGGAGTGCCCTGCGTGGGAAGGGCACCGCCGGGTCCTCGTCGAGGCTTTAGGCGGCGGCGACCTCTCGCGTCCGGCCCTGGTTCAAGCCATGGTCCGGGGCGAGAGGGAATGGGATGCCGTCGCCTCCTTCTGCGAAGCAGTTATGCTCGAGAAGGAGGCGGCGGAACGTCAGAGAGTTCGCACCTCTCATCCCGGCCGCCGCGCTGGAGCAGGTAGACACCACGGGCGCCGGGTGTCGCGAGACGACTCCCGGCCACCGTAGGCGTGGGTCTGTGGGCGGTGAGTTCGGGTGGCTCATCGCTCATGTCTGCTTTTAGACAACAGACCCGTGTCGGCGGCGCGCGTTGTTCCACGCGCTCCTCAAAGAGATGTCAGCAACCCCAGCGGGGCCCAGCAGGGCCAAGGCCTGCCGGGGCTGCGGGTTGTTCGAAAGAGGTACCGCGGCCCTAGCACATAAGAAGGCCTACGACGGAACACGACGGCTTTTAGTCAGTAAGAGTCTGACACTCCCTCACCGCTGCTAACCCACAGCGGGAGGGGTCATTTGATGATTTTTTACGTCGTTAAAAAAAAAAAAAAAAAAAAAAAAGGTTTCCTTCCAAATGGACGGGTGAATCAATCCCCAACTTCTAGACTCTGAGATACTTTGTGACGTTTTCTTAAAACCCACAAAACGATACTCCGTGCTCAGCATTTGCGTTAAATGCGACTTTTAGTCTAACGAGGCAGTTTTTATAACATTATGCTTGAATTGAATTGCTATTTGCAGTTACTTCACCTTAACATTATACTTACGACTAGCTTCTGCCCGCGACTTCGTACACGGATCCTGTCCCTTATGCCAGCGACTACGGGGTCAGCAAAATCAAAGATCTGAATCGTCTGATATTGAATTTTATGGGCCCGTTGACTTGAAAACAACGGAATACGCATAGCCATTAGAAATGTTCCATATTTATATAATTTTTTGCTTTAACGGCAAAAGCACAGCAGACTAAGCAAAACGCTGAGAACTGAACCGCAATAGACGTGACCATAGGGATAAAAGTAGTGATTCTAATTAGTCCGCATTTAAGTTGTGTGTGGCAAAAATATTACACGTATTATTACGTAAAAAAACATTAAATGTTGCTGAGATGACAAAGTCGTGATGACTTAGTGGAAGTCGTGGTGGTTTAGTGGGTAGAGAACTAATCTCTCAAGTATAAGCGTGCGTCTTTGATTCCAGGTCTGGCAAGTACCTGCCAATGCAACTTTTCTAAGTACTTCGTATGTACTTTCTACGTATATTTTGGATACCAATGACCGTTATTTGGAGGGGATGTTAAACTGTAAGTTCCGGCTGTCATTGAACATTCTTGGCAGTCGTTATGGGTAGTCAGAAGCCAGTAAGTCTGACCAGTTTTACCGAGGGGTGTTGGGTTGAGCGGTTAACCGGGTTGTGGAGGTCAAATAGGCAGTCGCTCTTTTTAAAACACTGGTACTCAGTTGCATCGTGACTGGAAGTCGACCCTAACATAATTGGGACAAAGGCTCTTAAGATAGTAACGACAATAATAATGAGATATAAGCATCGCAGGACATCTGAGGCTGATGACGGGGTGTAGCGACCCCGCGGGGCATATATACTGAGTTCTCCAGGGAGAGTATACTGTCCCCCATCTCCGGCCGGTCGGAGTGAACCATGACGGGGGTAGGTCTCACGCCTCTGGCTTGGCTTGACCATCCAGAGTGGAGTCGCTTGAGCAGGGTTAGTAGCCCTGCTCGGAGGATAGGTACCTCGTGGTAAGTGACCCACAGAGAGCGCGTAATCTGCGTTTAAAATCCGCCGAGGTATCCTCACACTTCAGCCGCTCATGTCTCTGTTGCCCTTTTATTGCTATTCAGTGACAGATTCCCGGGGGCCCAGTAAGTGAGCTGGCGAGTCTCCACCTGCCATTTTTACATGTATCTAATACATTGTCATCGGCAGGTGCCAAAGTTCCCGTAGTTTCCCCATTCCTAGTCCATTAGCATCCCATCACAATAGCCCAAGTAGTATTCATCCACAGTTAGCAATGGTATAGCACAAATTGGCTTTTTTTTAACGACGTTCACCGGGGATTGTCCTTGGGGTCCGTGGGGGCTCGTGACGCCACGTCTAGGTATGTAAAATTTGTACTAAGCAGTGACTTAACACAAAATTCAAGCGTGTTATATCTTCGTTATTATTTGTTTGTGAGAAGGAGAAAAGAAAAAAAACGTGTCCATTATTTTAGGGTTATCTAAAAGACGGACTAATTACTTTTTTTGATTCACCTATTTCATAACATTCATTTCTATACATTTCAAGTGTAGTATTGCTCTTGAAGTTCCACATCAGGTGTTCCAGATCTTCAATGTTTATACGTCAAAATAGAGAGTGCTTAGCAGATTGAACCACTTTTGCTAAAACGTCATATCTTTATAAGCTATAGTCTAGCTGGGCTCCTGGGTTTCCACATCAGGTGTTTTACATCTTCAATTTTTATAAGTCAACAGAGAGTGCTTATCAGATTGAACAACTTTTGCTAAAACGTCATACCTCTATATGCTATAGTCTAGCTGGGCCCCTGGAGTTCCACATCAGGTGTTTTAGATCTTCAATTTGTATAAGTCAATAGAAAGTGCTTATCAAATTGAACAACTTTTGCTAAAACGGCATACCTGTATATGGTACAGAGAAGCTGGGCTCTTAGGGTTCCACATCAGGTGTTCCAGGTCTTCAAATTTATTATCTCAGCTGAAAATGCTCATCACATGAAACAATTTTTGCCATGACACCATTTTTGTATCTCTTATAGTTTTGTTGGTCTGTTGGTGTTCTGCATCAGGTCTTCAAGTTTCGAAGATAAATAATAGCCTATATGTTGACCAGGCTTAATACTGACACAACAAAGAAAAAATCATTGAAATCTGTTCAGTAGTTCGGAAGATTAGCGTGTACAAACAAACAGACATACAGACATACAGACATACAGACATACAGACATACAGACAGAATTTTTTTTTGGATTTGTGCTCCATTACTGTTTCTAAACCCCACCCAATTATTATTTTTTTAATATATTCAATGTACAGACACAGTTTTTTTACAGATTTATTATATGTATAGAAGATAATAAATCAATATTTTGTGACTCTATCAATAGTTTCGTTCACTTTACAATAATATTGACTTGGCCATGAGCACAATAAACTACAAATATAATACAGCATATCTTGGAGAGGTGAAAGTCAAACATGAAGTTTAATATCACAGAATTAAATACTTTTAATTTATTCAATTGTTACTAAATGACCGACAGTCAGTATCATCCAACATCAATGAACTGCACATGTACTATGGCGCATGTTTAGTCTATGGTGATCTCAAATTCCAATCAGTCCATAATCAGTCCAATCGTAAAATCATGTCCATATAGAATTTATCAATCCAATGGTATTTACACATTATTACGAGGAGCGACTTTTAACTTGTGCTCATGGCCAAGACAATATTATTGTAATGTGAACAAAACTACTGATATAGTCACAAAATATTGATTTATTATTACAAATAAAGTTGAACAGGACTTGGCTTCTATGCGATCTCAAAACTTTTTACAGTGGAGGAATTGCGTAGAGGATTGGCTTTTTTTACATTTAATGTTTTTGGTGGGATCTAATTTATTTTTTGTAGGTATCTTTCTTCTCTAAGTATATAACAAATTAAATTTACTTACATGCAACTAACTAAATATATAACAAACTAAATATGTACACCTCTAAAGTAGCACGTAAACAACATTTTTTTAAAATAAAGTAAAAAATTTCGAAATTGACGAATTTTTGAATCGAATATCTTTAAGAATAAAAGAGATTTATTTCAGAGGTAGATGGCGCAATCACATGAAATTATTAGTTTTTTTTAAGTACTACTTATACTAAGCTATGTAACGAAACCATAGCGCGATTTAGACCAGGACAACGCCATCTATCGAGCGAGCATGGAGTATTTATCGCACTGCATTAATATGAAAGATTTTATCATTATTCATTTCATTTTAACCTAGCTTTTTTAATTCATATGTATGTATATTTAATACATAATAACAATATACCACACTACGTAACAATAAAACAAATAGTAACATTTTGTACATAAATAAATAACAAAGTTATCAATGCAGTCAAAATTCATACACAATGTTCTTGAAAAACCGCAAATATAAATTTGTTTCCTATTTTTTTATTAAGTTTTAAGGTTTTTATAATTTTCCCTTTATATGTAGCTAATAACCTATCTTGGTGCCAAATTTGAAGGTTCTAAGTTTGCTAGAAGTACCTTAGACTTTTGATGATCGGTCAGTGAGTCAGTGACAAAATGGTGTAACTTTGATCGCTCATAACTCGTAAACTATTTATTCAAATGTCTTGTGATTTTGAGACTGAGCTTGTTCTAATACTTACTCTTGGTCATCGAAAACCTAAACTCCTAGCTTTGTTCACATGGAAGATACAGGGGGCTGAAATAGCCGCGAAACGCTCCGAGAAAAGATGGTACGGCCGTGCCCGCTTTGCTCGAGTCTTGGCTGGGGCACTGCCGTGCCCTCAGATTTCGTGACAAAAATAACAATTGAAGACCATCTGCCTATCTATAGGTAAGTGCAATCCGCTACGAAAAGAAGGTTAAGCCATTTATTCACTTCAAACTAAAACTCGTCTAAAGAAATAAAATTATTCTTTTCACTGTGTCGTGGTTGGGGCAGACGGAATTGTCAGACTTTTACTGACTAAAACCCATGCTTCTTCTGGTGGCATTAATGTTCTAAGGTGGCGGTAAATCTTTCGAACAATCCCGCAAGTCCGACATCCTTTCACCCATGCATTCATGCCTTAAGAATTTTAAATGATAGTAAAGACTTGGTGAACGCATTGTTTATTGCAATCATTTTATCACTATTAGTGCACAGTACAAGCATCCACGTGACTTGGTGGACACGTGATCATAATGTCTATCTAAACAGGCTTGAAAAATAATTGAACATTGTACATTAATTATCGTGATACAGAAGGAATATTAATTAGACGCGAATCCTGGTAAATTTTTAATTTATGATGTTGATGCTAAAGCTATTTACGATTCCATTTCTGGAAGTACAATTTGTCAAGTTCCAAATTCAAGTATAAATAATGAACCGCAGTGCAGAAAACAAAGCATCTAAGTGCACGGTTCCAAGGAATTGGTCTTATGGAGAAGAACCGGCAAGAAACTCCATGGACACTCTCACAAGTAGATTGTTCATCTTCAAATTAGTTTTGCCTTTTTGTAATATTAATAAGCTTTGCTAAAATTCATGAAATTGACAATCTGTTACATTAACTACTTTGTACATTAAATCTTCTCATATTTATTTCGGGTTCCTGTCTTCAGCTTGTTGCAAGACCGTAAAGAAGGTGTACGAACCTTTTATAATCTGTAACAAGAAACAAAAACAGCTGATCACATTCAAATTAATTCTCTTATACAGCACAATGACAGCTAAAAGTATGTCATATCAGATAAAAACAAAGTTGAAATTCCCATGTATAAAGTAACTAAAGGCAATGAAGATACCCTTCCAAAAATACTAGTAAGCTACGGAACTATTAATTGAAAATATATTAAAAACTTACAGAGGTAAAACAAGCGAGTGACAGCGTGGTGATGCCACCGGCAGTGAGCCTGAGAGCGCGACGCGTGCGCACCATGACGATGAGCAGAGTACGACGCATGCGAACTGAACAGTGATACCACGGACACTCGTAAGCCGCTCCTGCTATTTCTGAACTCTAGAAGGAATATCATCATGTAATACAATCGAATTCAGGAAAGAGGACTATCTCAATTGGACACACATCATTTAATCAGAAGACACCGACTTCTCGAACAAGCGAAGGATTAGTCCACAGTTGTCAGGCAGTTGATGTATGCTTTCCCAAGATCAGGTTGGTTCACGCTCATTTAGGGAGGACCTAAGTATAGCAATGGATGGCAAGAACCTGATATGATGATGGTACCAACCTCTTCAAGGAGCTCATTTCCTTGATAGCAGTACAGAAACACTTCAAGAGCCATGCAAAGCAAGTAAGCTACCATAGGTATACACCTAAACCAATTTCTGTTGTTTAACTCCTGAAAATTACAAAAGCAATTAACAAGATGACCATGATCACTAGACAAGAGGTAAAAATATGTTCATAGACGGAAATAAAATACAGTAAGGACTTCTAAAATAACAGAGGGGCAAGAATAATAATTTGTCGGCCATCCTCACACTTTTTATGAGTAGACTCAAACGGTGGTTTTCAATAACGTGTCGTATCTGTGGATTTGCTTAATACAAAGAGGAACTAGACACTTTGTATGAAGCCTATAGCAAAGTTATATCCCTAGTTACCAAATCCACAGATTGTATATTGGGAGCGGACGTAACAGGATTTTACCATAGCCAGCTGATAAGCCGTGACGCAGATGATGACGACAGACACGGCGAACTGCGCCAGTATGGGCAGAGAGAAGCAGCGCTGTATCTGTCTGGCAGCCTTCAAAGCTGCCTCGTGCTTTATGATGCACTGTGACAAGCGAGTGAGAACTATCCTTTCTTCTGTTGGTGATATCAGTTGCTGAAGAAAAAAAAAATTAAATGAACAAGACATTTTGGAGACCTCGTAGTGAGATGAGCAAGTATTCCATAGCAGAATCTTAAAAATGGGGATTGTTCGACTTGTTTTTGTCTTTGCAGCTAATTCAGATTTCTTACGCCAGGCAGGTTTAATGTGTTTAAATAATAATTTTAAGAATTTATTTAAAATTCAAGCATTCATCTTCATACTTCTGTGATACCTTGTCAGGCAAAGGAATACCATCACACAAAGTCCTAAGAGACAACGCTACAAGCCTCAGCCTGCAGCGGCAAACCGCTATTAATGACGTCACCAGAGTGTCCAAGCAAACATTCACTAGTGCTGCTAACGTTACTGCTGAGCTCTGCAAAAAAAATGGAATAAGTACAAGAAATCAAGGTTTACTTAATGATTACACCAATGTAGCATACATTGGTGTAATCATTAATAGAAAAGAACTGTCAAGAAACCAATGTGAAAGAAAGATAAAAACGAAAAATATATAGATACCTGGTCAATGTATGTTAATTCGTAGGCAGGTGACTTCGAAGTATCGTAGGGATACCTGAGAATAGTAAAAATAATACATGATGGTAATGGTTTGATAAAAAAGTCTTGCATGAAAAACGATCAAATTTCGTAAATTGAATGAATAATTTGGAAATATAATTCTGGAGAAATAAAAAAATATCAAGAAAACATTTTCAAACAATATAAAAGGACAAACTCTTTTCACTCTATTATGCATAATCTCTCTGTTATCTGTGTGTCAAAATGTGTTTATGTGTGCAATAAAGAACAAACTAAACCAAATTACCAAGCTCTGAGAGGCAGTTGATTCTTCTCAGCACTGGCTGCCCAGCCGAACACCGTCACTCCAGACAACAGGGTATACAAACCCATGCTCATAGTGGTTTCAACATTGCAACTGTTTAGAAAAATTAGGTGTTTTAGTAAATAAATTCTATATGACAAATACTAATTTGAGTATTGGCTTTCTGAGTGAACTGAGCAAGTTCTATTTAGTTTAAATAATAATCGGTGTTCGACTTGATCACATTGAGTTCATGGCATAGATTGAGGAACCTTCTATAAATATCCTTTCATGTCTACTTAGATCCATTTACCCTCAGCATACTTAAGAAAGAAAGCAACTTCCCTTTTAATGACTTCAATACCCAGGTACCTATCCTCAGCCAGCAGATCAGCGTCACCTTCATCAATGATCTCCTGAATCTCACGAGACCTCACCACTACGTTAATGATCTTCGTGGCAAAGGCCAGGTTGGTGAACAGCAGAAATGATGCACTGGTCATGAGAGCTAGGTCTCCCCATATTTCGAACATGGCTCCCGTTTGAGCCATTATGATGCAGCCTAAAATCACGGATAAGGAGAGATTTCTTAATCTATCATTCGGTTTGTATAGCTGTAAGTTTTCCGAATTTTATAAAATATAAAAAAAAACTGTTAAGCTAAGCCCAATCGTGTCACGCTATCGTTGCGCAAAATCTTGATTTTTGGGATAACCAAAAAGTTGCTCAAATTGCAAAACAAAATTAAGGATTTTATTTGTGATATTTTATCGGTTTGCGAAAGCTAAAAACTCTTTTAGAAATCCTTTCAAAATAATTGGCTTGTTTTTGGTTAAATATGTTTAACCGAGAATATGTTTAAGTACCCAGCCACATGACACGGCAGTCGGTAGAAGGCCATGTTAAACTAAAAACCATAACTTACCCACTAAAAACATAAAAACACCAAAACAATAGAGTCTACGCGTCAAACGGGGAATTCTACCATCCCTAGGGGGTGTCAGAAACCCAGCTACTTTCAGAACTGTCAGACAGTACTGCAGTGACCTATTCTCATTCTTCACCATCAGCCCCATAGTGACAGCCTGCAGTTTGATGGCAAATAACTTGTAGGTAATCGATCTAATGGAAATATTGACATGTGGCGGTATATATGTTAACCCTACTACAATAGGCAGGATTGGATAACGTTTGGGTGATTTATAATAAATAAATTGCAAGTAATTTTTGTATTGTTTATTGTTAAATAAAATGTACAGTACATCACATGCTGTATGAGATTCATATCAAATCTAAATCTATAGATTTCTAAATAGATGTAGTCAACTTCAGGTCAGTGGTAATAGTTTTATAGGAAAATCGTACTTATTACTATTGAGTTAAGGTGCATGACAGTTGCCACTAATGTGCAGTATACTGTACCTAAGTATAAACGTGATAAGTGTAAACTTTCACGTATTTTATTAATGTGAAATGTGATTACAAATTCAACTTTTTACTTCGTGTTTCTAGTCTTAAAAAATTGGATAAAAATCTTCTTCGGCTTACTTAGGATCCCTGTCCTCAACTTGCTTCAGTACTGTGAAGAAAGTGTATGAAGCTTTTATTATCTGAAACAAAATAATCACCGATGACCACATCACACTATTTACACGATACACTATAATACATAATTCAAGAATTTATTTCAAAATTTCTTGTTAATGTTCTTTTTTATACGAGTAAACTAGACTAACCGAGGTAAAACAAGCGAGTGACAGCGTGGTGATGCCGCCGGCAGTGAGTATGAGAGCGCGACGCGTGCGCACCATCACGATTAGCAGAGTACGACGCAAGCGCACTGAACACTGGTACCACGGACACTCGTAGGCCGCTCCCGCTATTTCTGAACTCTAGAGGCAAGAAGTAAGTATTAAGTAGGATAAAGGGATGTTAGACGAGAGAGTGCTCTTGCGTTTGCGCGTATGTTTGAGCACTGTAATATATCCTGCGCATCTGACTGCTTCCGTATAATGGACCCCGATTTGGCGAAGACTAGTGGCGATAGGTTGAGGTAGAGAGGTTCGGGCTGATGCAACCTGAGCTTTGTCTGAGACCTGCACACTAGCGGCTCTGGGGGTGTGAGTACATGCCGTGGTCGTTTTCTCTTTGAGCTGGGGGGACAGAGGGAATCCGGCAGCACCCAGAGCGACAAAGCAGCCCTTTTTAGGGGAGCACTGCTTTCCTTGCTCAGCCTGGGAGGGGGCTAGAAAAGGTGCCCTAAAAAAATGCACACCCCAAACACTCTTTGGATAGCAGTAACCACGGCTGCTTCCGCATCTTTTTATTCGTGGTCGACACAACAACAGTAATAAACGTAAAACACCTTTACTGACTTTTGGTGCATGGAATGTTCGCACCCTTCTCGACCGCGAGACAAACGCCTGCCCAGAACGGAAAACAGCCATAGTTGCTCGAGAACTCCGCCGCTACAACATTGATATAGCTGCTGTAAGCGAAACCCACCTTGCCGATGAGGGCGAGCTAGTCGAGCATGGCGGTGGCTACACTTTCTACTGGAAGGGCACTGCTGCAACAGAACCAAGAAGGTCGGGAGTTGGTTTTGTGATCAAGAATAATCTTGTGAAGACACTTCAAGAATGTCCAATCCACATCTCGGACCGTATAACCACATTGCGCCTTCACTTAGACGGTGACAATTTCCTTAATGTTATCAGTGTCTATGCACCGACGCTAGGTAGTTCTGACGACATCAAGGATAAATTTTATGAAGAACTTACACAATGTCTCCATAAAATACCGAACAGAGAAAAGATTCTCTTGTTAGGGGACTTCAATGCTAGAGTTGGTCAAGATTATGAAGCGTGGCCTAAAGTTTTGGGTAGACATGGGGTAGGCAACATCAACTCTAATGGCCAGTTGCTGCTTAGTTTATGTGCTCAATTTCAACTTGCAATCACAAACACCATGTTTCGCCTTGCTGCTAAGCACAAAACTACGTGAATGCACCCACGTTCTAAGCACTGGCACCTCATTGACTATGCCATCACGAGGCAGCGAGACATCTCTCAGGTCCTAGTCACTCGTGTTATGCGCGGTGCTCATTGCTGGACGGACCATAGACTAATTGTCACCAAACTGCGTCTTTGCCTTCGGCGACCATTCAGGGCTAGCAGGAAAAAGCCTCAGAACATAAACATTGAGAAACTCAAACATCCGGGACCCCGAAGCAAATACGCTGAAACGCTGGCATGTGATATATACTCTCATCAAAATACCGGTGATATTGATGCAGACTGGAACGCTTTATCGTCGTCCATTCTTGACGTAGCCATTAACACCATAGGGCTAAAAAATAAACGCAAGCAAGACTGGTTTGATGAGAACGACGAAGTTCTTTCTAAAGCTATTGCCAAACACCGAGACCTTCTCAGGCGCAGTAATAACAGCGCACTTATAAGAGAGAGTGACCGTGAGTTGCGTAAACTCACGAGACACACTAAAGATAAATGGTGGCAAGACAAGGCTCAATACATCCAGTCGCTTGCTGATAGTAATCAGCTCGGTGATTTCTATAGCGACATTCGCAATCTCCTGGGTACCACCAACTTCATAAAGGTACCACTGAAGTTGCTGGATGGTAAAAGTCTGCTGAAAAGCAAAAATGAAGTGTTAGATCGTTGGGCAGAACACTTCAATAATCTACTTAATGTAGATCGAACAGCCGATCTACACTACATAGACAGTTTGCCTCAACTTCAAATAGCAGAAGAATTGGATGATGCCTTGTCTAAACATGAGGTGCTTTGTGCCATCAAACAACAGCAAAATCAGCGTGCGGTTGGCCTAGACCTTATACCAGGTGAGCTTCTGAAGTACGGCGGCGAGGAACTGCATTCGCGCGTCTGGGAAATGTTTGTGCTTATGTGGGAGAAAGAACAAGTCCCTGAAACTTTTAAGTTATCACGCGTCAGGGCTCTCTATAAGAACAAAGGCGACCGGTCGGAATGTGGTTCTTACCGCGGTATTTCACTGCTCTCTGTCTCTGGAAAAGTCTTCGCCAGAGTACTTCTAAACCGCCTCAGGAACCTCTCTGAAAAGATTCTGCCGGAAACCCAATTTGGTTTCAGACCAGACAGAGGAACTTGTGAGGCAATATTCGCAGTCCGTCAACTCCAGGAAAAAAGTAGAGAGCAGGGACAGCACTTGTATCTCTGCTTTATTGATCTGGAAAAAGCCTTTGACTGCGTCCCTCGCGAGGCCCTCTGGAAGGTACTGAGAAAGTTGGGGTGTACAGAGAAGTTCATAAGACTCCTGCGACTCCTGCACGATGACATGCAATGTTGTGTAGCGGTTGAAGATGACCAATCGAGCTTCTTCTCCGTCACCTGTGGAGTGAAGCAAGGTTGTGTCCTGGCTCCCACATTGTTTGCATTATATTTCGCAGTTGTAGTCCGGGAAGTATTGAATTCTTCTCCTGAAGGAGTTCGTATTCGTTATCGGACTGACGGCAAACTTTTCAACCTGAATAGACTCAAGGCGACCACAAAGGTGTCCTATGCACATATACAGGACATTATGTATGCAGATGACCTCTGTTTCGTGGCTGAATCCCCTGAAGTCCTGCAACAGCTAGTCACGAACCTTCACAAGCAGTGCTGTACATTTGGTCTAAAAATCAGCATCAAAAAGACAGAAGTAATGTCTTCAGATAATCACGGACGTCAAGAACTGACCATTATGCTTGGTGAAGATGTCCTGAAGCAGGTCGATAAATTTCGATATTTGGGGAGCACTATAACAGCAAAGTGCGACCTTGACGCCGAAATCAATAGCAGAATTGGTGCTGCAGCCGCTGCTTTCGGCAAATTCGACAAGAAGGTCTTCAGCTCCCATGACCTAAAGATATCCACAAAGGTTTCTGTGTATATGGCAGTTGTGTTGCCTTGTATACTCTACTCAGCGGAAACATGGACACCGTACCGACGCCACATCAAGCAACTAGACCGCTTCCACCTCAAATGTCTGCGCAAAATATTAAATATCCGTTGGTTTGATCGTGTGCGTAACACAGAAGTGTTGAGGAAAGCCAATGTAGGTGGCATTGAAGCATACCTCATGAGGAGACAGCTTCGTTGGTGCGGGCATGTACTGCGCATGCCGGATACTAGAGTGGCCAAGCGCATCCTCTACTCCGAGTTGCAGGAGGGCAAGCGGAAACGTGGCGGACAGCTGCTGCGATACAAGGATGTGCTGAAGCGTCACATGAAAAGCTGTTCCATTGACCCGTCTCAGTGGGAGAATCTGGCATCCAACCGCAGAGACTGGAGAAGCCGCGTTAAAGCCAAAGTCTTTGACTTTGAAGCACGCCGACTTTCTGAGTTGGATGCCAAACGAGATGAGTTGAAAGCTCGACCACCTGTAGCTATCAACTACAACTTTGTGGCTGGTACCCTGACATGTCCGCAGTGTGCGCGGACTTTCACGCACAAAATTGGATACTCCAGCCACATGAGAGCACACGCACGCCATTAGGGTCGAAGTGGTCGCCGTTGCCGAAATCGGCGTGGAAGATTATTATTAATTATTCATTTTGAATTAAATAAGCAGTGGGTTAAAAGTTGAGGTTCAAAAGTAGTGTACATCAAAGAAGATTTAAAAACATAATTCAAATGCTTTATTCTTAAATTTTTATAACCTTTTTTTTTAAATAAGCTCATAATCACCTTCTGTAATTGACTCTGGGCAATTGCTATACTTTTGAACCAAGGCCAATTTCGTTCTACATACCTCTTCAAGGAGCTGGTTTCCTTGATAGCAGTAGAGAAACACTTGCATTATCATGCAAAGCAGGTAAGCCACCATCGGAATAGAGCGGAACCAATTTCTGTTGTTTAGTTCCTGTTAAAAATATAGTAAATATGTACATAGTTGGGAAAAGACTAGTCAGATGATAAGAAGAAGTTACACAAATACAAATTGAAGTTTACTTTGACTTATCGGTCTTAAATATTGTAAGATTGATCAAGATTAGGAAAACGACAAGATGTTACCCAAATGCTCATCTCAATATCAAACTGAATACTAAACGACTCTTTGTGTTACAAAGTTTTATTTTTTCAGCTTATCGTATACCAGAGGATATGTGAAATTTTCAAAACGAACAAAAGTATATTTTTCTCTCACGTAGTCGTCTACTACTCTCATCATTGGCTTCTATCAAAAATATTGAAGATATTTTACCATAGCCAGTTGATAAGCCGTGACGCATATAATGACACCAGACACAGCAAACTGCGCCAGTATGGGCAAAGAGAAGCAGTGCTGTATCTGTCTGGCAGCTTTCAATGCGGCTTCATGTTTAACGATGCACTGGGACAAACGGGTATGTACTGTCTTTTCGTCTTTGGGTGATATGAGTTGCTGTGGAATAGATATTTATAAACAGTTAAACTTCTGAAGTTATTTTGAGTATTCGGTTGTTTAATTCATGACCCATCATCCTTCATGTTAATATCCACATCCTCGTCTACTACAGTTATTCTGGAATCCATTATTTCTGTAAACTAATTTTCTATAGTTTTTCAAAATACTTTCTCAGTTTTCTACAGTACCTTATCGGGCAAAGGAATTCCTTCACACAACGTCCTGAGAGACAATGCCACAAGTCGCAGCCTGCAACGGCAGACTGCTATCAATGACGTCACCAAAGTATCCAGGCATACATTTACTAACGCAGCTGCAGTCACTGATGAACTCTACAATAAATATAGAATTCAAGCAGTACGCGAAATATTGGACATTTAAAATGTTTACCATAATAATCTATTAAGAAACTGACTACAAACTGCTAACAAGGATTGAGTTAAAGACAAAGATGAAAACTGTGGATACCTGGTTGAAGTATGTAAGTTCGTAGGCAGGTGATTTAGAAGCATCATATGGGTACCTGAGAATAAATAGAACGCATATGAGATTGTATAATAATAAATAAGCTTGTAATTTTGTGAAAGCAATACCTCTACAATTTTATCATTATAAACTGAATACTCACCAAGCTCTAAGAGGCAGTTGGTTTTTCTCAGCACTGGCTGCCCAGCCAAACACTGTCACACCTGATAGCAGGGTATATAGACACATACTCCTGGTTGTTTCAGCATTGCAACTGTTTAAATGAGAATAAACTATATTTTAACAACTCCTTCATGAAAAAAATAATAATAAATGTACAGTTTTGGTAAGAGGTATATCCATCAGAAAATTTAATACAGTCTTCTGCTAAGGACATATGTACGTTTGTTCTTTGCACTTGTGGCCTACAAGTTACTTTAACCCAGTCAGCATCAAGCGAAGCTTGGGTCTCAAGTAGAAAAATATCTTATCGTACCTTTTAATGACTTCTACACCCAAGTTCCTATCCTCAGCCAACAGATCAGCATCAGCCGCATCAATGATCTCCTGAATCTCACGAGACCTCACCACCACGTTGATGATCTTCGTGGCAAAGGCCAAGTTGGTGAACAGCAGAAATGACGCACTAATCATGAGTGCTATGTCACCCCATATTTCAAACATGGCCCCTGCTTGGGCTATTATGATACCACCTAAAATATGATAAAGGTAAGCATTTTCTAAAATTTTTGGCATAGCCACTTCGCATTAGGGGAGTGAACCTCCGTGCGCCAGCTTAACTCTAGCAGGAATATCTTAGCAGTACAGTGACAAGGGTAGCTTGAAAAGAGCCACAGAAATGAAGCTACACTTTTAACCCATGAACTTTACCCTATATCTAGAAAAAAAAATCTATGCTTCATTTCAGACCAAATTTTTTTGACTAAAAATGGTCTGTCCGTAATAATTTTCAAGAGCTGATTTCGCTGTAACTCACCCACTACATACATAAAAGACGAAAAACAATAGACCCATAGCGCAAATCGCAAAACTCTTCCCTCCTGAGGGGGTGTGAGAAACCCAGCGAATTTGAGCACAGTCAGACAAAACTGCAATGTACTATTGACATTCTTCACCATCAACCCCATGATTTGTTGACAAACCTACTGTTTGAGGACAAATAAGTTTGTCCAATCGATCTGATAAAAAGAAATAGGCATTTTTATGTTGACGACATTACAATAGGCAGGATTTGATAACATTTTTGATATTTTAAATTGGTGAAATGGGTGTGGATTATTAATCTTTACAGCCAAATAAAACTACAGTTAATTGGGTCTTGTAAAGGATATATCCTGAGCAATTCATATAATTCTGTTTGCTGTGCGTTATCGCATGACTATCGCGTGTCGATGCGTTATCGGTACGTTGCATTATGCGTGTTTAATACAATGTTAATTAAAGTACTTAAAATGGTTCACCATATAGGGGTACAAGTGGTACTGCAAAACAGCGTTTTTTTTAGATAATTTCACTATGGGTTGGAAAACAGATTACATAAAAGGACAATCGTCAAATAAATATTGTCTATAAGCAAAACGAAACGTCTCTTGTTTAAGAAATTCGTTTCATAAATTGCTGCTGCAGAACTAATAAAATGTTTGTAACTTCTGTATATGGGCGTCTATTAACCGTACAAGTTGCCGTTTCAGGGGAAAAATATAGCTTTTTCAGCGACATTACTTGTTTGTTTCAATTGAGTCATTAGATTTAATAACGTGTCGGTATTTAGTAAATGTTGGTGGCAATTAAAGTAGCCATAATTTACAATTTTTGGTTCAATCTGGGCTGTGTCTGTGTCCAACGTGCTATTAATTTTAGTGAAAACACAGACTTGACACAGACACTTTAAAATCGTTTACTTTATTTTGTTAATTATTTTGATCATTACTTTAAAATACTGTTACAAACACACTGTTCATTAAAAGTACTATGCTCATTTTTTTATAACGAAATGTTTCATGAACGAAAGCTGTATTAAAATAAAACTTTGTATAAATTGGACAATAACTTCAGAAAACATATATTTTGTAACGAAAATGTTATCCACCCAAGTTGACATTTCCCACAGCTAATTATTAACATAACATACGCTAAACATAATTATGTAATTAAACTCTGCACCCCACACTTAAACGTTCTAATGACACGCAATCAGTGCAACTTAATTAATGCTAAGTGTTACTGTGAACCTGTCGTGTTTACATTTCTTATTTGTTGTGTAAATAAAAGTTGATTTAAAAGCTTTACCGTCTTACCACAAAAACTTTTAAACGTCAGTTTATGCCTTGTCTAAAAAAATGTCAAATTATGACGTTGACATATGGTTCATTTTGCAGCCAAAATTTTATTAAACAAGCGTAAAACAGGGTTTAAAGTTTTTGTAGTAAGGCCCTTATTGTTTAAATAAACTTCCTAATATTTGGTGTGTTTACACCACCAAACGTGTGATACGCTTAATTATTATTGGGAACAAATATAATGACCACCATAAAATGCTTTGATACCTTAGTAAATGATCACCAACTCTTGATGACCAAATTAATGTATTATTTTTGCCTAAATAAGTCACTGTGATAGCCATAAAATGTAGGCTTATTGTTGGAACTCCTTGAGAAAATGCACTTTTTGAGATTCGAACAATATTATTTTTTACTACTGACGTGTGTCATTGATTTTCACCTTACATGAAAATTATCTCTGCAAACAAACGTTTTTTATTATTTTCCATTCCTATTTATCATAGTCATCAAGTTAATTCTTCTAAAGGTTATGGCCCTTTCCACTAAATTCACCATCAAGAACCTCTGTGGTCTAGATGACTATTCTACGTGGAAGTTCGCAATCAAAATGATTTTGATAAAAGAAAAGTTATTCGCATTCACCAGTAAGTACCCTGATTCCAATAACTCTACGGACATCGAGAAGGATCAAGAAGCACTGGCTTTGATTTGTTTGCATGTTGAGCCTACATTATATGCTTACGTGCAGGATTCGAAGCATGCCAAGGATGCTTGGGATAGCTTGGCGAAAGCGTTTGAGGACAAAGGCGTTAATCGCAGGATTACCCTCATGAACGCATTGCTAGATGAGAAGCTAGACAATCATTCATCAATGCATCAGTATGTTGCTGCAGTTATGTCTCTTGCGCAGAAGCTGAAAGATATTGCCACCGGATTTGACGATGATCTTGTAGCCGTCGTGTTACTGAGAGGACTACCTGAAGAGTATCGGCCCATGCGTATGGCACTGGAACATTCTGGTATGAAACTCACATCGGAAAACGTACGGCAGAAACTACTACAAGAAGATTCACGTCAAGGTAGTACATCGTCTTCAGCGGACTCTGCATTGGCTGTGACTAAGAGTAAGAAACGGATCGGGAATAATGATAAACTGAAATGCTTCAAGTGTGGAAAGAAAGGACATAAGAAGCCGGACTGTCCTGAAGGAAGGATAGCAGGTGCGACCTCCAAATCGAAGGACGTCGTGAGCCTGTCTTCATTCAGCACCGGGAACTCCTTCGATCCGTCGGAGTGGTACATCGACAGCGGGGCTTCAAGACATATGTCATTTAATAAGCATTGGTTTCAAAATTTGGTTGTGAATGTTGAGATGAATAACGTGAGATGTGCGAATGATGATAAGATGGAATGCGCGGGTCAGGGTGACATCATGGTGAGCATGAAAGGATGTATGTTTGCTGTGAGGGATGTCATGTATATACCTAGTCTGCGTGTCAATCTGTTATCAGTTTCCAGGTTAGTAGAAAATGGATGGAAGGTTAGTTTTGACAGAGATGGATGTAAGCTAATTCACAGTTTAGTTCCAGGTCATTTCAAAGGTAAGCTTTTGGCTGCCGCAAGTGAAGTCTCGGGAATCTATAAGCTTGAAGGTTGTCAAGTGGTTGTAGATGGGGCTGCGTTGGCGTCAGTGCAAGCAGGTAATCCTTTGATGTTATGGCACCGGCGGCTTGGACACGTAAATGAACGGGATTTACGTAAGCTTCCGGGTATGGATTATGGAAAAAGCGTAATGGAACCTTGTGTCGCTTGTATTAAGGGGAAGGCACATCGATTACCATTTCCAGTAGGTGAGGCTTACAGGGCAGTCGACAGACTGCAATTGATTCACATTGATATCTGTGGTCCTATGCCTGAACCGTCGTACGGTGGATCTCGTTACATGCTACTTATTTTAGATGATTATACACGTAAGTCATTTGTGTTTTTCCTAAAATCAAAGGATCAGGTTTTTAATCATTTTAAAATATTTTTAGCATCAGTAGAGGTTGAAACCGGGTTGAAGGTAAAGTGCATACGCACGGACAATGGAACAGAATTTGTGAACAAGAAGTTCAATGGGTTTCTACGTCAGAAGGGTATAAAACATCAGTTAACTGTTCCCTACACTCCAGAGCAGAACGGCGTAGTGGAGCGAGCTAATCGCACTATTGTTGAAATGGCTCGTGCTATGTTGGAGGAAAAAGGTTTGACTATGAGATTGTGGGCGGAGGCGTGTAACACTGCGGTTTACACGAAGAACAGACTGCCACACAGTGGTAACCATGGCAAGATTCCTGAGGAGTTGTGGACAGGGAAGGCGCAGTCATTAGATCATTTCAGAGTTTTTGGAACGAAGGCGTTCGTGCACGTGCCAAAGGAAACTCGGAAGAAATGGAGCCCTAAAGCGGTAGAACATATTTTTGTAGGTTACTGCGAAGAAACCAAAGGTTATCGTTTCATAAATCCCAGTAATCCACGCATCATTGTTAGAGCACGGGATGTAGTTTTCTTAGAAGATTCTACAGCAGCGATTTCAGGGAAACCTAGTCAGCTTATTAATAGCGATGACAAAGGTGCTGAAGTTATATGGGAACTTTCTAGGGTACAAAGCCAGTCAGGTTCATCACCTGCTAGTGCGGAAGCTTCTCAAGAGTTGAGTTCTACAGATGAAGCTGAAGTATACGAAGATGCGGAGGTGGAGTCAGGAGAAACGGGTGATAGTGGAGCAGACAATGTCGTGGTGGACAATGTTGAAGTTGAAGAGACCGTTGATAGAGAAGAATCAAGTGAAGGTGAATGTCGTTATCCTCTACGTAACAGAATCCGAGATGGAAATCATCATGGACTGGCATGCTGCACAGAAGATGCTGAGCCTTTGACAGTTAAGGAAGCCTTGAGTCGTAAAGACAAGGATAACTGGAAGGAAGCCATGAAGAAAGAGATGGATTCTATGTACGAAAATAGAGTCTGGAAGCTCGTTGACAAGCCACCTGGAGCTAAAATCGTAGGAAACAAGTGGATCCTCAAGTATAAGTTCGATGCAGATGGTAACAAGACCTATAAAGCTCGGCTTGTGGCGAAGGGTTTTACTCAGTCCTACGGTGTTGACTACTTCGAAACTTATTCACCGGTCGTGAGAAGATCAACTGTTAGACTGCTGCTATCATTGGCTGTTGAAAAGGATTTATTCATCAGTCACTTCGATGTGAACACCGCCTTTCTCAACGGTGATTTACACGAAAGAGTTTATATGCGGCAGCCGGAGGGTTGCATAGACGAGAACTCGAAGGAAAAAGTTTGCTTACTAGAAAAAGCGATATACGGCCTCAAACAAGCTTCTCGGTCATGGAATGAAAAAGTAAATGAAGTGCTATTGTCTTTGAACTTCAAACGCTGTGACTTTGACAACTGTCTTTACAAAAATAATAATTTTTATATTGCTTTATATGTCGATGATTTTTTATTATTTTACAAAGACAAACGGCAGAAGGAAGTTTTATTAGACAATCTTCGAAAACATTTCAGCATAAAAGATTTAGGGGAAGCACGACAAGTATTGGGAATGCTTTTATCTAGAACGCCTACCGGTATATATTTGAATCAAGAGAGATTAATTTCAAAAATCTTGGATGAATATGGTATGGCTGACTGCAAAACAGTGAAAACTCCTATGGAGATGGATTTCCATAAAGCCTTGGCGGAAGGGGAAGGAGGTAAGCTCTTGTCCTGCCAAGACTCTCGTCGGTTTCAAGCGCTGATAGGGTCGCTAAATTATTTGGCCTGTAACACACGCCCGGATATATCAGCTGCTGTAAATTTTTTGGCGCAATACAATTCCTGTTGTGAGGAGCGTCATTGGAAAGCAGCAAAACACGTATTAAGGTACCTTAAGGGTACAAAGGATTTGTCCTTAGTATTTCCCAAGTCGCCAGTGCATGACATAACGGGATTCGTTGATGCTGACTGGGGAGGAAATATAAAAGATCGCAAGTCATTTTCTGGTTTTATATTTAGGTGCGGCAAATGCTTAATTAATTGGGAATGCCGCAAACAAACCTGCGTAGCATTGTCGTCTACGGAAGCGGAGTACATCGCTCTCTCGGAGGCAACGAAGGAGGCAGTACACTTGCGTCAGCTAAATGCTTTCATACGAGGTGAACCGTTAGTGACCATTTGCATTTTTGTGGACAACCAGAGTGCCATAAAGCTTGCCTACAATCCTGTGGCACACAGACGAACAAAACACATTGATATAAGGGCGCACTATGTCAGAGATTGCATTGTAACGAAAGTTGTATGTTTGGATTATGTGTGTTCGACAAGTAACCCTGCGGATGCTCTGACTAAGCCCTTGGGTCGTGTAGTGTTTAATAGATGTGTGCGTGAGTTGAGTTTGGGTATGTGTGGTAAGGTGTGATGAATGTGATGTCTGGATATTAAAAAATCGTTGTTTGAGGGGAAGTGTTGGAACTCCTTGAGAAAATGCACTTTTTGAGATTCGAACAATATTATTTTTTACTACTGACGTGTGTCATTGATTTTCACCTTACATGAAAATTATCTCTGCAAACAAACGTTTTTTATTATTTTCCATTCCTATTTATCATAGTCATCAAGTTAATTCTTCTAAACTTATTACCAAATAAAGTATTATGATGCCATATTAAGTTTTGTGTCCGGCTTGCAATGCATGCGTGAGTGTCAGTATGACGAGTGACAGGGGAAAATGGAAGAAAATGACATATTGCGCCGACCCCAAGTAAAATTGGGAACAGGGCAGGAGAAAGAAGAAGAATGTGTTTCTCAATACACTCCCTCGAAAACACACTCTTATCGCACTGTTTAGAGGCATGCAACGCAATAGACAATTTTCCACCTTAGAGCAGGAAAAAGGTCCCCATAATGTTATTACATTTATTGTATCAGGCCGAACTGATTTTTTTGGAGTCAATTTACTTAAACAGGATAGCAAGATGTAAAAACTTTGGTTATCATTTTATATTAAAACGCTGGTATAATTTTGATGATCATTCACTACTTTTGGTGATCATTTACTACTTTTGGGGTAACAATGATTTATTTGGACTCATTTTGCTTAAATAGGATAGCAGAATGTAAAAACTTTGGTTATCATTTTACTTTAAAATGGTGGTTTAATTTTGGTGATCATTTACTATTTTTGGCTTGCGCATGATTTATTTTGGAGTAATTTCACTTAAATAGGATGGCAAAGTGTTAAAACTTTGGTTATCATTTTACATTAAAATGCGAGTTTCATTTTGGTGATCATTTACTATTTTTGTCTGCTATTTGTTACTATTTCTGGTGATCAGTTAAACATAAGCCATTATTATTGAACTACGAATAACATTAATAAATAAATGAAAAAGCCCTTTATTTCTAGTTATGATTAAGATGTGTATTCTTAAACTACACGATTGTTTATTCAGACAAGAATTTCTAACGTTAAACGTTTTGTTGAGAAAGACAATTTCTAATACATATCTACTACCTATGCAGAAAACGTTGATATTACTCTTCAATGACTTGTTGTAACAGAGTGAAAAGGGAGTACGAAGCTTTGATAATCTGAAAACAATAAAAAAATTAATAATATTTTTATATGGAAATACCATCTGACCTACGATACTACTTCTACTTGATTGAAAAATCTGTAGGTGAAATTCCTAACACACAGTTTGCAGCACAAATGTTTCTTCTGTTTAACTCAAACATAATCAGAAACATTTGTGCCTAGCACCCTTTTGTTATAATATTGGAAAACTTGTCAACAAATGTTTTCGAAACATTTGGTGGTTGAATTCCACCCTTAGCACAACTCACAGCCATAAAAGAAGCGAGTGACAGTGTAGTGAAGCCGCCGGCAGTGAGTCTGAGCGCGCGACGCGTGCGCACCATCACGATGAGCAAACCTCTGCGTACGCGCACCGAGCACTTGTACCACGGACACTCGTATGCTGCACCCGCTATCTCTGAACTCTAGGAGAAATAGATTAATAATAAGAAATAGAATAGTTAAGTAACAACCTTTAATGTGGTCCAAAGAACCGGCCAAATGCGAATCGGACTCACGAATGAAAGTTCCGTACTATTAAAGAATCGTAAATAACAAAAGAATTCCTATGTTTACTGTATGGAAGCCTCCTCTTTATTTTATTCTAGTTTTTAACCGACTTCCCAAAAAGGAGGAGGTTATCAATTCGGCCGGTATATTTTTTTTTTTTTTTTTTTCTATGTATGTACATCGATTACTCCGAGGTTTATAGACCGATTTACGTGATTCTTTTTTTGTTCGACTCGGAATAGCTGCCAGTTGGTCCCATAGTCATCAGGTCAGGATCTGATGATGGAAACCCTGAGAAATCGAGGGCAACCTTCGAAAGTTGTAGGCATACATAGGGTAAAAACTTGACACTCAGGTGTACGCCTAAAAGCACTATTCAACAGTGAAGATTTGGAGCTGATCTGATGATGGAAACCAGAGAGGGTCGAGGGAACTCGACAACTGAATATGTAAACTACCTCGTGTTTGGGCTTAAATTATTTGTATTGACAAGACCTTTGCAACAGTGAAGGTTTGGAGCTGACCTGATGATGGAGACCAGAGAAAGTCGAGGGAACTCGACAACTGAATATGTAAAATACCTCGTATTTGGACTTATATTCTTTGTATTGATGAGAACTTCCCACTTGCATGGATAGTGACAACTATTCGTATCACTGAAAAGCTTTAAATAAAAAACTTTTTTACAAAAAAATTAAACCGACTTCCCAAGACACTAAAAAGCAAAAAAAAAACTATTTTTAGGTGCATCGGCCTAGAAGTCGGTGGCAAAATTAACTTAGTAACATCCATAAGACACCGACTTCTAGGCCGATGCACCTAAAAATAGTTTTTTTTTTGCTTTTTAGTGTCTTGGGAAGTCGGTTTAATTTTTTTGTAAAAAAGTTTTTTTTAGTATCGGTTGTCATAAAGGCAGCGGTATTTCTATCACGGTTCATAAGATACAACCTGGTGGAAAACGGATGGACAGACGGTTAGCGAAATCTAAGCAATAGTGTTCTGTTTTACCCATTGGGTACGGAACCCTTTCAAAGATTGCTTTTATTGTACTAGACAAAAACTCTGTAATATACTTTTGAACATATTAGTAAGAATGAAGATACTAACTTCTTCAGAAAGCTGGTTGCCTTGGTAACAGTAGATGAACACTTGGAACGTCATGTTCAGCAGATAGGTGCCCATCGACAGCAGACGCACCATATTGTCCGAATGCCCCATCTGCAATAAAGTAAAATTAATCGTACACCAATTGATAAAGTAGTACGATACAAAATTATGGCTAAAATTAATGTAGAATTCTGAGCTACGTACTCCTCTTATGTTTTCCTCTTATGTACTCTTTTATGTAATCTCTTATGTACTCTCTTATGTACTCATCTTATGTACTCCCCACATGTACTCCTCTTATGTACTCCCCTTATGTACCCTCTTATGGACTCTCTTATGTACTCATCTTATGTACTCTCTTATGTATTTTTCTTATACACTCTCTTATGTACTCTCTTATGTACTCTCTTATGTACTCCCCTTATGTACTTACATAATTCTCTCTTATACTTCTGTTATGTACTCCTCTTATGTACCCTCTAATGTGATCTGTTGATTTGCTTACCAGACATAATAATATGTTGTTTACATTAGCTCAATATATCTATGTTAATCCTATCTCTCTTATGTACTCTCTTATATACTATCTAATGTACTCTCTTATGTACCCTCTTATGGACTCTCCTATGTACTCATCTTATGTACTCTCTTATGTATTCTTCTTATGTACTCTCTTATGTACTCTCTTATGTACTACCCTATGTACTCCTCTTATGTACTGTCTTATGTACTCTCCTATGTACTCTCCTATGTACTCTCCTATGTACTCTCTTATGTACTCCCACATGTACTCCTCTTATGTACTCCCCTTATGTACCCTATAATATACTCTCTTATGTACTCCCCTATGTACTCCTCTTATGTACTGTCTTATGTACTCTCCTATGAACTCTCCTATGTACTCTCTTATGTACTCCCCACATGTACTCCTCTTATGTACTCCCCTTATGTACCCTATAATGTACTCATCTTATGTACTCTCTTATTTACTCTCTGATGTACTCTCTTATGTACTCTCTTATGCACTCTCTTATGTACTCTCTTATGTACTCTCTAATGTACTCTCTTATGTACTCTCCTATGTACTCTCCTATGTACTCACCTATGAACTCCTATCACAGCCATCACTATTAAGCAAAACAACACATAGAATATTAAGAACTGCCGTAATAGGAAACTGTTTTTGTCAAAGGGTTTACCTATGTATAGTCAAAGAAAATTATATTTACTCTGAAGTGAGGTGGTGTTAAGTTCATCATAAAATATGTACTTACAGACAATTGAAAAGCAGTAGCACATATGATGATGAGGGAAACCGTCAGCTGCGCGAAGGTCGGTTCAGAGAAGCATTCCTGCAGCTCCTTACCCACGTCCAAAGCCTTCTGATGTTGCTCCACGCAGGACCCCAGCCGAAGACACAGAGTCTTCTCTTGTTCAGAAGTGAACGTGTACTGTGATGAAATAAAATATTTGACAAAAATAAATGACTTCGACAGTAAATCTAAATCCGAAATATATTGTTGAAAACTGCATCAAAATCAGTTCAGCCAAAACTGTGATAATTGCGCATAAACATGTTTCATACAAGTGTCATTTTATTATACTTTTTTTATTTATTTAAAAATATTTCTTGCACATACAGTACAATGGCGGACATGACGCCTTAGGCGTTCTCTACTAGTCTACCTTTGGTTGACGGAGGGGAAGCGTCTGTAGGTGCAAAAAAAGTATGAAACATATATCTACTTACATATAAATTAATAATATTTGCTTATTTTTATTTTTAGATAAATCTGCAGTACCTTTGAATTGAAAGAGGCGCCATCTATTGATAGAGTATCAAAACTATAAAACTCGGTGCTGAATGCGTAGCGCGGCCCACAGTATTTGTAGACACGCCTACGAGACAAACCTACGACGCTACTGCGCGTGACTAAATTGTTGTGAACTAATAACGCCAGTATAGGGACACAGAGGGCATAGTCAAACCTTGGAAAAACAGCATCTACTTTATTATACATTGTACCCACACATAGCGAACCTATATCGACTGAATACTACTCATTTATTTTACTCACACGGCTTCGCCCGCATGGTATATTAATAAAAGTATGTATTAATCTAGCTAGGGTATCACCTATCTACAGCCAAATTTCAACAAACCGTTTTTGCGTGAAAGAATAGCACACAGCATATTCATTAAGAAGTGAGGACAAGGAAAAAAATAATTTAGTCTTTTGTTTGGTACATACAGCACATCAATCAGAGCGTCATATACTTACCAATATCAAAATTGGATACCTAGAACCTTTACCCAATTTTCTTTAACCTTACCGCTTCATTCCCCATCCCCTTATCCAGGGTCCTCAAGGCATACCCGAGGAGTCGCAGCCGGCAGCGGCACTGCGCTATCAGGGCTGCCACCAGGGTATCCTTGGCTACATTCAGGTAGGCTGCTATGAGGAGAGCACCCACTTGATGAACGTAGGTCAGCTCGTATGTCGGAGACTTTGTTGTGTCGTATGGGTACCTGAGTTGAGTGATTTACCATATTAGTTAAATTCATTCGTGATTCTTTTAAGTTAGAATTATTAGTGTTGTAACTATTACATATAGATTAATGTAATTAACTACATAGATTTTAACAAAGTTTTAGGTACTTAATATTATTTACTAACGCCTTTGTCTTTTTTGACTTTGACTAAGATTCAAAAACTATAATCTATCTAAGAATTATATTATTATTATTTCTTCACGACTGCTTATTGATACTGGGAAAAAGAAATGTCGCAGCAAACAGCTGAGATGGCAAAGATATGGTTTATGTTCCAAAACATTTGAAATTAAGTACGAAGTTTTCATTTTAAGTCTACACTAATCACTATGGATAGAGAAAGCCGACCGCTTTTGGAGGCAAATTAATAAACGTCCGATACGACAATTATGATTATTTTAATGTGTGCACTACCATACACCAACATAGCAATGAAACTATCGGCCATCAAAAAATTTCCGTCATAGGAGTTCTAATATGCTTCTTATTAACGTCAGTATCAGAACGTGTAATGGATTAGTTATAAAAATTAACAATCTTAAATACACTTGGTACTTTCTAGTTGTCCTATAACACGGAGTCCTATAAATATTAGATTGTTAACTTATAGTACATCGTTTAATGGTAGTCTCACCAGGCCCTCAGAGGTAGTTGGTGTGGCTCCGCGCTGGTGGCCCAACCAAGACTAGTGATTAGAGTGAGCGAGAAATACAGGATCTGAAGTACTATCATTTCCCGATTACAGCTGAAACAAAACACAACCTAATATTTTACTTTGTAAGTCAACAAAATAACATCGAAAGTCTTTAAAAATATGCGTATGGTTTTTGGTTGCATAATCTTCCATCATTGATTAAATTAAATTCGATATTCTTCGGCAATCATAGGATTACTCAAGGTTACTCATGGTTGCAAATTATTTTGCGAAACAACTAATTGGCGCACGTATTTTTTAATTGATTCAAAATTATGTACGGTAAACAAAAAAGAGAAACAAGACAAAAAAAAACGTATCCTAGGTATAACACTATAAATAAGGACAAGAGTAAAATAAACAATGATTTCATGCATTTTTTTAAGTCAAAACGAGCAAATTCCGTCCTACACTTGACCAGATGCCGACGGCTCGCTGTTTCTACGCCTCTTCTTAATGAAATATTATTATCCTTTACAACTATCAATATTTTTTTGTAATCACTTATAACATAATTAGGACTTTCTTAAGTAAACCTTACTGCACATCGCACAATATTTAACTAAACCGGCCTCAGTTTAACTATATGGGTCTCAATTCAGTTGTAGACATTTTCTACTTACCTTTTAACAATCTCCTTCTCCTCCAAGCTCTGTGCCTGAGACAGTACAGCATCACAGTCATTCACAATCCTCTGTATGCGTTCCTTCCTATAGACGATGTTCACGATCTTGGCAGCCTGTGCCATGTTAGTGAACAGAAGGAAAGCTGTGCTCGTCATCATGGCGATGTCGCCCCAGATCAGGAAGAGATCTACCACTTGGATTATTAGGTAGGTTCCTAGGTAGGATATAAGGTACACAATAATAAGCTTTATAATTTTGTCTAAAGAAAATCACCAGTGGACGTAGCTCTCTTTTGGTAGTTGAAAAATTTTGATTCTATTCTAAATTTACTGCTGTGCTATTGGTAGGTGCACTAAAGCTAGCAAGTATTGAACGCATTTAAAACATAGATATCTTAAACAGCGGGGTTATTTGTAAGTTTCCGGTATTTATAGTAGTTAAACACTAAACTATTTATAAAACGAATACCTATCTAAGGTATTCGTTTTATAAATAGTTTGTCAACGAACAGTCAATGGTTGGGGGACAAAGCTATCTAACTGACACTCTTTAAATCATAAAACAGAATACAAACCAAGTAAAAACATAAACGAAAAGACCGTCAAGCAAGTATACAGCTGCTTTTGCGTCTTCCCCAGATACTCCGGTGCCCAGAACCCGACAAATTGCAGAGCAGTGAGGGATATACTGACAGACATAGTCGCGTTACGAATTAGTACACCCATCTTGAAGACTTTGGACAAAGAATGATGAAGCTCAAATGTCTTGTGGAATATAAAAGCTTAAATCAAAATAATTGTCGCGGGTAATTTGAATTGTTAATTGTGGGTTACAGTGGTTGGGCACTTTTGGTTCGTGATTTAGATAAGGTTTTATCGTGTGGATGCAAGCCTGTAGTTTAAAAAACATCATGCTCTGCTTCACCCTAGGAAACAAACACAAGCATAACAAGTCGCATTTAAGACCATAACCATATAAAAACTGCAAAATAAAATATGTGAAGTAAACTCCTTTGAAATCAATTAAAATTTTAAAAAGCATGGGTTGCACCATTAGCTACACATAACGGATTTATATAACAGAACAATAACCATCCGTAAAATTGCGGCCCATTGGTCAAACCAGCGATTCGACAACTGAAAATTATTTGGTTATCAAAATAATCAAATGGTGTCAAAGTGTAACATAAAATGACAATATTTCATGCACTTCAGCATCCTTCGATGAGACTCTTACAAAATCTCTCAGAAAAAGAAGAAAAGAAAAGGCACACGTAATTTTTTTACACCCAGCTATCCACCTCTGTTACCTTCGCGTTAATTGTCAGTTCACTGTGTGTGGAACCAATGCAAATATAATTAAACCATTATATTCACGTCACCCTATAGTTACCGCTAAACGATTATCGTACACACTCTGTATAATGTATGGAGAGTTGCCACAGAACCTGTAATCAAAGCATGTTTATTTGAGGTTTTAGGAATTGGTACTTAATTGTTTTGATTTGTCGATGTTTTTGACCGACTTCTCAAAAAGAAGGTGGTTCTCAATTTTTGTGGGTATTTTTTATGTGTGTTTGCGGATAGCTTCAACGTTATTTACGTTAATTTTTTGTAGGAGTTTCTTATGAATTGCTAGCAAAAAGTTGATGTTTGAAAAATAACAAAAAAAAATCAAATGTTTAGTAACGCAAGTTGCTAACGTCAATCCAAGAATTTTATGGCTGATTTACCTTCAAATAATCTTCTTTGAAAAAAAAGATAGCTATATAAATATGTAGTTAACAGTAACCTATATATCATGTATGACGTCAGGTCAGCTTTGTGACGTGTGATCTGATAACCACTCTCAGAAGCAGTATGCGGGCTGCGACTATCTAGTGTGTCCACTTCATACTAGCGAAGATCATACATACATGTCAGGACAGAGGCAGTAAAACAGTTGAATGAAACTTAATCGTATTTTACTTGTAGGGTTCACCAAAATCTGTATTGCGTATTTGCGTATGAATATCGTAACAAAAGAATGAAACGTGCACAAACACACGCTCACAACGTTTTTATAATGTTAGTGCGAAAGTTGATCCATGTGTGATTTCGTGATTCGTTTCATTTGCAATAGAATTTCAGAGAATTGATAATTATTTCTAATTCCGTATCATAATATTCCTTACCAATACTAACGAGTGTATAACAAATAACAATAAATTGTAGATTTAAGCCAAAAAAATCTATTTTCCCAGTAAAAATCTAGAAAATTCTTGCACATATCGAGTGCCTATAGGTACCCATTAAACAACTTACCAACTGCCAGGCAAGCCATCAATTACCTTAGAAATCAAGAGCTACATTTCTCGAGCCTCCAATTGTTTTATTCCCCGATCAGCATGGAAGAACGGTTCGTTATCCGTTCGTCAGCTATCGGCACAGATCGCATTGATTGGTCAAATCTAAGAAGATCACAGTGGGGCGGTGCCGACATGTTTATTTATCTGTTGTGAACTTTTAGGAGTAGTGGAGGATAGTTACGGAGAATTTGGTATGGGCATAGTGTTTTGGATGATATAAGTTATTTACTGTTTTCATGAGTTGAATTACCTACTGAATATTAGTGGAAGATGTAACCTACACTCAGGCCCGCCGTAAGCGGGCGTGCAAGGCGTGCACCGCACGCGGGCGGCACGTCCTAGGGGGCGGCAAATCGAGCGACTTATCACTTAATATTAAAAAAATACAATATCTTTTTACCAATGATTTGATTTAAATATTTCCGAACACAGCAGTAGCGATAAGAATATTACTTACACTGCCGGTTTCAGTAGCATCTGTTGAAAGATTATTTTAAAATTAAACATGATTAAAAACTATTTAAGATCAACGATGCTCCAGCAGAGACTGAGTAATTTAGCTATAGTTTAATCACGGACGTCAGTAGCGGCGTAAGGGGGGCGGAGATGGTGGTCCGCCCCGGGTACCACGTCTAGGGGTGCCATCTCGGTCGACACATATGTGCATGACCAGGATGGCACGGGCAAAAGGGACCATCCACGGAGGGTGCTTTTATAATCTGCAAAGCCTAGGTTCACTACCAGTCGCAGTGCAGGCCCGAGACATCGCCACCGGACTGAGAGAGGTGATACAGTCCGACTGTCAATCCTCTCTTTTCCACCCGCGTCCTTGTCGCACGCCCGCTCGCGCCAAAATCACAATAAATTGACTGATTACTTAAATGAATTCCTTAAAGTTAGAAAAAAAGCGCTCGCTTCGCTCGCGGTTTTTTCTTTACATATTTTTATTTTACTTTTTGAGTTAAGGACTCAAAAAGTAAGCGTAATCTAACAAAAAGTTGAGGAACCGAAGTGACAAAAATCACTGGTGCTCGCTTCAGTCACGGTTTCTTTTTATTTGTGCTTAATAGCGAGTTTAATTTGAGGGTCCTGAAACCAACAATAAAAAAAAAATCTTTAAGGTGGTTTTTTTATAAGCGGTCCAGTTACTTCTGTGTTACAAAAGTCACAAAAAATCGCGCTTGCTACGCTCGCGGCTGTTCTCATTTACAGTGCTTTCTTTCAACTACTTTGGGTACTTTTGTGTCCCATAACTCAAAAAATTTCGCGCTCGCTGCGCTCGCGGCTTTTCTAATTTATAGTGTTTCTTTCAACTACTTACCTTGGGTACTTTTGTGGCCCATAACTCAAAAAATTTCGCGCTCGCTGCGCTCGCGGCTTGTCCAATTTACAGTGCTTTGGGTACTTTTGTGTCCTTTACTGTACACTTTTTTAAATTCGTTTTTCTAAAACTCGCCTTGAAAAAACTTTTTTGGGCAAAACCCAGTTTAATATGTAGTCGTAGGGCGGCATAATCAGTTTTGCACGCGGGCGTACAAACAGCTAGCGGCGAGCCTGCCTACACTTATTTTTTTCGTTATTACTTCGGAATAATAGGAGCACTTACAGTTATACGAGTCGTATTAACTAAGTGCATGGCAATAGGCCTAGGTACTAAATCAAAATACTTATTGTACTACTGGCAACATTATGGATCCACTGTTTACTAGCCTCACGTGTAGGCAACACGTTACGACTGCTGAAGTTCAAATGAAATCCGTTACCCACCAATTTAACGTACTTTTCGAAACACGAGATATCTCGTCCTGAGAAGATGATCATCCATCCACGGACCGTCTCCAAGTCCAAGCTTTACCTTATGATCGATGATTCTCATAATCAAACAATCAAGTAATTAATACATTTATTTCAAAAGTACTAAGCTACACATGTTAAAGAATAGTTTCTGAACGTATATATCCTGATCGTAGTTTATAAGGTTGCAACTAAGTTTACCTTATTTTCTAACTTTCAGTTATAGACTGAAAATATAAGGCGAACACGTGTTCTGCAATGCACGTGTGTTAATAAGAAAACATGCAACTGATTTGAAATCGGCTTCTTTTTGTGATTTCCCGTGTTGAGTTTGATACATGTTGTTATTGACTAAATTCAAAAATACGACCTATGTCAGTAACATCCGATACATAAATAGAAGGCCACAGAATAAGTTTACGCTAAAATTATTTCATGTTTTAGATTAAATACCTAGAGCTGTTAATATATGCTGGCTAGCTGCTAGCTGGTAATAAGCAAAGAGGTTATCATCTCATCTAAAAAATATTTTTTCACAACCAAAACTATTACCCAACCCCCACAGTTGTACAACCAGCCTACAACTGATTTTCAACGCAAAAAAAAAACACAATCGGCATCACTTATTCCCTGATTCCTGTAGTTGGAGGCAACTTGTTGCAGGGGGCGTGTCCTCGCCCCGCCCACCGTGCCATCGAGGCTGCTGCTGCTGGTTGCCACAGTGGCACTGAAGACGCCGACAGCAGCACACGTGATGGCTACCCTCCGAAAGTTCGACATGAGAATCCTCTCGCCGGAGCGCTGACGGCTACTTAAACATAAGGTAAGTGCCTTTCGAAGTTTTTAAGAACTTTTTGGAAGGATTTCTATAAGCTTAATGGTTTTACTTATATGGAAAGGTTGTCCAAACTTTCTTTGCGATTTTTTAACTGACAAAATAACAGGACTTCAATTTTAAAACGTCAACTTATTAATATGTATTTAATTGACAAACCTTTACATAACTATATTGCTCATCCAGTCCACTCTTATAACGACAAAAAACAAAACATAAAAATGTTAGTTTTAATTTCACAACGCACTTCTCAAAGGGCTGAACCATGTTAAAAAAAACATTTTCCTTTCAAAAGCCATTCAAAATTCTACTGTATTTGTGTTAAAACTCAACTCTCACAAAACTTAAAAAGTTGACTACAGACCTTATCTCTCGCCTCGTTTCGAGAGCTTCTCATTTCCTGAACGCATGATTACCACCTTCGAATCTAATAATCAACATATAGGTATACTACTGAAACCATTCTATGGATAAAAAACTTCAAACATTATAAAACGACTGTACTACGGAATCTCGAAGTTCCATGCACTGTATTTTTATACACGTCATCTACCGAGCCTTTTCCGTTATGGAAATAAATTCGACATGGTTGGTTTGATTGCAACGGTAATAGAATTTCGAGATTCCGTAGTACCTACAGTCTAAAAACAAAATAAGGAGAGTAACTTGTTGACCGGCAACCTGTAGCACTCGACAGTCAACATTCGTACAATCTTCTGAACCAACACACAGTGTACACATTTGCGCTCAAACGTGGACAAAAAAATAAAAATATATCACTAGTACAACATTCGCCAGTCTAATTAAAAAGAGTTTTTTAATTACGTTGACTCTGCTATGGTATAGTGGAGCTTTATTTCCTACTACTAGGAATTCTTAAAAAGCCAACATTTATATCATTTTGTTTCTGAAAGATATGCGATATGTATTTTACATACGTATTGCATTTCTTTAAAATCAGCAGCAACTTTTGCTAGTTTTAATTAAGCTTTTACTCAAAACTATCACTTATCAATTAAAAAAACTATCATACTATTTCCTATTTACCCTTCCTAATACAAGAATATTTTCCATTCTTATTCCGTACTGATATCCGTATGACCGTGAATTTACTAAGTAGCAGTACTTTTAAGCCCCAAAGTCATGGGTTAAAATTCCCAATTAATTTGATACACTACCCATCGCCGTCCATCCTGCATTTCTGTCTTCAATTTAAATAACCTATAACAGCAGATCTCTGTAACCTACTCTCAAATGCTAGCAAAAGAGACGTTTGAAAAATAATAAAAAAGTTTGGAAGCCGAAGCGAACAACTTGACACAGTGGGTGCGCAAACACCTCGAATGCAGCTCGGAGGTCGATTCCCACTGAATTTCTTTATTTCTACACGTTGAATACGGGTACATTTAAAAGTTAGATGTGGAACAAACTTTTATTCTAAGAAAAATCGACGCTCTATCGTATAATGCAAAAACTGCTGAAATTATTGTAAGCCGCCTCACATGTCTATCTTTGAACAGTAAGTTTTTTACCGATATATATATATCAAATGAGAAGGTTCTCAATTAAAATTTAATACAAAAAAAAAAACATTTCAACTAGGGCATACAATACCGGTTAACCGGTTTCGTTTTTACCGGTAAATCGCCCATTTTTGCGAGTTTTAAATTACCGGTAAAAATAATATGAAACCGGTAATTTACCGGTTTTTACGTTTTTCTGATAAAATATAGCAATTGTTCATTTAACGTCAAATCTTTGTTATGTAACCTGAATATAATGTAATGTTGCATACATTACGTATTGTAAGTGTTACAGATGCTGTTTTTTAGTAAAGTAAACTTGTGTGTCCTTAAGGGTCAATCCCCACTGAAAGAGCAGCGGCCGGCAGCGGCCGTAAGAGCACGGACAATGTAAGAGCGCGGCGCGGCGCGGCCCAGCGCGACGCCGCGCGGCCCGCCGCGCTCGCGCTCAATCACTTGCATTTACGGCCGCTGCCGGCCGCTGCCGGCCGCTGCTCTTTCAGTGGGGATTGACCCTGGGTCAATCCGGCGCCGCGCTGGGCCGCGCCGCGCCGCGCTCTTACATTGTCCGTGCTCTTACGGCCGCTGCCGGCCGCTGCTCTTTCAGTGGGAATTGACCCTAACTATCTCTAGGTTAGATACAAATCTTCTTTCTCATCTTAATTTATAAAATCTAAACAAATTGTATTCATTCGGTTATTCTGTTTTTCCTCAAAACTGTCAGCTCATATTAGGTACAAATGTAGCTAATGCTTATTTTACCTACTCTATGACCTTACTGAGCAAGGGCTTTTACTTCACCACCATGCGGACAGCTCTGAGGACACGGTGGAGCACACAGTCCAGGTGTGCACTGCCTGGGAAGGGTACCGCCGTGTTGTCGTCGAGGCAATAGGCAGCGGCGACCTTTCGCGTCCTTCCCTGGTTCAAGCCATGGTCCGGAGCTAGAGGGAATGGGAAGCCGTCGCCTCCTTCTGCGAAGCAGCCATGCTCGAGAAGGAGACGGCGGAGCGACTGCGAGTAGCACCTCTCATCCCAGCCGCTGAAGTGGACCAGGAAGACACCACGGGCGCCAAGGGTCGAGAGACGACTCCCGGCCACCGTAGGCGTCGGTCTGTGGGCGGTGAGTTCGGGTGGCTCATCGTTCCACCGTCTGCATAGACAACAGACCCGTGTCAGCGGCGCGCGTTGTTCCACGGGCTCCTCAGGGAGATGTCAGCAAACCCAGTGGGGCCCAGCAGGGCCAAGGCCTGCCGGGGCCGCGGGATTGTTCGAAAGAGTTACCGCTACCCTGGTCCATAAAACGCCTACTAAAAAACATGGGTTTTAGACAGAAAGAGTCTGTCATTTGATGATTTACCATAAAAAAGGGCTTTCACTTCAATGAAAAATATATTTTTTTACGGTAATTCTTAGCGTTTATCCCGTCTTGTGACGGGGTCGGCTTTCTGTATCTTCCTTCTTCCACTTCGCTCTATCCTCCTGAATAGACATCTTTCTCTTCGAGTTCGCAGATTTTCATGTCATTCATTACGACACTCAACCACCACGGTTTTGGCCTGCCTTTGCGCCTTTGACCGGGTCTATTGAGATTGAGTATCACATTCACACTGCCGATGTCCTCAGGTGTCACTCCTTTTTACATATCCGTACCATCGCAGCCGTTTCTCTTGCATTTTGTCGGCGACATCGCGTACGGATGGTAATGACATGTTTTTTGTTACGGCCCACGTCACAAAAAACGTTTACCACCTTATACTTTGCATATTTATTTAGTTTTTGCTTTAAGACTACCCAATCTTATTGTTATAATATCACATTAAAAAAATTACAAAAATTACCGTTTTACCGGTTTACCGGTAAAAATATTTTTATTACCGAATTTTTACCGGTAATTTTTGTTTTACCGAAATTGCATGCCCTAATTTCAACATGATACCAGATTGAGATAGATGTGATACAAGTTTGAATAAGAAGTATTTTATTTTAGGCAAGTAAGAGGATTTTTCATTCTCGAACGTTTACTTATTTGAAGGCCTAATTCTAGGAACATATTTTTCATTAAAAGGAAATTAATCCATGTAATGAATTAGATTCTATGTTAATAATATCACTTAGATACTACGAAATGTCTTGTAACGTAACACGACGAAGAAATTAAAGACATTTAGTTATTATTAGATTCTCGCCATTGTCTGTGAGATATTTATAAAAATTATGAAAAAACGTAAGCAAAATCTCCATTATTAAAAATACCTATCATGCGCTGGCCAGTGAGCGACAGAGCCTAGTAGGTACCTATTTCCCTATCCTCTAAAATACCCTTACCTGGAATCAAACCCTACAGAAAGAGGAATTTAAGCCTAACTGAAAAATGTACTCCACATTTGGACCACAAAGCTGTGACAAAAAACCGCGTAAAACCGTCAGAAAAAAAGAAAATAATTGTTAAAGTATTTGCTCAAAAGTGGGAATGTCGGAACATTCGGCATTCTTTTGTTACTTTGTTCTTTTGTGAAAACCAAGTTATTTTGGCTAAACTGCGTACTTGAGGCTGTGTTTCTTTATTGACTTCATGATCCGAAACCCTTTAATATGTTTATTTCAAGTGTATACTTAGAATTAAGTGTTCCACTTTTTTCACTTTTAAACAAAACTTTTATAATATTGTTGTTGAATGAATACGACATGAAAGAGGCTGGAAAACAAGTATAGTAAAATAAATGCTTTTGAAAATATCTTCATATCTGTCTACAGACGAGGGAGCACCGTCCACTTGACCGATTCCTCTAAATAGTCCAGTCGGACTGTCTTTATACATATGCCTTCATATTAGTGTTATTCATTGTATTAAACTTATGTTGAATTACCTTCTGAATATAGGTCAGTAAGCTCGAACTATAACATGTAGAGATAGCATTTCAGTGATTATTTTCGTGAAGGCTGATAGTCATTTTGATTTACTATACCTTCTTACTAGTACTATATTATTATAATATTACTAGCTGTTCCCCGCGGTTATACCCGAGTCGCGAGAGAACTCCTTAACGACTAAGAAGTAGCCTACTTCCTGTCTTAGAAGATCTGCGTATCTTTCATTAAAATCGATTCAGTAGTTTTTTAGATGAGTCAAAGTCAAAGTCAAATCATTTATTTCATTTAGGCCCTTACAAGCACTCATGTACGTCAAAAATATAACTAAGTTTGATTCTAGAGCACCATGAAAGCCGGACAGATAGACAAAGTTACTTCTAAAATATTAGTTTATATTAGTCTCTCTCATCTACTTATCGAATCAAATTAGGGGTCAAAGAACGATCTATGAATGAAAATCTTCCTGAAAAACGGCATGAAACTGGGAAAATTGTGGGAAATGAACAATTTTCTTCATAAAAACATGACACGATACGCAAGAATAATAACCTGCTTACGTATGTTGATAGGATTACGTTTCCAATACGATGTTTTTTGTCGCGATCTGATTCCTCTCGATATGTCGTTTTATGTTTTTTTTTTCTAATTGTACCTACTTATTTATTCCTAACTTCTGCCAGCGATTTCTCCGGCTGAGAACTACTACATGCATCTGTATAAAAAGAAGTTTTTAAGTTACTTTTCTTTCCTTAATAAATGTGCTACTTAGACAGCCCTGAAAATGAACTGAAAGTGAATTCTTGATATTAAACGCGTTTAAACAAACAAAAAAACTCTTCAACTTAAATATTTTAGTGTCGATTTTACTGTAGCATTGTTTATAATACGAATGTTGAATTATCTGAACAGTACTCCAATATCTGAACTTGATATTTACTTTGAATATAATATTTGCACTTTCTACAAAAATACAATAGTTAAGTTGAGTGACCTACAAGGACAAAGTTAATTATAATTCTTTAAACACAACACGTGTTTCATAAATTAAAATCGCTCCAAGAAACACGCGAACTTAGACGAACATGCAAACAAAATTCTTTATTATTAATATACAATGTATCCATTCTTAGTCATAAAGTTAACAAGAAATGCCATTCTTACTATATTAATTTTATAAATAAGTACCTAAATCTGTCTCGCATTCGCGACAAAACTATGGAAATAATTTTAATGTTAGGTAGACAGTAGCACACAGACACTCTCGGCTACTTCTTATTCAGAACTACTTTCTCACACATCAGTAAAAAGTGTTAAGATGCATCAAAATCCATTTTATAAATTTTGCTTGAAAGCATGACACGCAAATACCAGTAGATAGACATTACAATTTTTCGGATTTATTATATTTATTAGTACCTATGATCAGCAATCTTAATTACATCTATCAGTACTCAATAATCACTTAACTTTATAATAACAAGTACCTATAGAGGTAGCTATTTGAAGGTCAAGGTCGAATAATTCCCATAACGCAGATAGGAGGTGACCGCGCGACGCAGACTCATCGCAAGTTGGATTCAGTTCACAACCTCGTTTAGATAACAACTTGCTCGTAGATCCTGATAGATCGCTCACTTGCTAAGTTTAGAAACTATATCTAATATAAACTGTTCATAAGTAGTACAGGTAGTATACTAAACAGCAAGTTTGGTACACTATTCATGTAAGGCCCAAGTTCACCGAAAACATTAACGTCCGTTTTTTTTAAAAAAAACACTATAATAAACTAAACTAAAATTAAAAAAGAACATCATTGATAAGTTATTTTTCGTAACTGGTGAAAGCTGGCAATTAATACAGTATATACAATCGTTTTTTTTAACAACTTCAAGTGGGTGTTTACTACTATAAATACAATGAGTATTACCTGCATATTTTTGGGATATATAAGCGACCTCTATCTCTGCTGATCCCTTAGTAAAAGTGATATTACGTTGAAAACTTATCAGACAGTAAACCACGACTAACAGGTAGTTGTATCGCGAAGTATACAAACAATTCGTCTGGGCGTTCACAAACTTTGTCACTTTGAGCTCTTCAAAACATGTCTAAAGAAATCCAAGTTTTCCCTAAACATTTGTAAGGACTTTGTCATCACAATGTTGACTTTCAGTAAGTCGTGACCTCGAAATAATGGCACACAATACATATTTTGTTAAATAAATATTGTTGTATTACAAGTTCTTGTACTTCATGAATCAAATCTTGTTTAAGTTATAAGTATGTTAAAAAGTACTTGTTAGTTAAAAAAAAAACATTTATCAAATCCCAATCAAAGATTACCTTACGATAAATATAGAATACATATTCACACCTAGATAATTGTACTTATAAATTCTTCAGTCGCAGCTTCCGTACTGTGACAAAGTGACGTATCAAACACTAAACAAAATACTAAGTACAAAATAATGTCATAATCAAAATAATCATTCCCCCTTTCTTCTTACTCTCACAAATATCCTGAAATGATCTTCCCCAAAAATTCACAACAACAAACAAATTCCAAGGTCATCCTTTCGTCCTTGAGGTCGTAAAACCAGTTAGCAGCATAGCTGCGCTGATTGGTGCGGCACAAAGCGACACACGAGTGAGCGACATAGTGCGCGCGGTATGTCGCATACCTAGTGGCCCGAGTTTGGCATTGCTGACAGAGATGTGTGTCACAAGTTGTAGGCGCATAGCGGGAAGTAGAAGGGATTTTTTGTTATTTTAGAAGTTTTTTGGATCTTTTGTATGTAGATCTTAAGAATTCTAAACCTGAAGTGGAACGCTCTAATCTCAGTAAAACATATTTATAGATCTACTAGCTTCCGCCCGCGGCTTCGCTCGCGTAGAGTTCGGTTATACCGCGTTTCCAAGAGAATTCTTCAAAAGTCCGGGATAAAAACTATCCTATGTTCTTTCTCAAGGTCAACTCTATCTCTATACCAAATTTTATTTAAATCAGTTCAGTGGTTTAGACGTGAAAGCATAACAGACAGACAGACAAAGTTACTTTCGCATTTATAATATTAGTAGGGATAGTTGTCTATCCCTACTAATATTATAATTCTTAAATATTTCAAAACAATTTGAAATATTTAAGAATTAGAAAAAGATAAAGACTTTAGTATTAGATAGCCCATTTATTTTGTCAGATTAGGGATACGAGTGTTGCTTGGCTATATCAAATAATTATTTATTTGAAGAAGTATCTACCAAATTACCTAAATTGTAACCACATTTTAAAATAATGTTGATATTGATTGAAAGCACTGTAAACTTTTTCTTAACATGCAATAACTACACTAAGCTTATGTACGTACGAAATGTCTTAATGCAGTAGCAGTACCCAGCAAAAGCAAGACCCAAAGAACAGATTTTCTGAAGAAACCCCAGTAATTTTCATAATAATATTCATATAACGTATGTCTACTTATTTATACACATCTTACACAGATTATTACAGCGGTCAAAATTGTTATTGTTACAGCCTTTTTATCGTCTCACTGCTGGGCACAGGTAGGGCTGCCATCTCGAATTTCGCCAAACCCGGACAAACATTAAAAAAACCCGGACATTTGGCGTAAATAGCATTTTTTCCCCGAACGAGTACTATTTTTTTAAACAAAATAATACCTAATTTATAATCCATTTACTATTATCATATACTTAAATTCAATGAGGTGCTTCCTTACATGAAAAGTGTCCGGGTTTTCCCCGGACACTTCTTGAAAACCCGCCCGGGCGGCCCCCGGACGGCCTCCAAACGAGGACAAATCCGGGGAAACCCGGACGGATGGCAGCCCTAGGCACAGGCCTCCTCTCACACGGAGAAGGATTGCGCATTAATCATCATCAAAATTGTTATATCATCAAAAAAATCTATTATAATACGACTGGTACCTACATAAAATACAAGAAAAACTATGAAATAAACATCGCCCTAGAAATGGGTAGAAATAATACAATATAATATGCACTTCTAGACCCCGAATGCTACCTACGTTTATTATTTTTTTACTATTTCTTTAATAAAACGTTTAAAAAATAAAATCATTTAAATAATCCTTAGCAGTCACAATACAATTACAAAGTTAATGTGTCCAATGTGACCTACAGTAAAAACATGAGCAAACATTTGTCGAAGCGGACAGCAATTACCTACGAATTCCTCACAGCGGAGACCAGAGGACAGCGGAGTAGTTCCACAACCGACCTCGCATGTTTGCTCACAGGGGGTTATGGTGTAAGGGATGAACTGACAGAGAGAATAATATCGTATTATCAGTTAAATGATTTATTTTATTCGTTGGGTAGGAACTTGATGCGCTCGGAATTTGAAAGTTAATCCTATAAGGACTCCGAAATGTTGAGAAGCTATAGAAGGAACACAAATGGTTGTTATTCCTCCTTCATTTCTCCGTTCTTATCCTCATTAGTATCCTTCATTTTTCGGTTAAAAATATGGTTCTCCATGATATAAACAACACAATCTATAAAATAGAACTTGTACTATAAGTGTCTGTAAAAGAAATATTAGGTGTCGAAATTGTAACATTAAGTTCTTCGGTATCATATTAAACTAATTCTTATTTCAATACTTTTTAGAAACCTTAAAAGCTTCTACTACGATTGTAAATTTTTAATCACACAAAACAAATTTGTTCTAACCCGAAAGTGATTTCAAATCAAAGTGACGCAATTCAAAGAAAACTCGATTTAAATAAAGTAGATCAGTCAAACAGAAGACGTTTTGTTTTATTAATTAAAGACTATTCGTTTAGTTAATATTCAATTTGATTTATTCATTGATCGGATGAAAGTCATCTGCTTGTGATTGTTTAAACTTTAAGGGTTAACTGTGACCCATATTTATTTTATTCTGTTTTTGCACAAGACTCACAGACGAATTCCGAGCTCTAGCCTGATAGACTTTAATCCTATGTGACTGTAATTTACACAGTAAACATAAATAAAATAATAAAAAATAAAAATAAAAATAAAAATAAAAATAAAAATCTTTTATTTTCAGGCATCGACGGCCCATAGCGTGTTAGTAAACAGTACAAACTTACAAACTATGTTAGTAGTAACACACAAGTACAAAATAATATAAAATAATACACACAATACATCCAGGATTATTAGAAGATTTATCAAGTCCCATGTCTAACATGCAGCTTGATAAATCTATCCATAACAGGCCCTTCTAGCCTTTCTGAAAATACCTTCAGAATGCTGTTGCTGCTTCCCCTCGATCTGCGTACCACTGATGCCACTTTTTTGCGCATGATCGCGAAATAATCATCAGTGTGCGCATCCGCGAACATCCCTGACGCACTACAGTAAGGTGGAAGCCTCAACAGCGCCCTGAAGGCGTTATTATATTGAATGCGCAGTGCGCTGTCCGCTTTTTGTGTATGATTAGCCCACAGACTGCTGGTGTAGAATATTTGACAAAACGCTTTAAAAAGTGTTATTTTAACCGGTGCTGAACAACCAGCAAACCTGCGCGCCAACATGTTTCCCCTCACAGCCAGCGCCCTGCGCTCCCTTTCCATATCTAGATCGTCTTTTAAATCCTCTGTCACAATATGGCCTAGATATTTAAATTGTGTTACCCTGTTTAGCGGTAACCCGTTCAGTTTTACGTGTGGGATATATGAGGGGCTTTTATTTTTTCCCTTAAAAACCAATAAAAGAAACAAAAACTGTAGACAGACATTTCCTATCTCCAACGTTGGTCTGCGTGTATCGTTAACGGAATCGTAAATGAAATAATTACATGAAACATTATCCACAGACTCTAGGTTGTCTTGAGCTAGAAGTACTGAAAACATCTTCATTTATCATTCGTTCATTTCAATTTATTTTGAGACGATAACTGTTGCAACATGTCTGGAATCAAAATGTCATACTATTATTATTTTCCGGAATTAATTAATGATGAATTTTGATTGATGTGCATACCTTTAATTGATTTATTTACACAGGCCCTTTTTATGTACAACCTAACCTTTGAAAGTTATTGTGAATAAGTTGTTGGTGTGCCTTATATAAATAAATAAATGACTAGAATTCTTGTAGCAAGATAATTTGTATTAATTACCTATGTATATCTAAATGCAGATGAACTTTTCAATTTCTTTAAGTCTCAAATAGATTCAAAACTTAAGCAAATAAAAACCAATAACATATCGTTAGTTCTCCAAAATCACATTACCAATAAAAACCAAACATACACAAACACATCCAAATTACACATCAAGTGCTTAATGTTTAGCTTTTTAAGCCTTCTCCAATGAATGATGGCGTTCCGTCCGTTTTATCGGCGATAAACTTAGAATACCTCATAAAGTGAGCCGTTACAGCCTTTTGTCCGTTTTGCATTTTATTTTTAACAACGAGACCTTTTACATATAGTAGGAGAGAAGATGCCACCGATGGTTTATGTTGGGGTGACGCTAAGATTTGCATTAATTTGTCTTGGGAGCAACTTTAGATATTCTTGTATTTGTAGGAAACACCTCTTTCCGTCAGTTGCACAAACGTCCATTAAAGTTTAAGCTTCATTAAATCTACTTATTGCTGACTCTTTCTTTGTCAACAAGATAAAAAGTGTTAGCAATAGATTAAATGAAGCTTTAAATTTAATGGACGTTTGTGCAACTGATGGTTTGTAACGTGAAAATAAATAGAGGATGAGGATGAAAACTTTACTTAAAAATATAGCCATAATCATAGGAAAAACTGACATTTAAGACTGCCAAGCCAGTCATTCTAAGTTACCTACATATTCTGCAACTTAAGACGAGCAAAGGGTAAAGGATTTTTGACCCTAAACTCACTCACATAGTCTAAAGAAAATATATAGCTCGTTCAAATCAGTCTAAGGGTGGAAATAAACATTAAACACACGGGATTATTTTGACGATCGGTAACGTAGCTCTTAATTAGTTGAGATAATGATCCGCCGGCTGATTGAGGGCGCCACTTGTCTATTTGCCGCTAATGGTGATCGTAATGAAAACTGGCAGGATCCTGGAAGAGTGGAAAGTAATTTGATTTGGTTTTGTTATAGGAAGGAATATGGTTCTTGATTGAGAAGATTTGTTTGAGGAATGAAGCAACTTAGGTCTTATGGTCTTGTTCAGTTTCAATCTTAGAGTATGTGATAGTAAACATTGACGAATCCAGGCACCTAATTTATTTTTCGTCGAAGTTAACTTGATCACGTGCCTGAGTCCTTTGAGAAACCTAGTCATTTCAGCAAATCATTGTGTAAGAACTTGCTATATCAACTAAAATAAAAACAACAATAAAAATATTAGAACTCCGTGCAATTTTTGTTGTTATTTCACTCATTTTTTTTTTTTATTAAAAACATTCACCATCGTTATTTACCAAACGTAATCTTCTATTTGGTCGTCAATAATGAGTTCTTAGTCGTTCCCGCGACAACGGTCACTTTTCATTATTTCTATTTGCTGAGCAATCGGCTTGGCTGTTTGCCGTCTCTCAGTAAATACGACAAAATTGTTCGACACACATAAACAGTGGTACTTTACAACGAGATGTGACTGCTGCCTGATTTTCGTTAAACAAAAATATAATGAGAATTTTGCTGGAAGAATTTGCTGGGGAATAAATAAAATTTTAGAAATCATATTTTGAGTTTGTTTTGTTTTCCTGTGGTTATTGGGAAATAATGAAATAATGAAACTAAAAATAAACCCACTAGAATTACACCATCTTCAAGTTCATGTTTAGACAATATTTTTACAAATTGTGTGGTTCAGCATTCTTCCATTATTGCTGGTGTGAGATCGGATCACTTGGGGCAGCTTGTTAGCTTTCCTGCTAATAGAAACACTCCGTCAAACATAGTAATAAAATACAGACAATTAACAGACAGAACCTTAGAAACCTTTAAAAATAATGTTGTCAATAAATTATGCAGTAGTTTTAAATCAGAGGACTCGAATACTAAATTTAATAAGTTATTTAACACACTTTGTCTAGAATTTAATAAATCATGTCCTATTAAGAAACTAAAAATCGACAATAAATTAAAATTCAACGAATGGTGTACAAAAGGGATTAGGATAAGCAGAGATGTATTGTATAACCTGTATCGAGAAAAATCAATGACATCTGATAAATCTTTTCATGATCATGTACGGAACTACTCTAAGGTATTCAAAAGTGTATGTATTCTTGCAAAGTCTAAATCAATTAGTGACAGAATAACTAAATCGGATAATAAAATAAAAACCGTTTGGAAAATAATAAATGCGGAAACGGGTCAAATTAAAGTCCGGGATACTGAACTATCGTTAACGATTAATGATGCAACTGTGTCGGATAATGTGCAGGTTGCTAACGCGTTTGATAATTTTTTCTCTAATGTACCAGTAGAGGTTACTAAATCACTTAACTCGTCCTCTACACTTGCAGAGGCATTACTAAAACAAAATTTTACTAAAGAAGTACCGGATTTCGGATTCCATTACATAACTTTTAATACAGTAAAAAAAGCTTTCAAAAACCTTAATTTAAAAAAAACGGAAGACTTATGGGGAATCTCTGTTAAAGCCCTGAGCTCCGTGATTGACAATATTGCACCAATACTCAGTCAAATATTTAACTCGTGTATAGATGAAGGCACCTTTCCTGATTTGATGAAACACAGTAAGGTCATTCCAATATTTAAGTCAGGTTGTAAGAAAAATCCGTCAAATTACAGACCCATTTCTATTCTCCCGGCTCTAAGTAAAATATTCGAAAGGATCATGCTTGATCAGATGTTAAACCATTTTAACTTAAACGATATACTGCACGACCGTCAATTCGGCTTTACAAAGGGTAGGTCCACTACGGACGCAAGTGCGCGGTTAGTCACTCAGATTTTGGAAGCCTGGGAGAGTTCGCAGGATGCCGTCGGTATATTCTGTGATCTCTCCAAGGCGTTTGATTGTGTGGACCACGATACACTCATTTCTAAGCTGAGACACTACGGCATTCGTGGAAAATCTCTTGAACTTGTCCGGTCTTATCTATCCAACAGACAGCAAAAAGTGGATGTCTGCGGCTCAACATCTTCGGGGACAGTTGTAAAAATGGGCGTGCCTCAAGGCTCTATACTGGGTCCATTTCTGTTCCTAGCTTATATAAATGACCTTCCATTTGTGTTGTCTGATATTTCGGATGTTATTTTGTTTGCGGATGACACTTCCCTTGTTTTTAAAGTTAAGCGTAAGAACCCCAATGTTAGTCACATTAATGAAAGCCTAGAAATTCTCTCCAAATGGTTCGCAGCCAACAATTTATTATTAAACGCTTCCAAGACTAAATGTCTTAAGTTCTGTTTGCCTAACGTCACTGCGGTTGAAACAAATATAATGCTCGATAACAGCAAATTAGAGTTAATTAACAGCACAGTATTTCTGGGCATTACCATTGACAGTAAATTGCAATGGGGTCCCCATATATCCTCCCTATCAGGGCGACTTGGTTCTGCTGCTTTTGCAGTCAGAAAAATCAGACAACTGACCGATGTAGCTACGGCCAGGCTTGTATACTTCGCCTATTTCCATTGCGTGATGTCATATGGCATTCTGCTATGGGGGGCAGCGGCTGATGTCCAATCAATTTTCGTTTTGCAAAAAAGGGCGATCCGAGCGATCTATGGCATGGGCTCTCGCGAATCTCTTAGAGAATTCTTTAAGGAAATTAATATACTTACATTACCTTCCTTGTATATTTTTGAAAATATTATGTTTGTTCGCAAAAACATCCATAAATTCACAGTTAAAAGTGACATTCACCAGATAAATACACGTAACAAACATAAATTAGTGGTTCCCAAGTTTAGGCTAACAAAAACAAATAAGTCGTTCTTAGGGAATTGTGTACGTTTTTATAACAAGCTACCTAAATGTATCCTTGATCTCACGGATAAAAAGTTTAAGAATGTAGTTAAAAACATTTTGATTAAAAAGGCGTATTATAAAATTCAGGATTACATTAATGACAGTGATGCCTGGCGCTAAATTAATATTGTTTTTTCTTTTTCTCTGCACATGTGGCTTCCCCGGCGACCACGGGCACGGGAGTGCCTCCGCCCAGACCAGCCTAGCCCAAGCCAGCAAGACCCCAAATTGCATTGTATAATAACTTGGTTACCCAATATATTTTTTCTTTGAATTGTATAAATTATTTTTCCAGTAAAGATTGCACTAAAATTATTTTGTATAATTTATTAATACATTTTTAGCTCAATTTGGATTGTATAACATTCTCAGGGCTAGTTAGAAAACTGTATGTCTGTAATTATTTTTATTTTCTTTTAAAAAGAGTGTCCATGGAGTTTCTTGCCGGTTCTTCTCCATGAGACCAACTCTTTGGAACCGTGCACCTAACTTTGACGTTTCGAAAGAGCTTTCATAGGCCTATTTGAAATAAAAAATTTTGAGTTTTGAGTTTGAGTTTGAATGGTTTTAGTGTCGATAGCAGGAGGAGATAATATGACTGAACGCATCTTTTATGTTCTGATATACAAATAAAGCATAAAGTGCATTTTATCTATAACCGTCAGACCTGCTGCTGCTGATGCTCCTCTAAACTTAGGTACTCCTTGCAATGAACCTTAATTCTCACTTGGTTCTTGTTCTTACCACCGCACCAAAGATCTAAAAATCTAAACGGGGCTTCAAGAGGCCTTCAGGAAGCTTATGTATAACGCAATATACATTATCCTGCAGCTCGTAGCAAAGCAACAGCCGCTCTGGTACTCAACGACCCGATTAGACTGGTAGCCAACATAGTTGGTTAAAAGCTAGGCAGAAGACTTGAAGGAACAGTGCTAAGCATGTGATTGTTGCAGGGCGAGAGCCCCGGGCCGGAGCGGCGCAACGGCGAGTGCGAGCCGACAGCGATGCCGCCCTCGGACGCGCCGCCCGCGCCCACCGCGCCGCCGCCCGACCCGCCCGCCACTGCCAACAACGTGAGTACCACCAGGAGTACTACAGGACCATCGTCAGCCTAAGGACGTCCACCGCTGGACAAACACCTTTGCCAAGCTGGAAGGATTTGTCTATGCTCACCTCGCTGGGCATGTGAATTCGTGAGCGCAGTGTGGTTTTTTTTTTATTTTGGCTGTCACTTTTAGATGCTCATTATCTTCAAAATACTAAGTTAAGGTCTACTTCTAAAGCGAAGTAGACCTTAACCACATACCAGCTTTTAACCTGACCTCCTCTGCAGCAGCCCCAGAAGTCCCGGTCGATGGTAGTGTCGCTGACGCCGCCCCGGGAGCGCGAGACCTGGGCCAAGAAGGCGGAGTTCCTGCTGGCGGTGGTCGGCTTCGCGGTTGACCTGGGCAATGTGTGGCGCTTCCCTTACATCTGCTACCAGAATGGGGGAGGTATGTTGGAGATTTGTGTTTCTAATTTTGCAGAATTATTTAAAGGTCTGAATATTAAAAAGTCTAAATTTAAGATGTGTATCATTGAAAGTACTGGGTTAAAGTCATGGCGAATCCAATAGTAAGAAAACAGTAAATAGTATTCTATGTGTTACACGAAATTACGGATGAGTCAATCAATATGTATATGCCGATTCCATTCTAGATTGAAAAGTGTGTATCCTTTGGCAGTAAAAGCCTAAACCTGCTTGACTTGACTTATAGTCCTATGTTCTTAGTAGTCCCTACTTGGGACAGAGGGCTTCCACAATATTCCGCCATTGCGTCAGATCTTGAGCTTCGCGCTTCTTCTACCCAGACTACAACAAAATGCTCTCCACCAGGTGCATTCCTGATCCCGTACTGCGTGATGCTGCTGTTCGGCGGGATGCCGTTATTCTTCATGGAGCTGGCGCTGGGCCAGTACCATCGCTGCGGCTGCCTCACGCTCTGGAAGAGGATCTGCCCTGCGCTGAAGGGTAAGCAGAAATTAAAACGTAGCTGTGTGAAGCAAATGTAGGGTGTTTGAGAAAGTTCTTACAATTCAAATGTAATAAGATTACTATATTACACCTGTGCCTGCGCAAATGCTTGTTCACTATTATATGTCCTACGCAGCTGGCTAAACTCCTTACATGAGAATAGTCGCAGTAGCCGATTATCGGCTAGGAGGACATCATATTTCACATGCTACTTATTATATTTCGCATTACAACATTCATGTGGTTATATTTGAATTGTATGAACTGTTGCAGTTAAACCAAGATATCAGAAAATGCTTAAAAGTATATTATTACTGCGGTCTGTAAGATCGGGCCTCATTTTGAATCGTTAACTTAGGTAACGCATCAAATAACCATTTTATATCTGAACTTCCCTACCAGTTGAAGCATTCACCTTAACTGGATGTCGATTTGAGCGGTTTAAATGTATCTACTTTTTATAAATTGCAATTTTCGTCTTGAGTTAACCTATTATTGCGTTTGAAAAGGTATGAACTTTATTAAAAGCAATTATACATTTACAATACACAAAACTGTCTAGCAAAAAAAAATCGGGACCAGTCCCTCTGCTGGTTTTCGATGGCCGTAAACTTTCGGAATAGGTTACTCGCATGTAGATATTGGGCTCAGCTGAGGTAAGACTGTATTCCAAATGGGTAATTTGAATTCTGCTTAGGTAAGATTTTTCCTTATTTCCATTACCATAACCTTTGCAACAAAAGCTTATCAAGGACACCAAACTTAAAATTTTACCAATTTCACCAAAGTTAAATACCTGAGACAAATAAATGAAAAAAATACATAAAATACCCCAATAATAAATACTAATATTAACAGTAAGTAGGTAAACCAAAGTGAGTACAAACGCCACCAATCAAAGATATTACAATGGCGTGTGGATACTGAGAGCCGTGGCGATGTCTCCGGAGACAGCGACGATCAACAATCAGTATTGAAGTATTAAGTGGTATTCTTACTTACAAATTGTTTACGATTGAAAACCGCTTTTGAGCTTGTATTCGAAATCCTTGGATTTCTTTTGCAATCACTGTCGTGTTGTTATTGAAAATTGTATGGCGATACTTGTTCCTTATTATCAGAAACGTAAAAGTCTAATGTTTTTGTCCAAAAGTAAATCGTAAATATGATTATACTCAAGACTTTATGTTAGTAAAGACTAATATAGTACATAGATCCGAGAATAATTCTGTCTGTCGCGCTCTCACGTACTCAGATCCAAATTCTGAGAAAGGGTACAGGCTACTTTTTATCAGAGTACAGAAAGTAGCTTCGTTACGACGCGAGTGGAACCACGGAAAAGAGCTTGTTTTCCATAACGAAGAAAATATTAAATATTTTTTTCACAACAGATTTCCCGATACTGTAACATTATGTCACTACTGACGTGTAAACCTATATAGCTTCCAACCAAAGTCGACATTATTATTATCTAACCCTTCTCTAATCTATGTATGTAACCAGAACAAAAGCCCACCACTTACCCCTATTGTTTCCTCCAAACTCAATATATAACTAAATTCCAGCATTCGTGTGTTAAAACCGAGTGTCCGAGTGTCGGGAGTGTCGGCAGTGTCCGGTCATTGGACATTACTGCTTATAAATATACAGGAGGCAATGCTTTTAACCGCGGACAAATGGCGGGGAAGAGTGGATGGCTAGTGGCTACTTAAAATGTATGAAACGGAGCTTAAGGTACCCACTGTTTGGTGGCTGACTTGTGATTGAGTGGGGTATGTGGTTTTGCAGTTTGGCAGTGTAAAGATTTGTACGTACCGTAACGTAACTTCAACAGATAATATTTTTACACAGTTATCGAAGCTTTCCTATTATTTTCGACTTACTTATTTCATTCAGCTGCGTGTTTTACATACATACACATGTTTCTCTACCTATATCGATTCATCATTCAAACTGTATTTTAAAATATATTTTTTGCAAAATATATCTCTAAACCATGAAATTAAGGATTAATTAACAGTAAAACCAGATAACCCACTAGACTAAAAACCTTAAAAAACCTTCAATATAGGCTAAGAAAACCTCAGTGTATACATGTTGGTAATTTCCCCCACTGACATTGCTATAAGTTGGAACGAGTCGATGAAGGGCACCGCAAATGTTTGCGGAGCGGATCACGTAGCATTCAGTTCAGTCTACCTAGGTACAAATCTAGTCACTAATAGATGTCGCCAAGTCTAGATGATAGTCTGATTTTTGTAAAATCGCAGGAACGTCAAATAAATGTTTGCTACGAATTGACTACGGCTACGACTGCTACGAGGCTACGCCGTAGTATGGAACAATAAAGGATTATAATGTTACCTATGTTAGGTGTATGGTAGTTTCTGGACAGCTTCGTTTAGGAACGTGACAGTCAATCTAGATAGCTATCTTAATACCTAGGCTTTGTAGAGAGGTGTGGGAAACAAAAGAGGTATTATGTCCAATAATATCAGAAGTGGACAATAGGTGGTTTTAAATAATCGAATATTGACGGTATAACAATATGCAGTAAAGTTAAGAAAAAAAAAGGGAATTACCGAGATACATATTTCTTGCTTAATTTAAATTGTACTAACGCTTAAGTCCTATATTACATTAAAAAATAAATATCGCCTGCAATAACCAGAGCATAGTTTCTTATACCAAAGAATACCGAAGACTTTTACAGTCCGTGTCGTATTAGCTATATCGGAGTTCGGTTCCCGGCAGATGCTTGATAGTAATAATTTGACCAATCACGACACTTGTTCACTTCGCACTTCTTTCGAGATCTTTAGAAAACTTCTTACAAAGTTCTAGCGATTATAACAGTCTCGAGACCGTTTAAAACTTCGACTTAACGACTTTGGATTAGAAATGCAATTTTAGGATCTGTTTAATTCTTTGGAAAATACCATAGTTACGTAGTCGAAAAGAAGTTACAAAAAATATTTGTACGTTTAATTAGATAGTACGTGGAAAATCAAGGACATTTTCCTGAACCCCAATTAAAGTGAAGTTAATAACGTGATAATGTCTTTGATATCGATACGCCAGAATATGTTAAGGGGTAGGCCGATTAAAGCCTTATGCTTGGTAGATAAACAGTTCGTTTACGTTAGATAATAACACTTAAATGGTTGTATGAACCTATTTATTAGTACGTTGCAAAAAATGCAGTCCAATGCCATGTGAACTATGTCTTACATTGACAGAAGTTAACGAAATTTAGACTTGAAATAAAACTACAACACTTTGACTTTTAAAATAGGTTTGAAAATATGCTATCCTTTTTAATATTCAACAACTTTTTCAACTAACTTCATCCAAAAATTTAAAAATTTCCTTTCACAAGTCAACTAAAGCGACATAATATAGAAAATTGAAAAGATTCACAATATATACATCAGTTTACGAATTCCTCTTATCGGAGAAGGCCGTAGATCACCGGCGGCCTTCGCAGATAACTGAAGGTTCCTTGTTATGGCAATATTTGCCAACTTATGGGGATTGATGGCAAGCACAAATTATGTGTGAAACGGCACAAGAATTGGGGAGCGTGGTATTTATTTGTGTAGGAAGTTTGTAATGGTTTTGATTGGAGTATGTTGAAGTTATGTAATGGTGTGTCTTTAATGTTTTTTTTTTTTGCTAAATTAAATATTACGTTTCTTTGATGCCACATAGATAATCAAATCTCGCTTTGGTAAATTTTGATATTAATTTAATTATCATATGAATTTGAAAAATTAAATAAAATGTGATTATATGTTGTACTAAATCCGGCAGCATGAAAAATATCTATCAAAGTAAAAGTTAAAGCTCCTTTTTCTGCACATAATACTTACTATATCCATAGTACATACATATTACAGTAACATCTCTCGAGCGAAAACTCAACACTCAATATCGAATTTCAGGCTCAGACCTAAACTAACGAAACTATCAATATTGCTCCACTTCTGTGCCGTATAACAAACCGATTCAACAGTTGCACTAAACCAAACACACGATTGTGAATAACGCCATCTAGTGTCAGCTAAACTAATTAGCGGAGGCGTTGCGATATCATTTGATTACTGATGTCGACAGATGGCACTGATTTCATTTCCAAGTTAAACTAAGTTTGCGTCGCGAAATTGACGCTCGCTGCACTGATTAATTTGATTTCGAACGCTTGGAGATTTATTATGTGATAATGAATGGATGAATGCTGTTTTATTGCCAGTTTGCGAAGATGCTGCCAAATTGGTTTTGGCGACATTAAATTTAATTAGGTGGATGAAGGGTGTCGTTTGGTTTGGAATAAACATTGAGAGATGGTTCAACTTTTGAGTTGCTTTGTTGTTGATCCTGTTTATACGGTCTTATTAGGGACTTTCATAATGACAAGTTTAAACATTAGTGTAATTTTTGACTGAAAAGTCTAACCTAACCTAACAAAAAACCTTCTGCCAGGTATGTCCTGTCTGTTTTGCACAATATTTCATTCATCAGCCTCTAGAATCACATGTCCCTTTACTTCTAACTTAGAAAAACAAACCAATGGATGCTATACTTCCCAGGCGTGGGCTACGCGATCTGCATGATCGACATCTACATGGGCATGTACTACAACACGATCATCGGCTGGGCGGTCTACTACCTGGTGGCGTCCGTCTCGTCCATCAACTCGGTGCTGCCGTGGACGAGTTGCAACAACGAGTGGAACACCCCTCTGTGTTCTCCGGTGACGGCGCCGCAGACTAATCCTAATGCTTCTACGCCTGCTAAGGAGTTCTTTGAGTAAGAGTTTGTTGTTGTTTCTTTTATTGTTGACGCAAATGAATTCGGGTTGCTAAGTGTGACATAAAGGTGCTATTTGGGAGTGAGATGCCAATACGAGGAGCAGCATTTCTCATTGGTATCCCGTAGCCAATGCGAAATGCCGCTTTCGTATAAATACATGCAAACCAGTGCTGACAAAAGTGGCAGTTGACAGCTGGCTTCCAGATGCCACCTTAGAAGTGGGTGAAAGATTTATGATCTAACGAACTGATTTTACGTTAACCAATATTACGGTGACATGTTTGAAAGTTATGGTTACCTGACTGCTATGAAAAATACCAATTTTTTTTTTTAATATATGTTCACCTTTTACCTTCTTATATGACCTTCCCCCTACAGACGCAACGTGCTGGAGCAGCACAAGTCCAACGGGCTGGACTACATGGGCCCCATCAAGCCGTCGCTGGCGCTCTGCGTGTTCGGGGTCTTTGTGCTGGTGTACTTCTCACTGTGGAAGGGAGTCAGGAGTGCTGGGAAGGTTAGTGGTACATATTAAATAGAAAAGGGGGTATAAGGTAAATAAATAACTCGTATGTAGAGGTAAACAGGCTAACCAGTATTAACACATTAAGGAAACAGATTTTCTGTTTGGACTTGTACCTACCTAATATTTTCGGAATGAAGGTTTCCTTCAAGTGGCAATTTGATAAAATACGAATAAACGTACCGATGTTCCGAAAAATAAAAGGAAGGGGTTGTTGAAAAGAATGTTCAAGTTGAAAAGTTTAACGAAATTGATACTACTTTTAAAAGTTGGTCATATCTAATTTATCACAGTCGTTATCTTTTCGTTTGAATGCGTAAACCTCGAGGTTTTTCACAACTAAAGCCTCATTTTATGAAAAAGATGTGCTTAATGCTGTGTATGGCAACCATTCTCATAAATTTTTCTAACCTAATATCTACTTACGTGGAAAAAATCATCATCGTCGTGGGCGCAGAAGTCAAATATTACTTTTATTTAATTCTGTAGGTGGTCTGGGTAACTGCGCTAGCTCCATATGCTGTGCTGCTGATCCTGCTGGCACGAGGAGTCACACTGCCGGGAGCCACCGAGGGTATCCGCTACTACCTCACACCGGAGTGGCATAAGCTGCAGAATTCTAAGGTAATAATTTACTCTCTCAATTTTCAGTTACAATTCATCTACATCTATCCATTCTGCAATAGGGTGCAAATGACCTAGTCCATGCACCTATTTCTTACATTGAGGGACCATACACTAACTAACTAAGGATCATACATTGACTGCTAGAAAATAACAAAACATCTTTTATATCGATATTTTTTCCGAAACTGCTAATTTTTACTTCCATCACACCTTACTCTCTAGTACTCTCAACCAAGGTATTTTTATCCACTCCCCTCGCAGGTGTGGATCGATGCAGCCTCCCAGATCTTCTTCTCCCTGGGTCCTGGGTTCGGCACGCTGCTGGCACTGTCCAGTTATAACAAGTTTAACAACAACTGCTACCGGGATGCTCTCATCACGTCCTCCATCAATTGTCTCACTAGCTTCCTAGCGGGTTTTGTTATTTTCTCTGTTTTGGGGTGAGTGCTTTCAAACATTCATAATTTCAGGACTTACATCTACACAATTTTTGAATTGCTTGATATAAAAGGGACACCTAATATACACCTACATCTACCTCTTGAAACCTTACAAAGTTAAACAGTTCCTCATAATCTTCAACTCCGAACTCGTCTCTATATCACATCTCAAAAGGATTATAATATTTCTCCATCCTCCAGCTACATGGCGCACGTGCAGAACAAGAGCATCGAGGAGGTGGGTCTGGAAGGCCCAGGGCTGGTGTTCATCGTGTACCCTGAAGCCATCGCCACCATGACCGGCTCCGTCTTCTGGGCCATCATATTCTTCCTCATGCTTATTACGCTCGGACTTGACAGCACTTTTGGAGGTAATGCAGCTTTTTTAGTTGATAACTTAGGTCCGCGTAAAATTACTATAATTACTGAGAGATACGTCAACCTTCATGTCTATCTTGAGCTTTTCAAACCAACAATAGGCCTGCATAGGTACCATGAAGACTGATCTCATTTATCAAATACCGGATTTCAGGTCAGTATTCCAAATAAAAACACACGTTTTGATACTAAGATAACGTAGGTACTATGTTTTTTTAAGTAGGATTTTTTTTGCTTTTCTTTACTTATAACTTATTTGTGAGTACCTCTCAAAAATCCAGTAAATTATATCAGGTCTAGAAGCAGTGACGACAGCGCTATGTGACGAGTACCCGCGCGTGCTGGGGCGGCACCGGGAGGCGTTCGTAGCTGTGTTACTGCTCTTCATCTATATCTGTGCTCTGCCGACTACTACTTATGTAAGTACCAAGTAAAAAACAAGTCATAAAACTAATAAAAGTCTATCTCAGTTTGTGACAGGTATAGCTCAGTCTTCTAAAGTCTTCTTTATATGTATATAGAATACAACTTTTTTTTCAGGATATACCTAAGTAAATAAATAAACGACACTACAAACTCAATTTCACACAATTTCTATATTATAAAAATCTTGGACAGCCCTCAAGGTCCTTCTAAGCCTCTTACAAAAGTATACAAAAACAATTTTCTTTCTTGACCGGTTTCAAAATGGCGGAATACTGAATCTTTGAAGAAATCACAAGGATACAATCTTTATACACGATTGCATCTTATTATTTCAAGTGCAAGTAATACGTACCTTACAAATCCTCTTACTAACGAACTTTACTCATCAAACTTATCTACCCATAAAGAGTCAGTGAAATGATTGTGCAGTTAGGCAGGACGTTTAGCGAGGCAAGTGAAAGATTACAGCCGGGCCGAGTCAGCACAAAACGTTATTGCTTCATCATACGCTACCCGGTTACCCGGGCACCCGTAACTCGCGCCGGACCAAACGGATAATGTGGGACCTCGTAGACTATATAAAAATTGATATTTGGTAGATAAATATTTGTGGCAAATTAATATAGAAAATAAGGACGTGAAAGAATTGATGTGTGCGCCGAAAATTTAATACCCACAAAAAGTTTTACGTACTTATTCGTCTTTAAAAAGTTCTGTGGTTAACAAACTTAGCATTGTAAATCACTACTTGCAACAATGTTTCTGTTCTACCTACATGTTTTCCTCAAAGAATTGCGCAGTAAAAGATATAATCCCAAAATACTTTCTTCAACATATTTCCCGATCTAATATCAACATATAATCTTGTTCAAGCGACACAGGCCTCCGTACTTCGTCGAAATAGTCTTTCACACAAAATAACCCTTCTGTATTTCCCACACTTGATTTATAACTTACCTACTACATCAAACCAAAACTGTTCCATCATTTACTTCTAACACTAGCTTCTAAGCAGCACAACAACACAGGTACCTAATATATTACCATTCCGTTATCTGCGGGAATGTATTCCGATACATAATTCATGGCCATCACTCAACGGGATGACCTGGTGCGCTCCGAGGTTTGTTTTGCTTTTATTTCGCTCCTGATTTCATTAGCAAGCTGTTTAGTTACGTGAGGAATTGTTCTGTATACTGTATATTTAGTAAAGTGTCTGTAAGGGTACAATTGTGGTGTCAGTCAGGGTTTGATTTTGAGGGGCTTTTCAAATGGACAGAAACGAATAAAGGAGTCTAGTCCGAAAATACCCACAATTACTTTATTCTGAAGTTTTCTATGCTTTCCTTGGGTTACTATATTTTGATGATATGATGACTATCCTACATTGTATACCTCGACCTAAAAATAAATGGAAAAGAATTTGAGGTATGTCACCCCTATGCAACTATACTTAGGCACTTACGACAGTTGCAATAGGTAATTGACACATGTATTGGTTTTGGTTCCGATAATTGACATAGTTTTTGTCTGATCTACTACGAATTACAATATTGTATTATATCCCATAGGGCGGTGTATACCTAGTAGACCTACTTAACGTGTACGGCCCCGGGCTGGCCATCCTATTCGTGGTGTTTGCGGAGGCAGCTGGTGTCTGCTGGGTGTACGGAGTAGACCGGTTCTCTGAAGACGTGAGGACCATGCTGGGACACACGCCTGGATGGTTCTGGAGGGCCTGCTGGTCTTATATCAGGTGAGGAGTAGTTTCGAGAGTTGCTGTGAGTGTTTTGTGAATAATTTCTTTGAAAGGGTTCTCTGCGTTTGAATTTTAACCCCCGAATCAAAAACCCAGATGTCGGTAATTTTTTTGTAATTTTATCTTGTCTTTTTAACCGAGTTCAAACAGGAGGAGGTTTTAATTCGTTGGAATCTTTGCTAAGCCTGAGTATTATTGGCCCAGGGAAAGAAAACAATCACATCATCAAAATAAAACGATAACTTTGAATAAATTAAAATCATTTGCAGATAACATATTTGAAGTGATAGATTTCTTCAACTCAAACCTAAATCAATAAACACCTGACACTAATGTTATCATTTTCCCCCCACAGTCCAGTATTCCTGCTGGTACTCTTCATAGTATCAGTCCTAGCACACGAAGAGATGCTGGGCGGCGAGTACTCCTACCCGGCCTGGTCCATCACGGTGGGTTGGGTCATGACCGGCACCACCGTCTCCTGCATCCCTCTCTACATTCTATACAAGTTCATCATAACGCCTGGCAGTTTCCTTCATGTAAGTAGCCAGTGTTACCATTTTCCCAAAACGGAGGAGGTTCTCAATGTGGACACTTGTAAAATGTATCTTAATCCCTCCAACACTTCAATATCCAACGAGAAATTATGTTATTAAAAAAACTCATAATACAATATCTATCTATATAAATAAAAATGAATTGTTGTTCGTTAGTCTGATTAAAACTCGGGAACGGCCGGGCCGATTGAGCTGATTTTGGTTTTAAAATGTTTGTAGAGGTCCAGGGAAGGTTTGAACGATACGAAGTTCGCGGGATCAGCTAGTACTAAATAAATAAATGTAGTGATGTAGACGTCTGATGTCTTGTTTTGTTCTCCAGCGAATCAAAACCATCAAGCGACCTGAAGTCATCTCGATACCGCCAACGGACCCAACGCTCTGCAGCCTGTGACCTGACCAATACAGCTCAGCCCCTCTGCAGACGAAGCCAGCCATCGAGTGGCTCGTCTAAAACTCTGCAGCACTCTGCAAAGTCGCCCCAACTCTGCAGTATTACCCCAAACAGTATTATAAAAAAATATTGCATTTTATTAGTCAAAATTGTAATTATAAGCGTTGATATAAAACTCCGGTATGTTATTGTATTGTAGATTTAATAAAATAAACCAAAGTTACATCGTAGATTTTAAGCATTATCGGCTTTTGGTAAATGTTTAAGAAAATATTATTATGTAGAAAATTCGTAGTTCTTTATAATGTGTACAAAGTTTTCGAGAAAAATAATAACAATCAGTATGTTATTGCTTTAAGTAAAAATAAAGAAAGCCTATGGAAAAACTGTAGTATTTAAATTTTTCAATATTTATTCGTCGTGTACTAATATACCAACAACGAATATATAAATAAGTGTATAATGGACTTAAATAAATTATTTATAATTACTGTTGTATATCCTAAAAAAGTGTTGCTGGACAGACTATAAAGAGTAATTGCGTGGATGTAAGAAATACTTATACTACCCATGAACTATATAGATTCATATAAAATTATTTATACGAACTAGCAGTAGTTTTTGGTAGTATATGTAATTTCAACTTGTGAATAAATGCATGGATTATTTCTTAAATACATTTTAATAATTAGTCGTAAGCAAACCCCATTGTAAATAAGCTTTTATAGAAATATTCAAAAAATATATACATTTCTATACTCCTGGGCAATGAGTGCAGAAACGATATATATTTACTATTAGAAATAAGGTATATAACATTTGTATATAATACTTGAAATGTGAAATGAAGTTAATGGGATCATATGATTAGGTTTTCAGTGTAGAAAATACGATTATAAAACAGTATCTTAAAGCATTATTACTTTGTAGAGATATTTATTGAAACATTGATAAATGTATATTAAAAATAGGTGTAGTTGAAGTAACTAGTGTATCTGATGATATTCCAATTGGGTCTTCTTATAAACGTTGTGTAGCATATTCGCGCAAGTTTTTGGCTTGAGACAAATAAAATAACGTTTGTAGATTTGTATTTTATCATATTTATGATAATGCGTATTAATAAAAAAAATATATTAGGATGAATAAAATTAATGAATTCGGGCTTACTTAGCTGCAGTTTCTAGCATTTTGAATTACGAAGTTAATTCGAATCGTAGGAAAATATATCTTTGAATATTATCGTACCTATTAGTGAAAAATATATTTAAATATTCGGGAAATACATAGACATTCGCCTACAAAAGTGTTGTTATGACATTTTACTCAATAAAATATGTATAAAAATACAACTTATCGTGAAAAGTTCTTCATTCAGTAGTTGTCTTAGAAAAATATAGCGAAATATCGAACAAAATAATCTCCTTCCAGTTATAAGCTTATATTAAACCAATTTAGAATCTAGATACTCAATAAATAATAAGTGTTTTTATAAAAAAATATATTTGAAAAGTAGTTCATATACCCACAGAGTTATATTTACGTGATTTGACTATATTTGTTGATTTATTTTTGTATGTGTTTTGTTGATAATGATGTACTCAATGTTGATGTGTAGTGGTTGTTGTGTAGCCGTGTATTCGTCGGTCGTGTGTTAGAATAAACACAGATGTGTAGACTGGGCCTGTACCAGCCATTACAGGTCCATCTAGCCATTTGTTTTACCAATAAATTGCTTTTCATTTGTACCCAACCCCTTTTCCTCGATATTGTTGTCCCGACCCTGAAAGTACTACAATGTGATACCTTATAATACATACCTAATATGTATGTATGGTACATTTGACAATAATTTGAAAAGAATTTAAAAAGTGGTTCCCGAGGAAACAAACTACCTCATCAATATAAAACTCCTTAGATAAAATAAGGTTTTAACCTGACTCAAACGCCACTCACTGCCATCTCGATTTGACAAATTCAATATCCATCACAAAGTCAGATCCGTAGAAATCTAACCAAAAAAACAGTATTGTTATATATTATAGTAAAATCTAAAGTGTGATAAAGTATATTAATGATACCGCAAAGTGAAAATGTTAAATATAGAGAGGGCTAGAGTAACACTCGCACCGCTTGCATGGCGGGGAAGTCTGTAAGCTTTAACACACATTGTGTAAGTTATTGCTGTTTTATGTCCTGCAACATAATCAAATAGTCCTTTTCAGTTTAATGATGGAAAATGTAGGGGTACAGGATAGTTTTGGATTACCCAAAGGGTACATGAACACTAGAATTTGTAATAACCCACTAAGTACAAACAAAGTGTACACCTCCTCTCAGCTGGCACATTTTTACAATTGGCACGCGAAATTAGGTACCCAAAGGAGAACTTCATTTCAGCTTAGACTAGAACAGCTGTAGGTTCATAAATGTAAAGATATATATTTTCATGTTTTCAAGTAAATTATTTAACAATATTTAAATGGAGAACTAAACCTTTGGATTTCAGAACAAAACCACTATGTAAGACTATTGAAACGCAACATGTAAGATATAAAACGTATAAAAGTGGAGCAAATGAATTCTACAGGAGTCACAACATTGGTAATTTAAAGATCTACTTTAAATCGTATGGGATAAAGTGTGACTGTACTGCAATATCAGATGAAAAAGAAAATACTTGCTGACTGAATTCTCACTCTCTGTTTCTTAATATTACTAACTAGCTTCAAACTTTCGAAGGTATCTTTACTGTTAACCCATGCATTTAAAGTGTTCCTTAAATTAGCAATTTCCTCATGAAAAAGCACTACAATCACTCTTCATCTTAACGATTACTTACCAACTTAAAGAATGACAATTATACCAAAAGGAAATAATTGCAGAGACCAATGCAACATACGACAAAAGAGAGATCTTAGATCGTTTGAAATTAGGACCTCTCAGGTTCTTATATAGTATCTAGAGGCTGGGCAAGTGGTACTGGAAAATGTCTGAAGTTGTGACGTTCTATTCCCTTCATAGAAATATTTACATGTCACGCAAATACTTAACAGGATTATGTTAATAGACTTTAGATTACTTAACTGTACAAGTTGTTCATCAATGGACCAATTATCGCAGAACCTATACGACTCGAACCTAGAGGCACTAGCGAAGTGGTTGAGCTGCAACGGCGAGATATGGGGCGTGGGCCCGACGGCGGTGTTCGCGAGCGCCGCCGCTCTCTTCCTCTACAACGAGTTGGAGGCCACCGTGTTCATCGCCGGAGACCAGGCCCATGTGTCGTTGCTGGAGAAGTGCTTGATTGTAAGTTGGAGGAGACTACTTTGTTTTTTTACGTTCTTGAACAAAGAAGTGAGAGTTCTTATGATAAACTTTCTCAGATTCTCAGCTATGAAAGACCAACTTAAACTAAGGGTCACTTCCAAAAGTGCATCCACATTTTCCAATTGGCCCTACATTAGCCCAAGGAGAATCAGAATGACATGGGAAGCCGCACGTTTCTTACCGTCTACTTACTTACATTTCATTTGTTTATAATTCTCAGTCAACGATGGTCCTCGGCATGTTGGCGCTAATGATCCACCTGTGGGTGTGCTCCATGCGCTTTTTCCAGTACTATCTCGACACGCTTATTAGAGATGTAAGTATTAACTTCATTATATGCATTTTTAGTCTCTATTTGATCTAGTGCAGTGCTCAAACCTTCCCCATGTGAGAGGAGGTCTGTGCCCAGCAGTGGGACGATAAAAAGGCTATAACGAACGATTTGATCCAGTCGAATGCTCAAGAATGTATCACTAAACATATCTTGATTTATATTCATATGTCTCCAGAGTCCAAGCGTGCTGCTAGAGATGACGACAGCAGGTCTGCTGGGCGGGCAGACGGAGCTGATGCCGCTGGGCCCGCTAACGCGGTTCCTCCGTCAGCAGCAGCCGCAGATCCACATCACCGTTTGCTGGTTCCTTTCGCTCTGCTATGCCGACTATGTACGCAAGCACTACTGCCAGAGATTCAATATGCCGTATTTGGAACAGTGGTTGGTATGGTTCATTACTATATCTTTTTTTTTCGAGCACGATGTCTTCTTGCAAACGGAATGGTTCTAATTTGCGAGCAGCCATCGTGCATTTTTTTGTTTGATTTTGTTTACATTCTTATGAGGTAACGATAAAGTCTGTGCCAAACAGTGGGGCGATAAAAAGGCTGGCGATGATGATATTTTCGTTGTAGTTTCAGGAAGTCTAACTATGATAGTTTCCTGCTCACATCAAATCATCAATCATCACAAAACATCAAACCCTCGCTACAAGTTTTTTTACAGCATTCATGTTTTAGTACTTTATATTCACGTATCTAAGGTGCACAATTGTGTTGGGGATCAGGCAAACCGAGCTGCAAGAACGCGCCACGGAGCGAGTCAGCCTCACCATGGAGAAGGTCAACAGCTTCGTCGGCTCCGTCCATCGGCGGCTGCGAGGGTTCGCCCCACAAGGCCAGCTGGAGACCAACACCAGGGTTGACGGGGCCACTCATACGTAATGCTTTTACTTATTTATAACTGGCTTCTCCAATTATAATTCACCTTTTATGAGGAGGAACTTGTAAACGGCACAGGGTTTGCCCATTAACTTGAACAGGTATTATTATACATGCAGATGCAGATAGCTGCTGAGGTAAACAATCCCCCTTTTCCGCACTGTAAAACATTAAACAATCCCTTTCATTTACAGCAGCAGGATATAAGACCCATGAATTACATGGTCTAATACAACTTGAATGATGAGGCATCCGACAGGCTTTTTTTTTTAGAATAGTAGCTTATCGTTTATTTAGGCAAAGCGTTGTTAACTAGAGTGAGATCGCGTCTCCCAAGAGATCTTCAATGGACGTCAGCGGCACCTTCAGCGGGATTACATATGAGACCAGCGAAGACCAGCGGCCTAACGAAGACCAGCGGCCCAGCGAAGACCAGCGACCCAGCGAAGAGCAGCGACCCAGTGACTCCAACGCGGGGCTCAGGAAGTCACCGAAGGAGTTCAGTGTCCATCTGGTCGGGCAATCGAGTGAGGCCACCGCTGATGCATTTGAAAAGCTACGAACTTTTATCCAGGTAGGGATGATCTGATATTATCCGACAAATCGTTATACCTAAAGATCCACTTAATGGAAGCCGAATATAGCCCAGGAACTAAGTTCTTTTCCATCATGTAAGAGGGAAACTGCGTGAAACAGCTAATACCTAATGTGATATTGATGTGCGTTTAAACGATTGTGTTTCATACCATGCGCATAGGTATATGGATAATGGTTTTAATGACAACCTTCTCCAAGAACTTTACGGGCCCCAAAAATTACATTACATATTTTGCCATAACAGGTGAAATATGAATTTATTGCCGTAAAGATTGAACTTGGCTTTAGCAGTTTATTAGCAGAAAACATATTTTCATCAGGAATTAATGTTTTATATCGATTTGCAGGCAACGAGATGTGCGTGTACACCGCACACCAGCGTCTGTGTGCCTGGAAGTGGGGGGACCCAAGATGGAAACCCTTGAAGACTTCCCCTGCAGGGTGTAAATCCACAAGCTATGGGCTTCGACACAATTGTACTATATCTTGGTTCTTTTAATAAAATATTGTTTTACCTACATGTTATTTTATTTTAATTGAGAGACTTTTGCCGGCAACAAAGGAGCAACTTACTAATTAACTACATCAGAAATGACAATGTGGGTCAGGGTATCAGTGGAGCTTTATATTGAAGGGAACAGAAGGGTCTATACGTATGCAGGTTTTAGCTAGGATCTCGTGAAAATTACTTGAGCCAATATTATTTAATATCGTTTATAAAAAAATACTGTCAAGACAATCAAAATGTTGTTTGGGAAAATGTCAAAACGATCATGGTGACATAGGAATTAATATTTTTGTGTAAATCAACAAAGAAAGTCTAACAGATTACAATACCAATGTTAAATTTCGTTGTCAACTATTTGGATACATAAAATTGTGATGTGGAATACCTCTTTATGGATTTACTTGCAAAATGAAGGATATGAGGTGAGAACACAGTTCTTGACAACTTCTCAGGAAGAAAGGACTTATGAAGTACAGGATAAACCTACATTAAACCACCTTTCACTCTCTACTGACTATGCTGGCATGAACCTGAGCTAACTCCTTATGACTGCAAGAATGCGAGTAGTATGGCCTTACCCACATTCCATTACTTAAGCAGTTATACAATGGTAGAGTCAGATTTCCATATTCTCACGTGTTTCTATATGTAAATATACCCTACATTTCTACATTACATACGTATACGAATACGCTGTTTGTATACTTGCATTGTAATTTTTCTAGAAAAGAGTAGGTACCAGTACCTACTCAAGGGAATCAGCATCTTCCAAGTTAGCTTTAAGTCCCTTTTCAATTCCTATTTTTGGCACAATGTATGGATTACCACATAACTGATTCCAGCTATTAGAATGGGCAAAATGTGGGGAGAGCTTGTTGTCAGTGGTGCCGACAGTGCTGTGGGCGAGTGGAGCGGCGGCGCTTGCGCAGAGGGTGCTCTCCGCGCTCTTTAGACGTTTCGTGTTCCGACGCGTGCCACTCTGGGAACTTATTTTACAGGTAAACATCGTTATTTTGCTTATTTGGTACGTACGTTTTTATTGCTGTGCCTCAAGAATAAAACGGCAGAATTGCCTGCAGCGAAATTTGGCAAGATTCTGGATGCGGTTAAACGCTATCTAATTTATATCTGGCTTCGCGAAGTAGGTAATGCCTACTATCCTGTACTATCACGAGCTATTCCACTAATAGCAGTGTTATTCTTCCAGCACCTACTGTTCATATGGATGGTGATATACAGTCTACACTTTTGGGTGATGCTTGTCAGGCTCCTGAAGAGTATCGTTGAATACTGTTTCGAAGTAAGTTTATATGTGACCTTATACTTTGAAGACCAAATATGCTTGGTGAAATACTTAAGAACGGCAAATCTCAGGAACTACTGGATCGATTTGAAAAGTTCTTTCAGTGTTAGACAGCCCATTTTGCCAAGGAACACTATAGTCTACTAACACTATAGTGAAGACTTCACTCGCTTCGCTTCACTCGTTCCGTTCGCTCGCGCGCGCGGTCGTTCCGTAAGGTAGTCTAATATCCTTAAATATAAACTTTACAGGACGAAATGGTAATAATGTCAGAGGATGACCTGGAGAGCCGCAAGATGATGCAGCAGTGGATGATCTGGATGTGCGGCGTGGCGCCACTCGCGTTCTACATCCAGACGCGACCGCGCCCCGAGATGCCGCCGCTCATGATATGGTACATCAGAATAGAATACTACCTATATATCTATGTATAGAATATTAGATCAATCAAGTGATTTTTAATGAAGCCAGAAATGAAATGATAGTAAATTAGAGACCTAAAACCTTCTCACACTCTGAGCCACAACGCACAACATCCAGCTCAAATAATGATTACATCCATGATCCTGACTTACAACACTTTCTGAATTCAAATCAGTTCATTTCTAACGCTTATAGCACCAGTCCTAACAATGTGCTTGTCTATTCTACAGGATCACTACAAGTCCGTGGCAGCGTCGCGAGATGGGACCCTACGGCTATTACCTGAACCGTCCCCTATCCACCCTACAGTCGTCTACAAACGTGTCTCTCAGGCAACAGGCACTCACGCTGCGACGGGCCTTCAGCGACTCCAAGGTCATCATCAAAGAACCGCCCAAGAAGAAGAGATATTCTAAATCCGTCTAACGTTGAGTTGTTTTAAGAATATTCAAGTTATAGTCTAGTCCGAACATTATTGTAATCGTTGAGAATGTTATAAATCTGTCATTTTAAGATAATAAAATGGTGAATCGTGGATTTGTGTTTCCTTGTATTCTGTAGGCAAGTAGACATTATATACTCATGTTAATTAGAGCGTATGGAACTATGTCATGGTACGGCGAGGCGACGATAAAATTACCTATATGTAGGTATATAGGTACATGTAGGTCCATAAAATTTAATTGTTTACTGCAGCAAAAACATGCCAAGCAAGACCTTTTAATTTCCCGCTCATTCGGAACTCAATTTATTGCTATTGCCAGAATGTATGACAGTTGTCTGATGACATTTATTTTAAACAATGCGAGGGATTTTATGATAAAACTACTTAATTAATTAAATACAAGCGATCCAAAGTACACTAAAATTAGAATTACTCGTGAATACATGATTTTAATTGGAAAATTGAGATACTGATAAGTGCAGTTCTTATGCATTTTCATAATGGGTAACCCAAAATGATTCGCAAAAGTGATAAGAGATGTCACTATGCCCTACAATTAGAAGTCGGTGTTAAGATTCTCGGGAGCGGGTATAAAAGGAGGTGGCTGGTTGTCAGACGTCATACTAACCTTGCGTAGGGTGTACCGTGATCACGAAGGCGGTTGCCCCGGGCGGACTCCGGCCATTGCACTGCGGCCGGGAGTAGTCCGTCTGTGACTATCCCAAATAGGGGTATGTCGTACGTGTAATTTTTGGTAGTTGGACTTGCGTTCTGCGCGGTCCTCCGTAATAACAATAGATAAATAAGCAAAATAAATAGGTTAGGTGTGGATGACATTTGGCTGATATGACTTGCAATATGGTAATTTGGTTATTTATGATATCGCTGACAGTATACACATGCACAAATAAAATGTTAACAAGTTACAGTCGCGAATTATTTCCAGAATGCAAAATACCAACTCAGAACGTTAATTAAAGCAAGCACATAAAACGAAATAATGTGGGCTGATATAAAACGAAATAGGTACTCAAGATCTAACTACATGCAACAACTGATAAATAGTAACCGATGGTGACTACGAGCAGAAATCTACATAAGCATGCACCTATTCGGAGAGCAGAGTGTAGGTACCCAGAGTAATGTGAATAAGTACCCAATGGCAGGGTTCTTTCTAACCACGATTATTTCATACTTAGGTAGAGTAGGAAAAGATTTGTATTAAATGTGGCCTAGTTCTGTTGGTTTAGGGTCAATTCCCACTGAAAGAGCAGCGGCCGGCAGCGGCCGTAAGAGCACGGAAAACGTAAGAGCGCGGCGCCGCCAATCCCTTGCAATTACGGCCGCTGCCGGCCGCTGCTCTTTCAGTGGGAATTGACCCTTAGTGTTGAATGGTATCGAAAAATGTTCAGCATGTAAAACTAGCTGCTATTCTCTAGTCTTCGTTCATAAGCGTAGTTTGGAAAATGGAAACCAACTCCAATATAAGTAGTTGAGAACTTGAGAATAGCTCAGCTAGGTAACGGCGCTTATAGTGAGAGTTTACGTATAAGATATATCTCAAAATAATGATATCATAAGAAATTGCAGTTCTACGTAACTATTTTAGTAATCTGTGGTTCTACCGTGCCGAATGGAACCTCGTACCTACCTTTGACCATACCTGTATACCGGGAAGCATTTCCCTACACTTTCCATTATATTGAGAGACTATTAGTATATAGTCACAGACATACAGCCTTTTACACACTGACAGATTTTTCGAGCGACAACACCCTGTTCGAACGGCCCTGTCGCGATAGAACGACAACAAACAAAGTGACCACTGCCTGCACAAATGGGCGTTTAAAAATCGAGCGGAATATCTGCCAGTGTGAAAAAGCTTTGAGGATTCACTTGAAGGCGAGTACTAACCGTTTTTCAGATTTACTATTCATGGCGGACCATACAATTAACACATATTATATAGTACATCGACATGGACTAACTGAAAGCGAAAGCTGTTTTAGATTTAAAATCCCCATAAAAAAAGAAAATAAACACTTTGTTGAAAAATAAACATAATTTATTGTCATCAATGCTACGATGTAACATTGATCGTACTAACCGAACTGGTGGTTATACTAAATATCTCGCGGAGACACCGACGAAACTGTGTGAAAGAAAAACACAACATGAGACATGCTTTATTTTGTACATGTTAGGTACAACTGGTACATTTAGGCTGGAACTGCACTTAGCTCAATACACCTCATTTAGAACAGATAATTACATAACGACGATTAATATTTGAGCACTTCCTCAAGTTTCTAGAGTTTGTTTATTATTATGTATATTTCAATATGATAAATGAGTTTTTAGTGTATCGAAATGGTGCTGGATATTATCAATATACCGAAATAGGTGATAGCCTCTAATTGGAAACGCATATCGATTTCGACACTTTTGAGAACGTATGTACCAATGTGATAAATATCGATTTTGAAAAACTTCTGAGTAAAATCCTATGACTCAAAAAAAAAGAAATAGCATTAAAATTAAAATTTATTGAAATTCAACGTCTTATACAACTGCAACGTCTTATAAGTATAAGTGTTGTTCCAACCTTAACACAAGTGCGTATAAAATGTTCATATAAAAACATATAGTATTGTCTATAAGTTCATCCGTTCGGATACTAACAAAGTGTCTGCTACGTGTCGCCCGCGGTCACCGCCTTCTTCTTCACGTCGAAACTCTTCAGGGGATCGTTTTGACGAGCCTGGAACAGAATATAACATTACATTAGTAATATTTATTACATGATCTAGCTAGAATTACGGTAACATTCAATATGAAACTGCTATGCAAGCAATGAGAGTCAGGGGATAGAAAATAGCTAACATATAAAATGATTTTACAAAATTAAATTTCTTGGTAAGAAAATAATATGTACTTTTATTGATTACAGATGCTGTAAACATATTTTCAACAATTACTTGATTTTTAAACTCTTTGTATTCACCCACTACAAGGCAAGCACCTTCTATCCAAACTCTGCATATACTAAACAAACGTGCATAGAAACCAACCTGGTACTTATGTCTTTTCGCACTGCCATACTGGGCATTCTGTTTCCTCTTCTTCTGCGGCGCGGGCGCTGGTGCCGCCGCCCCTTCCTGCTCATCTTCCACTGACTCTTCATTCCTCAAGGCTGCAGGGAGTAAGTACTCAGGTACGTGAGCCAAGTGGTGTTGGACCTTCACGGTATGTAGAGCCTTATCTCTTCGTAAAGCTGCCAAGTCTGTTGGGTTCTCTTCGAAGTAGCCCTGTGAAAATGTGAGGGTTATTTTCAAGTGTTTTTGGAGGGAAATTGAAAGTCTGTTGGTGTGTGAGGAATTCAGAGAGAAGATTAGTCGTTCTTCAAAGAGATAAGTAAAATAGTTGTTCATCATGTGGAAATATATAATTATTTTTCTGTGTCAGCAAATTGGAGCAAATATGTAAAATTTCTTCCTATGCATGCCAAACTTTAAAGTGAAGTAATACGATGGTAATTACTCAACCAATATCAGAGGATAAATAAAATACAATTTACCTGCAATTTCTTACAGTTGAGCAGTTCTTGTTTGATCTCTTTGAGCCTGGCTTCCCTGACAGCTATCCTGGTGACAGCGCGCCACGCGTCCCGGGAACGGTAGCGAAAACCTTCCACCTCTTCTAGAGCAAACTCATACTTTCTGGAAAACAAGAATATTTTTGTAAAATTAAAACTTTAATTCCATCCACAAAGATAATAGAGGATAACATAGCAGGATTTTATTTCTAACAATTTTTTTTTAATGTTTCCCTACTTTATGCTGCAAATAGAAAAGCATAGAAACATGTTGTAAAAAAAGATAATAAATACATAGTGGAGTTCAGTTATTGTATTACAGATTTTTGTATTTTAAGATATCATTTCATAGTAAAATACATGACACTTACTGTATGACTTTCTGTTCCTTGAAACCTTTTGATAAATGCGCCTCTACTGCTTCCATTAACTGCTTTTCTCTTATTGACACAAATGATAACACTGAGCCCTGAAATGAGAAAACATTGAATTAAGTTTCCATTACATTTACACATGTCATTTCTACATTCTGGAAAACTGGTAGACAGTGCTAAGTATAATTTAATTGAAAAACATATTCAATCAGCCTTCATTTGCAGCAAAATTTATAACAAAGGATCATCTTACAGATAAATCATTATAACAGTATCAAATAATTACCTGATTCTTCCCTCTAGCTGTTCTTCCAGCTCTGTGCACATAGGAGTTCACATCCAACGGAAAATCAAAATTAATCACATTTGACACATGCTGAAAGTCTATTCCTCGAGACACTCCGGATTCTTTGTCTTTCTTCCGTTTTGAAGCTTGCTTCTTCTTCTTTCGTTCTTCTATGGGCAATATACCACCGTCAGGTTTCTCCAGAGCCATCTCATCGGATGCTATGATGATCTGATACCTTCCTCGGTTGAACTGGTCTACTGATAAACATCTGACTGCAGCGGGTAGCTCTGAGTTTAGAACGCAGGAACCTATTTTGAACTGTTCTAGGTATAATTTTAATCTGAAACAATATGTGGCAAATTAGTTCTCAATCCAAACATTCTCCAGCTGCTAGTTTAAAAAGCGGATTTTATGAATTTAGCTTTATGCTGGCAATGGATGGTGTATAAAAAATTTCAAAGAGATAATAGCTACTTACTTATAACACCTATCCACAGTCCTAACAAATATGATACTCTTCCCTCTAATAAGGTTGAGCTTCAACAGAGCATACAATATGGCCGCCTTGTCATCCTCTTCAGCAAACAGATGGTAATGCTGCAGTTGTGTTGAAGGTGCTAGTTCCGGTTCCTCTAGTTTCAGAGTCACTGGGTTACGCAGAACAATCTTCTTCAGACTTAGGACATCATCTGACAGTGTGGCTGATGCTAACACTGCTTGGTATATTTTTGGTAGATGTCTGTAAAAGAAAATAACAATTAAGGAATTGTTCAACAATGTATATTTTTGGTCTAACCATGATTATGAGATAGTGATACTATGTCCATTTCAAGAGTTAAGCAAGCTTTTAGTTAGAGGTTAATGAATCATTCTTCTTTATTTATTTATTTATCATATCTCTCATATCAGACTAAGATTGTAAGTAACTTACCCTAACAACTCTTTGATTTCATCTTCATAACCAAATGAAAATACCAAATCCGCTTCATCTACTACCAGCACAGCCAAATCTTCCTTCAGCCTCATGTTGTTTGCCTTCAAATGTGCCAACGCTCTTGACGGTGTTGCCACAACTATGTCTGGTTTGTCTGACAATAAGGCCTTCTGTGTAGGGGTGTCTCCGCTGGATGATATGTCTATGCATTTTACTTCTCTCGCACATTTTGTTGTTAGATCACTGATGACAGACGTAATCTGAAATTTTTCACTAGAAAATGATATTGTATTGTTAGGAATTTATATAGTTATAAAAATTATTGCATGATGTGGATTCCAGTCTCACAGATAGAAAGCATGTGAGCTCTCACCTGTCCACACAGCTCTTTACTTGGCGACAGTATAAGAGCCCTGATGCACTGATGTGTACTCGTGTTCTTTAAGTTCAATATTTTCTGGATAACAGGAACTGTGAAGGCCGCAGTTTTGCCAGAACCTGTTCTAGCCCTCATCAACACATCTTTGCCTTCTAACAGAAGTGGTATGGCTGTTTCCTGGATTAATGTGGGCTCCGGCCATGCCAATTGCGATATAGCCTGTGGAAAAAGTCCTGTTATCACAATTGCGGAAATAAATAATTACCACGCGTGATCAGTAATCATAATTATGAGAAGTATTCCTTTGCAAGTTTAACATGTAATAATGGGTCTAATTATAATGCTCAGTCGTTAAATTAAATAGAACTATCAATTGATATTGCAGTCTCGTATTTACCTTCAATATCCGATCATCAAGTTCCATTTCATGAAACATAACCTTTTTCTCTTCACCCATGTTTTGAGTCGCAGAATCAAAATTATTAAATTGATTAACCTTCTCCCAACCAAACAACAACTTGTAACTTGTACAACAAATTAATGACCGTTTCTTTTATGTAAGTTAGGCTTTACACTGATACACGATAAAAATTCAAAACAAATCAGTATTTATAACTTATTTTCACGTGTTTGAATTTTTTGGCATGTCGTCGCCATTTGCAGAGGTTAAGATTATTGCCAGTTAAAAATCTTCTACAAGGAATAGACTCAACTGATATTTTCATTATGTTTACTAATTATTAACCAACTTGCCGAAAGAGGGGGGTCTTTTTTCTTAACGACGCGAAAAATCATCAAATGGCTGCTGTGGGTTAGCAGCGGTGAGGAAGTGTCAGACTCTTACTGAATAAAAACCGTCGTGTTCCGTCGAAGGCCTTTTATGTACCAGGGCCGCGGTAACTTTTTCGAACAATCCCGCAGCCCCGGCAGGCCTTGTCCCAGCTGGGCCCCACTGGGGAGGTTCTCATTGCTTAACCTATACCCTACAAGGTAACCCTGAGACAATGAAGAAAGTGTGCAATAGAATACATAAAGGGTGTAATTTTGTTGACCGTCTTTAAAGGTAGCTAAGTATAAGTAGAAAGTCTTGTTAAAAGAAAATATTTGCGCAATTTCATCACTCTGAAAAAAGTGACTGCGAATCCTGTTATCAGAATTGCTGTCACTATTAGCGGCTGATGATCTCCAAAACTACGAAGCTATATAATAATTAGTAGCAACTACTGGTCGCTGGTAGTAAAATGTATAAGAAGTACTGGCAGCTGGTAGCAAAATGTATTTCGAGGGAATATACACACGACCACGGTGGCAGGATGTAGAAATAAAAAATGGAAATCGACGAATTGCCATTTACCAAGAATTATCGTTTGTGCAGGGATTTATCGCAGTTGCATATTGCAATAAAGAAAACCTCTGTATCTGCATCAAATAAAAATGACTTATTTTTTGCACTGGCATGCTAACCAACAGCATGACACAGAAATAAAATATTTTTTTAGGATGACCACTCTAAACGAATGGCCGAGTTGTTTCTGCATTGCATATTTTCATTAAAACGGTGTTATTTATATCTATTTTCGATATTCAATGATTGTTTCAACCCCAACGTTTTCGTGTTAGTGTAATTTCATCCAAAATTGTATTCGTGACTTGCAAAAATGTTATACCACAACGACGTTACGGACCGCAGTTCATTGCCTTATGTAAAACTTGAAATAGTGTTTCTTCCGTGAGTGACCGAAATATATGGTGACTTATGTGTTTAGTGTAATTGTTTCGGTTTTGTGGTGATCAAAGTGTGAAAATGTCGAATTCTACCGCTCAAGTGCTTATGAAGAAGGGTAAGAGGGGTGCAGCTGCATACATACACGCGGACTGTGAGAATGGTTCCCCACAGCATTTGGGCCCATTGCTGGACGTCCTGCTGAACCCCAGCAAGGCCATCGACGAGTGGGAGACCATAGATTGGTGCCGGTGGCTGCTGGCCGGCGGGAGGACGCCGGACGAGTTCGCTACTATAGGTGGGTTCTAGCATCTAACTGTACTCTTCAAAATACGTCTATGATAGTTTGTAGGTTATGAACTGAAGTTATAACAGTTTTATTGCACCAATTGCGTAGTTTTTATGTCTAATTGAAGCTGTAGCGCCACATGACCTTCCATTGTTTGTTGTATCAAGACTTCACTATCTGTTGATAGATGTTTCCAATACAACAAATATGGGCAATTCTTGTCTCTACTTTATGAAATAAGTACAGTTATAGAATGAGAACAGTTCAATTGGCATATCCCATACAGAAAAGGCAATTGTTTAATCATTAAAGTTTGATTACAAGCTAATGGGGACTGACATTGACATAATTACATTATTTATACGTAATGCATGTTGGACAATTGTTAATTAAGTAGGTCTCTGCTGCAAGGTTAAATTATTAAGGTGTTTATGGTAACCTTACAGTGTACCTACTTATATTAGTTTGTTTTGTTACAATTATTTGCAAAATCTATTTTATTAATTTACATTTAAAAAAATATATGGATTTCATCTAAAATGGTCATCATTTTCAGTCTCTGCAAAATAACAAATTTGTGAAAACTATAAATTTGTTGCTGTGATAAATTTTCTACAAAATAGATACCTCCTTACACAATAATTTCAACAAATATAATAAAGCTGAATAGTTGCTTGTTATGATGAAAATGATTGAATATCTCTGGTATTTCTGACCTGGATTGAACAATTCTTCCAGTGTTAAATAGTCCATTTATCAAATCTTTTGTTGTGTGTTCACAAATGATGATGCAACAAAATCACAGCCAGCAGCTTATATACCAGAGAAAACCAGAATATATTGAAGTAACTAAGTTTTTAAAGTTGACTTCTTGAAGTTTTATACATCATCATCATCTCAGCCATAGGACGTCCACTGCTGAACATAGGCCTCACCCTTAGATCTTCACAGATACCTGTTGAAGTTTTATACATACCGAGAAAATTATTGCCCAACTAATTCTATGTTCTATAAGTCTCATGTGTAGGAAGTGTAACTTTGCCATAAAAGCCTCATGACAATATATCTCATACTAGCCTCTGCCAGCAGTTTCACCCACATCTCGTGGCCACTTCTGCACAGACCCATAACAAGTAGCCTGTAGCATTACTTGATAAATGGGCTATCTAACACCGGAAGAATATCTCAAATCGGATCAATAGTTCCTGAGTGTGTTCAAGCAAACAAACAAACTATTCAGCTTTATGATATTAGTTCATATAGATATATAATGTCTGGGGTGTGTCTTGGGAATGAGAAAAGGCGAGATATACATAATAATGTTTCTTCTACCCTTTGTAAAAGAAATTCAAGTTTAGGTGCAAATTATCCAGGATAGACTACTCATTAGTTGTATGTCAAAGTGTAGATATACTTGAGATTGATTGATTTTCTATTGTCTTTTAGTTACAAGAATAGTTTTAGGGTTCCGTACCCAAGGGGTAAAACGGGACCTTATTGTTTTCGCTCCTCTGTCCGTCCGTCCGTCTGTCATCAGGCTGTATCTCATGAACCGTGATAGTTAGAGAGCTGAAATTTTCACAGATGATGTATTTTTTAACCGACTTCAAAAAAGGAGGTTCTCAATTCGACCGTATTTTTTTTTTTTTTTTTTTTTTTTTGTATGTTTGTTACGCGATTACTCCGCCAGTTATTAATCGATTTTGATGATTCTTTTTTTGTTTGATAGGATATACTCCCGAGGTGGTCCCATAGTCATCAGGTCAGGATCTGATGATGGAAACCCTGAGAAATCGAGGGCAACCTTCGAAAGTTGTAGGCATACATAGGGTAAAAACTTGACACTCAGGTGTACGCCTAAAAGCACTATTCAACTGTGAAGATTTGGAGCTGATCTGATGATGGAAACCAGAGAGGGTCGAGGGAACTCGACAACTGAATATGTGAACTACCTCGTGTTTGGGCTTAAATTATTTGTATTGACAAGACCTTTGCAACAGTGAAGGTTTGGAGCTGACCTGATGATGGAGACCAGAGAAAGTAAGTCGAGGGAACTCGACAACTGAATATGTAAAATACCTCGTATTTGGACTTATATTCTTTGTATTGATGAGAACTTCTCACTTGTATGGATAGTGACAACTATTCGTATCACTGAAAAGCTTTAAATAAAAAACTTTTTTACAAAAAAATTAAACCGACTTCCCAAAACACTAAAAAGCAAAAAAAAATCTATTTTTAGGTGCATCGGCCTAGAAGTCGGTGGCAAAATTAACTTAGTAACATCCATTAGACACCGACTTCTAGGCCGATGCACCTAAAAATAGATTTTTTTTTGCTTTTTAGTGTTTTGGGAAGTCGGTTTAATTTTTTTGTAAAAAAGTTTTTTGTTACTGCTATAACAACATGAAAACTAGAATTGAATAAATATTTTGGGATTCTCCCATACAACAAACGTGATTTTTTTTTGTCCGTTTTATAAATAACTAGCAAACCCGGCGAACTCCGTTTCGCCACCAGATGGCTTCGTTTTATGTAACATTTTGTTTGTTTTTTTTTTCCGCAGTCAGATGGTGACAAAAGCTGTCCTATGTCCTTCTCCTGGCTCTAAACTACCTCCCTAGCAATTTTCAGCTAAATCGGTTCAGCCGTTCTTGAGTTACAATTGGAGTATAACACGACTTTCTTTTATACATATGTTTATATAGATGGTACGGAACCCTCCGCCGAGCACGAGTTCGACTCATACTTGGCCGGTTTTTTTTATTGATTTTCTATTGTCATACAAGAAGTTTAAAGACTTATCAATCAGATGAAAATAAACTATCAAAGTTACAATATAAGGAAGACAACATTATGTCATTATGTAACCTTAGTAAACAAGTAGCAATGTTACCTGCACTGGTCGCCATCTTTGACCATTTTCGCGTGTCCAATGTCACGCAGATGTGGTGAAACCTTGCTATATGATTCATAATTACATCTCTGAAGGTATATTAATAAATTGTAAACAATCTTGAAATGATATAAGGTAAAGGCAGGTAGGTATACTCAGATCGGTACTTCCTATAATGGATAGGTAATATGCTAATATCTAATTAAAATGATTACTAATGACAAGGCAAAATCTTAGTCTATCGTACCACATATTTATTTTCGTACGGAATGCAACCGTTTAACTACAAATGCGGTTGTTGTGCGCTGTCTGTCAACAGGACGTTCACAATAGATTCTGTATTGACATCACCTTAAACATTTCCCCAGCCAGTCTTTGGTAACATAGTGCAGACGCAAGGCTTCTCATTTGTTCCTAAAATATCGATTTCCTCCTAGAATATTGCCGCTTAGAGGTCAGATAACAGTCACTCCATGTTAAATTCATATCCGACACACCTAGATAGCGTTGTTTGAATAAGGACCTGTTATAATATTGTGATACCTACTCATGATACCATCTTAAGGTGGCGTGATCTTACGAGATCCTTTCTGCTCAACTGAACAGCGGGCGTCTGCCCCAGGGCGATTTCGCGTAAAGCGACTCCGCAGCAATTATAAAAAAATACAACTAATAAGATGGAAAAGTCCATCACGATAAATCATTTTAACTTCCTTATTCTTTTATTGCTGTTTTGACTTTTGAGTTATCTTTGGAAATACGACTTCTGAAAATTCGCTTCTTTGTCTCAGGATCCATGCATACACTCTTTATTAATTGCAACCTAAAACGGCCGATCTTGTTTTATTGCTTTGTACTTGAAAATATTTCGAAGATCAGTGCGCATGCAAGCGCAAACGTATAATTACGTCATGAATTCATGATATGTTAAGTCTCTGGTATTACGCAGAACTTTATTCTACCTGCTGTTTAATTAATCTGCAGTTGCTGCTGAGTTTTCTTTGTCTTTTACTATCAGTATCAGAAGAAACGAATAAAGAGTGTACCCGTGACATTGTAACAGATAGATATCTAGGTAAATAAATGAATAAGTAATAATAGGAAATTAATGCACACGCTAGACAGTAATGACATCTTAGAAAAGATTAAAGGAGCTTAGAAAAGATTTAAGAAGCTCAAACACCGTCCTGTTTGTGGCTGCATAGTGCCATTCTAGTTTGTGGGATCCCAGATCAGATTCCCTGTCCATGTATTGACATCATAAAAGAGAATAATAAGAGACCCTGCAAAGTTAGCGGCTAAAAGTCACGGTAACAAACAATCAATTGATTTGAAATGACTTGCTTCTTATTCAGCCAAATAAACAGCTGATACGAAACTCTTTTATTTTGTTTTTACTGGCGCATTGTAATGACAACAGTGAAGTTTCTTTGTCTGTGAGGTATTTGCATATAGATGAGGAGAATAGACACAAATGCATTGGGGACTTCGATAGGAAAGTCTGAATGACCTAGCCAGGATATTATCAGGTCGTTTTCAGTCGTAGCCTGTTTATCCTATCAAAATGGGACTCAACTACTGGTTAACCTCCTGACTGTGTCCTAAATCTGTTTTGGGTATAAGTTTCCTGAGTTCCTAACTTGCTAACAGATTTCTCAAGCTATCAGTAGCTTTTTGGAACTAATTCAAGTGCAGATCTTCAGTGAAAAGTATTGATTTTGGACGTTATCCATCTATTTGACTTTCTCGTGTCGAATCTCGAATCGTAAGACGTCATACTAATATTATAAAGACGATTAGTGAGTGTGTGTATGTTTGTTACATTTGCACTTTTCTGGAAAAAAAGCCAGTTTCGTTTATATTTCATATTAAGCTGACACTGCGCAATCCAGGGCCTGGATTACCACATCGGTTATTTTTATCCGAGTGCGGGATGTACCTAATTTCTTAAGGACGCGGGTGAAACCGCGGGCAGAAGCTAGTAATGATGTTTCAACGCTGTTCTTTTACTATACTATGTCAATTTGTAGTTCGGCATACCTACTAATGATTGGTAGCTCTGAGATTTCTTGGATGTCGTCCATATAATATCAATAAGTTTTAGATTTTTCCTTGAAAACATCTTGCGAATAAAAATTGGCACTAGACTCTGATGGCTGTAATTTAGACAAACTAGGATAGTAGTAATATTTTCAGTCGATATGTAATTTACCCGAGCTTCCTTAGCTCAAACATGACGGATCCCATATTTCCGTATCTCCCAAACTGATCTTCTACGGCAAATTCCGCAAACAAAAACATACAGCAAAAAGCGTTTTCGGGAACTAGCCAGCATGATCTCGATCTCGGGAACCTTGACCTTGGCACGGACCTCGCGGAGGTCAAAACTGAGCTCCGTGAAGGCCAGAATTAGGCGGCGTCGCTCCTCACAGTAATTACTATGGCAGACTTCAATATGGAGTTTGGGACCTCCTTTAATAACATCCTTAAATTGTTATTTAATGTGTTATCTATTATGGTTCATTTTAGTTTGACTAGCTATGTGCCTTTTGCGAATTGTGTGGTCTTGTGCTCAAGCAGCTTCCGTAATTGCGACTTTTTGTTAATTCGCGTTTACTTCTTCAGTCCCTGGCCCCGAGATCCTACTCAAGAAGTTGTATCAATTATTTCAAGACTTTAAAAATATATTTAAATTATGATATGACGTTTTATGTATATGATTATGACTTTTATAAATAGCAGCTGCTACGATCGTACTGGAACACTAAAAAAAGTTTAAGGGCCACTTTTTTAAATGGCCTCATGAGGTCACTTCGTTTTATATCAGTTTGACATAAAGTTAAATAAAGATAGGTATTACAGTGACTTCCTTGTAGGTTACCATCAGCGAAAATGTCTTCAAAATTGGATCATTGCTTCTGTCGATTATTAATGAACATGGAACTATTTCGGTCCCTCACAAACTATTATACCTTATACTTACATGTGAATAGGCTGTGATTACGCTTCCTCGTATTAAGGTATCATTATTAGATAGATATTAAACATAATGTTGCCAGCATTAACATAATGGGGGCGCCACTAAGCAGTATTTTTTGTCACCTGTCTCACCAATGTCATCGCACCTGACTGGCTTGACCTAAATGCCAGCTTAACATTTAATAAACGATAATAAATTGTAACGCACTCTCTTCGCTCAATGGCTAAAGTATAAAAGGCAAAGCGTGTACATTATTATGCGCAGAAAAACAAAGGCTGAGTATTATCTTTCGTGTTAAACTACGATTATTTCTGACGGGTCTCAGTTTCTATTTGATCAGCAGTTGGTCGTGATCATAATCGAGCAAGAAATACGAAAGGTTTTTATTACTCATATTTATTTAAAACCTAAGGGGTAATTGTACGAGCTGACTAAGATTAGTACTTAAACTAAGTCTTGTCCTCTGCCGATTTCGATGATTTGAGGATTGACATTGAGCTAGATTGGTGCGATAAAAAACCTAAAATTTTCCGATGTTGGTTGAGTAATGAAAACATAGTCCATCTGTAGAATAAAACTGCGTTTATCTGGTTGTGGCCGTTATTAGGGGACACATCGGTTCCTGTTGTCACACAAATATCATTCCAAGAAACTAAAGTCTATCAACTGAGCACTCTATAGGTCTTGGATACCGGTTCATTTATTTTAATAATGACAGCTCTTTATAGAGATCAAATGGCAGTCTCTCCATGTAAAATATTTGTCCACATCTAGTGAGACTGGAATTTGGCCCTAACCTAGATGGGGGAGGCTAGGCAGGTCAACTAAACGAGATTAAAGTATACCACATAGTTGTTCGTAACATAATTTACAAGTTTACAACTTGTTAATGCCAAATCTGTACTTGATGACGTCAAGCTGAGCAACATGACTGGCAAATAATACCTTCGTACTTAATACCTTCGTTATTTAGCTCACGATGGTAACCATGACGGAGCCAAAAGTAAAGGAAGATAGTGATAGAAATAACACTTAGCGATTAAGAATAATTAGGGGATTTTAGGCATCGTCAGGCGACATAATATTTAGATTCTTCATAGGTACCTACAGACAGACATTGTGTTGTTGGGGGTTTGTTCCGCCTCTTATTCCCAGAAAAAAAAAAAACTAAAAAAGTGGTGAATGGTGGACTTTTCGGGGTTATTTATAAGTCTCATTTAAATAACCGTTTTTTATAGTTAGTGCTTTTTATTTATTTAAACTAAGAAACCCAATTGGAAGTACGTTGTAAAAACACTTGTATCAACAGAATTTAACAAAAGAATATTAAATGTAACTTGGGAAGTCACGTAGGCAATAAATATATATTTTTTTATTTATATACGTAGAACCAAACTTACGACGCATTCGGAGCAATAAATCGAATCATCGACTCCCACGCATATGATTAAGTGTTGTGTGATCAGTGTGATCAGACGATCCCTAAATAACTTATTCGTCGAATATATCGAACTGTGAATAATCGCTGTAACTCCTTATTTTCCTTGGGCAAATGATTCAGCATTTAATTGACAAAAGATCTTTTAGCGTTTGATTTAATAACGCTACCCCTTACTTCTGAGAATTTACACGTGGGCTCGGTCACATATCTCAGGGCTTCGAGTTTTATCGTAAATTGAACCGTATTCTATCATCGTCGTGCAGAGAAACTCATGTAACTGCATACAATGTAATTTTATATGATACTGGTCGTTTCCCGCAGTTTCACCCATGTGCCCAGAGCGGCTAAAAAAGTCACTTAATCACAGACACAAAGATTTTACTTGCCTACAATAATTTGAGTAATCACCTTTAAAACCCCAACTTTAGTATGTGTTGCGAGATTGCCGGTGAGTTATATTGTGGTGTATGTGCTTATGACACATTAAGCTAGTGGAAAAGTTTGATAAATTATCGCAGACCTCCTCACAGCGGCGATAACCATAAGCTACAACTCACTATCCAACCATAAATGGAGGTTTGCATAAAATTCAGAGTAGAGATCTCGTATGTACAAAAACTGTCAAGTCATCTTACTTGCCTGGCTACATGAGAAAAATTGAAAAGTTCTTTCTCAATGTTATTGCATCTCGCGAGTATTATCTCAGTCACGAATGTCATGATTACGTGGCCAGAGATTTTATATCAGCTCGTACGCAATTTTTTTATTTTCGTATTCGCAAATGGTCTCCTCTGGTTCACACGAACGCAGGAAGGAGACAAATTCCTTCATAAAAAGTACGAGTTGTTACATTTTTAACTAAAGCTTTTAGAACAAGTTTCTTTGAAAGTGCTGTTGCTTGGTTTTCCTTGTTATATGTATTATGCCCTCAGAAATTGCATCGCAGGATTATGGCAAATATGAAAGATCTAGTTTTACAAGTCAGATAGTTGAATACTTTAATGTGCTTTCGACATTTAAGTGACCTTGCGAAACGAGTATTTTTTCATGGATATTAATTATTCAGAATTATTGCAGATGTATTTGCTAAGTAAACTCAGCGATTCGCTAGTCAAATATGAATTACAGAAATTCTTATGGGGTTTTTATGTCAGACCAAGTACTATTTCACATTTGCCCGCAAATTGTCAGACGGACGCAATGCTAAAGGCAAATATTGGCAATATGGTTCTGCTTTTCGCGTACACGAGTCTCATAAATGGTGTATGGTAACAATAAATTGAAAAAAACCGGCCAAGTGCGAGTCGGACTCGTGCACGAAGGGTTCCGTAAATTACAGTTAAATCAACCTATCTCAAAAACTATAAGAGATACTTTGATCAAACCAAAAATCGTTGAAAGAGTTAATTAGCATGCATCACCTCTATTTTTTTAGAATTTTATACCCCGTAGTTATAAAAATAGAGGGGGGGGACATACTTTTTACGACTTTGAGAGCTGATATCTCAAAAACCGTTCACTTTAAGAAAAATGTTTTTTAGAAAACTTTATATCATTTTAAAAGACCTTTCCATTGATACCCCACACGGGTATGTACATCGAAAAAAAAAATTTCATCCCTCAGTTACATGTATGGGGGGCCCCACCCCCAATTCTTTTTTTTACTATTTAGTGTCATATTTTTGTAGCGGTTCATACAACACATATTCCCATCAAATTTCATCACTGTAGTACTTATAGTTTCCGAGTAAATCGGCTGTGACAGACGGACAGACGGACAGACGGACATGACGAAACTATAAGGGTTCCGTTTTTGCCATTTTGGCTACGGAACCCTAAAAAAGACGACTCCAATTCCATCAGATATCATCTCGAATTTATTACGCAAAAAACAAGTACGCAGGTACTGCATATCGATATGCGTCCACGCACGCCATCGAATGACTCACGAACAATTTGACAAGCATTTTGGTACTCTGATCTCGTATGCACGTTTGATTTACCCGCACATTTTGAGACGACCCCAGTTTTCTTAGCAAGTGCATTGACACTGGTGCGTTTTGTATCGGGCGGTGTTATTCACCGGCCGTGGCGGTCGTCGACCCCGTCTAACAGCTGATCGCGGTCCAACAGACACGTGTTCCGTGTTCTTCCCTGCTAAGAGATAAGCACCCGCTTTGTTTCTCTTATATACGAGACATGAATCGCAGGAAAACAATGTTCGATTTACCTGGATTATCTCCCAAAGTTCGTGGACCTCTTGCAAATCAGCAATTTTTAGCTAATAATAATGCCAAATTCGGTGTTTTATATCTCACATTTAAGTATTCTCATCTAACACAACGGAAGTTAAAATTCACGTCACTATGCATTAAGATACTAATCATTGTAACGACGGAAATACCAGGCCCTTTCCGTATCATAAATCCTGCTTGAACAAGCTACAATTCCTGTGGAATCCGTAGGAAAGGATGCTGAATTAAAATTCCACACCGTCGTTGCACATTGAAACTTGGATTAACTCATTTACGATACCTTAAAGTTATAATTTTATCAATGACGCCTAGAAACGACTGGGAATTTCCAAATACTTGACAACCTTTAGCTGCAAATAATACACACATTTTGTACCAAGCCTACAATTTGTTTCGCCATTTTTTCTGTCGTATGTCTTAATTCAAGAACCTGTTATTAAGGATGGAATATTCCATGACAATTAACGTTAATTCGAGTGGAGTCCATGTTTCTGTAATGCATGAAATAATGTCAACGTATGATCGTGTGGCTGCCCAAAGCGTCGGCAGCGTCACGGTCAGGGCAATAACCACTATACGTGTACAACGAACGTTGATACGAACAACCGCCCGTTCGGCGCACGCGCACGCTGCTCGTAATTATCGATGCGACGCCTTGTTGCAGACGGCTAATGTTGCGTAATGCTTTATATTGGCGTACTAATTGGCTCTATGTGTTTACTATGTTTGATAGTTTTTTTCTTCCTTTCTTGTTTTACGGTTGATAGGCAGTCTAATTTGATGCGTATATTTGTCACGACAACTTTGTTGCGATGTATCTATCAGTGTAACAAGAATTATGTTCATCAATACGAATAGATCTGCATTACTTACCACAAACTGTTGTTTATGGAGTAAACAATGAAAAACATGAAATATTGGATATTTATGTTCCATTCGCAGCATTCCAAGATTGCGTTTTTTCCCTGTTCCTAATATAGCGCCGAGTAAGTGTTTACAAACATTCTTTTTGAGAGTTCACTGACAAACGTGTGCTATTTTTGGAACCAGTAAAGAATATTCCACACTTGTATGTTCACTTATTTCTTTTCAAAACTCATAATGCTAAATCGATGTGCATCTCTACTATTCAGTGAAATGCGCTCTGCATTGAAAAATTGGCAATCATTAAGCCCATAGATTGGGGTCACCTAAGTCGTGGACATCAAATATTTAAGTTGCCATTCGATATTGAGATCTGTTGCCAAATATTAATATCGAATCTTTTGAACAATGAGAGTCGTGTATTTAATCATTTAAAATCGTGTTGCAAACCAACGCAGTTCCAAGAACTTGGAGTTCTACTGAACTGCGTGTTCTTGGAAAGACTGACATAGATGAGTTACATCGTACTAGATACGTAATAGATTGTAATGATGATGAGTCTGTTTATTGTACTCGGCCCTCTTTTAATAGACCGGGTTCATCCTCACGAAACCTAGTCATTATTGAAGCAGTTTATTTCTGGTACTTTGCCAAACGTTCAGAATACTCATCCGCTTGTTCTTGCATTTCTGAATTGAATGATAAGTTGGAGATTATTTTAGCGTTCGTTTCAATGTTAACGCACTGTGCTGACCTTGAGACATTAGGGCCATTAGCTGGAGATCAAAGATCCATTCAGCGGGGAAGTGACCCTGACGACTCGTGAAACAAGTAGAATCTATCAGTACGAAGTCAAGATATATTGCCGACAAGGAGTTTAGAATCTTATTACGTTCTAGCATTTGCTAAAACTAAAAAAACATGTTGCTTTTTTGAAATGATGTCTTGAGCTATTTTCGGCGATGAACAATTAAGGAAGCTGCAATGTCTAGTTAAATAATGCATGTTTGCACAGTCAATGATTGCATGTTGGACTAAGACGATATAATTCACTCGATGCTATAATATAATCTAGACTGCTGACAGAAGTTAAGAGAAGCACGATAACAATAACAAGCCAAATACGCCACTGCTTTATAAGATGAGGATGATAATAGATTTACTTCGCACGCGAGGATCTAGCTATCAATTGACGCAACAAACAGTGACGTTTTCATGCATTTGAAAAGGGTCCCCCCTTTATGGCAGAACTTTTTATGGCATAATCTTATTTTGCATACCAACAGTTGGCATAACCTTCATTTCGCAGAAAATCGTGTGGCATACACTCATTTCGCATAATTTAAAAACGCATAATTTTGGCAAGCAGAATCATCTTTAGGCATAAATTTCATATTCATAATACTTAAATAGTAGAAACATCATTTAGCAGAAAGTTGTCAGTCAGAATTTCAAGCATGCAGAATGCAAGCAGGCATGCAGTATGGAAGTAAGCATGCAACATGGAGCAAGCATGGCTTCTGTCACGGCTCCGGCGCTGCGGGGCTCCGGCGGTACCATGCGAGCTTATCGTCGCAGATGGTTTTCACGCTCACCACCGCAGCTTCGGCTTACTGGCCGGCGAGCCGGCCAGCCTCAGCCGCGTCGGCAAGCGTTAAAACTACCTGCGCCTCAGCTCGCAGGCCGCCTCGCCCCTCCGCGCCTACGCGGTTTTGAATTGCACTCTAGGGGTAGGGCAGACAAGACTACGTGGTGTCGGTTTTGCAGCGATTCGTTTTCGCTACTAGCTTCAATTTTTAATACAATGTTTTTAATTGAAGGTTATAAATGACAATTTGCTAAATAAATTGAATCTAAATTAAATTCTTCCATCTTCATAGTACGCCAAATGAGATTATACCAAATAATAGTTTCTCAAAATATACATTATGCGAAACGAAATAATGCGAAACTCTAACTATGCCAAAAGCAATTATGCGAAATAAAATTCTGCCATCTTAAAAGTATGCAACTGTAAATTCGGGCATATAAATATTCGGTGAAACAATAATTATGCTAAATATTTTTTATGCCTTAAAAACATTCGTTGAAAAAAAATTATGCCAAGTGTGTTATGCCAAATAAAATTCGGCCAAATAAAATTCTGCCAGATAGAAGGAACCCATTTGAAAAACATAAAGTGATAAAACATTTAAAAGATCAGTTTAATGCTAGCGTTGGCAGCGATGTCTTCTTTTTTGGAAAATCTAAACCCACACATAAGCCTTTTTATGAATACTTAACAGATCAAATCTATCAGCATATCACGCCTGTATTTGAATCAGATTTGTAATGGTCTCAAAAACATTAATGACTCCATTGTAATTACATGAAATGACTTGGCCTTTTTGATGCCGGGGTGGATCAGCCATTGTTGACTGGTGTTTTTCTGGCAGATGTTAATAAAACAATTCTGATATATCATAGTTTTTTGAATAGGATCTGGGAGTGATTAATGTTGAAAACGTTTATTCATTTTGACTGGAATTACCAGCGTCTGTGGGAATACGAATGTTGTCTTTAGAATCGAATTGATACCGCACTGCAGAGCCTAGCAAGTTTACTCCCTAGACAAAACTGCAGCTGCCGAATGCAGCAATTGAAAAATAAAGTTTGTCGTGACCTTAAAACTATTAAGGTCAAGCCCCAGATGTGACTGGCAATCTCTTAGATCGGGTCCAAAACCATAAAATATTCCAAACCACAAATCGTTTCTACTTAAGGAAAACGTAGAAATATCTAGACGGGTTTATTTATTGTTGTTCTTATTTAAAACAAGCTTAAATGTCGCTTTCTAAGAAATTGATGCAACCCTTACTAATGAGTTGGCCACACTCATGCAACCGAAAATATGACTGTTTGTATGTTAACTACTAAGTAAATTCAAATAAGGCAGCGATCTTCCGAGACTGTCCAAACAATTATTTTTAAGCTTCGAAAACGACATCTAATCCTAGTTTTACAAGATTTTTTAACTTCTTTGTTTGGATAAACTGTTAAGTCTCAATAGGAAAACTACACGAACTCAAACCTCGATAAACGCAAATCACTTCAAATTGTGCATTTAAATACTTTGTCCGCGTACATGTTAATTAGATAAAACTGCAATGATTAAATTAATGTGGTCAACAGGATATTGTAACTATAATATATTTGGTTTTTCCTTATCTTCTGATATTTGTGTATTTTCCTCAGGTAAACAATGACTGTACAAAAACGTGTCTATATCCAGTATTTGCATATATTAACTTTGAGAATTGAACCTTCCGCAATATCGTTTTTTAAGGCCTTTATCTAGTTGTTAGTGGTGAATATATTTTCAGTACTGTTTACCTTAAGTCCTTTTGTTTTTGTACAATTCGCGTTCTTCGAGTTTTTGGGGAGAGACAAGAATAATTATTGAGTTCATAGTTAGTTTAAGGGTCATGCTTTTGTTGGTGCAACTGCATCGTATGCTGGATCCTATGTCTATCATGTGCTGATTCTTCAGGTTCGTTTATACGTACATTCCTCGCCTTTAATTTTAGTGAAAAGTGGATTCAAGTCCACTGAAAATGTATCACACACTTATCTGCTTTTTTGTCCACAGTCCGGAGTTACGACAAACACGACAAATGCGGGCTCGTGTGGATACCGCGCGTTGTTGCGTACCGATGTCGCACGTGCGGCATCTCGCCCTGCATGTCGATATGTCGCGAGTGCTTCCATCGCGGCGACCACTCCACGCACGACTTCAACATGTTCCTGTCGCAGGCTGGCGGCGCTTGCGACTGTGGCGACAAGTCCGTTATGAAGGAGGATGGGTGAGTACCTCTTCAAACTAATGTCTAAATGCTATAAGGGAGAGGCTAGATGGCAATAACTTATGAAGCAGTCCTCCGGACAATACATACCAAGCTTAAGGTTTCCAATTCAATACCTACACTGAGTCTTCAAATCCTTTTGATGTAAAAAATAATTTAACGTCCCTTCTTTTTGTCTCGATCGAAGTGAAACCACATACCTAACACATTTCAACAATACCTTTGATGAGTCACATACCACAAATACCTGAAACTTGTCTCATTACGGTCGAATCACCTCGTTACACCACCACAATGAAGATAACCTGAATTGTTTTATTTACTTAACCTTTTACGGCGACTGTAATTTGGGATGCCACATCAGGGTCAAGGCTGGCGTGTCGAGTTTTCGCAAGTCGATTGTAATGGCGACGAGGCGTCCTCCCGGCGCCAACTATCCGCTGATGCTGGCTGATAATAAAATATTTTATATCTCGTTGAAGACAGTCCAAATTATGAAGGGCTAAAAATAGAAGCTGTATTCTTTAAATAAATGTGACGGATCGGTCTCGCTTGCGCAATATACGCGGTTTCATATTGGAAATTGCGCAAAACTCATAGAATATGCATTTTCGTTCGATCATTATAGTTGTATTATATTCATCCACAGCTAGTGAGTTATCTAGGCTCCCGGCATATACGCGGGCGGCTATATTGAAGCCATAAAGGCATATAAAGGCTTATGTCGCACACACAAGTTGGCCCATGTTTCACCTACTATCTATGACTAAATGGGGCAAAATAATGGCGATCATCCCACGTAACTCGCCCCAGTTGGCAAAGACCGGAGAATTTTGTACTTAGAGATATCGAAATGACAGTGAAACTGCAAAAAGATCTGGCAAACCAAAAGGGATTTTTATTGCTGTATTGGTTCGTTTTACATCTACAGCACTTGCCTCTCTTCTTAGAAGTATTTAAATTAATTAAGTATAACGTCCCAAAAAGTTGTTAGTCACCAAAAAACACAAAACGTGTTTCGATACCGGACCGGATTCGAAATGTAGATCAGATAATCATGGTACAAAATAAAGACAACGAACAACAAACTTTGCGTTGACGTGACACTGTTTTTAATAGAACACTTTACATAGACTCTGATTTACTAAAAACTGGAAAGCCTATTGACTTTGTGATAAACAGCCTAACTCTAGTTAAGACAGCATATGGAATTTGGTATCCATAATAAAATATTTTTTATGTTTATGTGACATAAAAGCTGATAAAATAAACTTAAACATTATGAACCTGACATTTCTCTGCACTTTGTCTTGCTACTTTGTTATCTTTCACCTTGTATAATACTGCATGTTTTCGAAGAAGATGTAGTGTTTATAAAACAGGTTATTTTCTATCAATGTTATTAGAGAAATTATGCGCCGCCATGTCCCATGTTTGCTCGACGGTCGTGAGCGCGAAACTACTAAGTGCTGATTTTATTTACACTGTATTGCGTACCTTGTTTATATTCACATTTAAGTTTAGTCGGATTATTTAAATTATGTGCTTATTTACAAGCGGTGGTTGTCAAGTTGTGGTTTAATATTTTGCTCTTCTTTCTGTGAAGAGTCAGGTTTCCATTCAGATTGCCGCCTCATGAAATAGGGTTAAAGGCAAAAATGGAAACAAGGCAGTAATTTTATATCATACATGTGTCTGTAGACACAAAACAATACATACATTCGCTTATGATCTTGTAAAAGATACGAAACGAACTGACATGACATGACGATGATGAATTACTCGACCTTTTTATATGCCAATACATACAGCTTCACAGGGTCTCCTAAAAAGGTACAATAACAAATAAGGTGTAAACACAAGGCAGACATTCTTCCCTCGCCACCGTAGCCGCAATTTCCGCGCAGTAACTGCAGTCTATAAGCCGCAGTGCTACAGCCTGCATTCCAACCGTGTATATTATAATTGTTGCGATTTCCTTCGACCTACCAACTTTGACTCAAAAACTGATCTATTGGGCTCGTTATTTATAATTAGCTTAACCCCTAAAATCCGCTTTTACATAATTTCTAATTAAATCTAGTTTAGCCTTGATTATGTCATAAATGTTGTTGTTAGTTGATGAATAAAATTTCCATTAGTTCATTACTTAATAGGGTTTAACTACCAGGTCTTACGCGTCAGGGTTGGTCACTGTTTTTATACGTATTTCTAATATGTTAGTGAAATGGATTCCGCATTGCAATTTACTGTACTTGCTTATTTTTAAGTACTGTATCGTCTCGTACGTCATTTGTCACTCATACCTATCTTACTATTGGGAAATTCGTGTACAACTTATCAAAATATATTCTATCATCGATTTATCAATCTTAACAATTAAATCAGAAATAAGTAAGCACCTACAACGAGGCGTCTGCTGCACTGAACGCGTACAGTCATTCAATTTGATTGTTATCGCTAACACGTGCTTCTTACGAATGTTTTGCTTCACCAAAGCTAACACATTATGTTGTGTACATATCGCTATGATTACTACTATTTGTGACAAACACGAGACTCTATATCGTGGCTGCCTGATAATGTAATGTATGGTTATCGATTTAATTTATTTGTTTACTGGGCGTTTCTGGTAACTATGGTCTAGATTACTAGAAGAATTTTTACTTGAATTATTGTTTTCTCTGTTTCAAAAACAACTGTTATATCATCATGAGCTCCCAAAAGATTTTTTACTTTAGAGGCTTTTAATGACCCTGTAGATTACATATTCCCATCACGATATTACAGGAATCTGTCGCCATAACAGCTTAGCCATTTTATTTGTGGCAGAAAATCATCAGTTGACCTGTCACGCTGTAGGAGCAGCAGGATCGAGAGTGAGACTTACTGACGTTAACCAACCTTTATTCCTTTTGGAGGTCTTTATGTACCAGGGCCCCAATAACTCTTTTGAACAATCCCGCAGCCCAAAACGAGCTAGCCCAAATATCGATTACTCCGATAGCGCTGTTTATCAAGCGTTATCGCGGCCGACATGTAATCTGGGCAGGCAAACACACGTGTTTGATAACGTTGCATGTAACCAGCCTGTGTTTGATTGAACTTGACCGGGAACGTCCTAGACCTTCAGACCAACGTGACCACGCTCTACTGTAAATAGACTATAATTTAGCTATTGTAGGTCGTGATGAAATTGGGCGCTTTAAGTTTTGAATTGGGAAAGAGTTGTGATTTAAATTGTTTTGGATAGAGATTTAGAAAGATACACTTTGCGAGAGGCGAGTAGAGTTATATTATAAATGCTTAGTTAGATAAGACAGGGTATGATTGTGTATAGCTGATTATTGTAATATTTTACACGTGAGATATGACGATGATAACCCAAAGTAAATATAAACCGTGACTGATGTAACTACTTACTAAAAATACTACTGTGAAGTAATATTAAATTATCGACAAAAAATAAGCACGATGATGGGTAGTTTCTGGGTACAATGAACTCCCATGGTATTTTTTGCCGAAGCAAGCAAAAAGCTTAATGCTATCATTTTTATGAAGAAAAACCAAGGAACCATAGCGCAAATGGTAAGAAGAATTTACTGAGCTATGGGTGGAGTTAGACCTCCTGTGATGATCATAATAATAGCCTTATTTGGTGCATCTAGTGCTTAACGAATGGAACTAGACATACTGAAGCTGGCAAGTCAATTTATTGCAGCTCGCTACTGAAAAATAGATGATGGAAAATAGAAAATCTTTGAATAGGAGAAGAACTAAAGCACATTAAATGAGAACTTGAAAACATCTGTACATATCTACATATAGCCCCTGACTAAACCGAATGCCTGCGTGTCATTATTCAACCTACGCCCTACACACCCTCACAGAGAACTTAAGTCATACTGAAACATGGCATAATTACAACAAACAGGTTACCAGGATATCATATCGTATCGGCCATAAACTTAACACATTTCTGTTCGATTGTTATTCGGATCGCTCAATAAGCAGCTGTACATTGTTTTGTTGACATTTCATACATATAGAATTAGAATACACGGCGTGTTTCGCATACGTGGAATGCTTTAAGAATGGGAGTAGGCGGCAGTTAGTTTTGTACCACCTGTCTGCAGAAATTACAGTTTTGAAAAACTTTGTTGGAACATTTGATTATGGTTATGGTAAACGTGTTTGTTGATCGAGCTATTGTGATCCCAGAAAATAGCGTGTTTTGGCGACGTCGAATCATGGGCGTAGCCAGCTTTGGGCTCAGGGTGGGGCAGCAGTCAACCTATCCCCCGGGGGAGGGCGGGGGTCCTCCTATTTTTTGTATCTTGAGCCGTTAATCTCAAACTCGTTAATGTCTTAATTTGAGAGGTTTATATTTTCAGGTACAGAAAATAAACAATCACACACAGGACAAAAGCCAAAAGTAAGGGCATTTAGTTTCTGTATACGCGAACGAAGCGAGCGCGAAATTTTTATCGAACTTAAACCAAATATTACGTAAAATTTAGCCCAAACGTACTTAACTTTTTGTTTCTTGACAAATACAAAAATAATATAGTTTCTGAATACGCGAGCGAAGCGAGCGCGAACTTTTAATTATTTTTTAAGACTCAAAACCAAAAACTACGTAAAATGTCGCCCAAATATACATTTTCATGAATGGGGGGACTAGATACGACACACCCGATTTACGTCCATACGAAAACCCCCTCGCTCGCATATATAAGTCAATAAAAATAAAGTTAGATAACGTATAGCAACTTCGCGCAGCTAAGCTTCGCGGACCACTCGGCGGAATGCCTCCAGGGACCACCAGTGGTCCGCGGACCACCGGTTAAGAACCACTGAGCTAAACGATCGTTCTATTGTACAGGTCGTACATGGCTGGGCAAGCAAAATAGCGAGCACGGTTTTTACACTAGGATAAAATTACATTTCCGAAATTTTGATCACATCTACCAGTTCCATCTCCTTCAGTGCATTATTTTTTGGATTAGATGGACGGCTCGGCTCGCTACGCCACATAGCAACTATTCCTTTAGGGAATACGGCTCGCTTTCAAATGACGCGCGCACCGCGCACGTTCGGGAACTCGAACTCGTAAAAAAAACATTGTTTGATCAGACAACTTATAGGTCAGAGCCAGGGCCCAGGGTGGGGCAAGTGCCCCAGCTTGCCCTAGTGTGGCTACGCCCATGCGTCGAATTTGCCAGTAATAACTACATGGTTATAAGTCCCAGCTGGTTGGTTTGATAAGATTTGTACATTTACGTTTAGGTCTGTGTAACTAAATTTTAGGCAAGTCCTTTGCTTCTGGCAAATATGACACATAGGTTAATATAAAAAGCCCGAAAACAATCCATAATATCTGTTATTCCAAATATTGCTATAAGCGAATATGATTCATAGCGCCAATAGTGCCCAAAGGCCAATAACGCGTACCTCTGTAAGGTAACTGACCTTGTCTCTAACAGCGAGAACTGAGACTTAGTTGTCCATATTATAATAGAATTTATCAATATTCTCTTTCCGATAAAATTCTTCTTTTTATTGTCTATCTCCTAAATGTTGTCTAACCAGTATGTGATAACCTGGATAGCTCCGTTATTCGTTCCATTCTTGTAATTTAAACTTTTGTGATACTGCGCATAAAGTTAGACTGAGGTCGAAATATTCTCTATTTGTCTAAAAATATGATCATATTAAGGTCACTAGATTTTCCTTCTTATGATATCATGTATAACATCTTTTGTTTATAAATGAATCACTAGGACATGTTCTTGTGATTCCAAGAATACACCACTTTATTTTCCTTATAATCATGTGGTTGCAGCTTAGTAGGCTAAAGTTTCAACTATCTCAGTTTACAAAGAGATGTTGATAAGGGAGAAAACATAATTATTTTAGCTGGATGCCCATCAAATAAAGATGAAACCCGCATTCGAATCATAACCTTGGCAGGCACGTGACGCCAACTTGGTCATGTCTGCATACATAAAGATTTAAGAGCTGTAAACATCGATTTCACGTGTATCCATAAAATATTGCCTTCATAAAATAAACAAAGTTATCGTATACATTGATTGCAGAATGAGTTACTTTCATGATAAGCTGTGATTTGCGTCCGATAACGATGTTGACCCCAATCAAATCTAGCTGTCTGATTGCCACTTATAGAACACGCGTTTATCGCTTATCTTTATCCAAATTAGCTTTTACCGAAGAGAAACTAGATATATCTGAATCAAAACTAATTGTCAGCCATATTAGACTTTTGTTTTTTGAATGTGGGAAATCCATACTTTGTTCCTTTTGTACCAGGGCCACGGTAACTTCCCATAATGAAGAGCTACTAGGATATACTTTCAGTTGTTCTTATCTCTTCGTGATGCTATACAATCGCAGCTGATGCAAATATTTCTAAGACATGTACATCGCAACTATTAATCATGCTCTCTTAAAATCACAGGGGTTTTAGTCTCTTCAAATGTAGTGATGATCATAACAACCAGTATTTGTGGTACTGCTTAACCTTGTAGATTTATCGATCAGCTGTTATTTGGTCACCAGCTTAGCGATACCACAAGTCATGCATAGTTAATCTGTTTCTATTTACTATTCATTCCGAGAACAGTAGTGGCAAACGTTTTTTGTTGATTTTTGATAAATGATAAATAGAAATCATTTTAATACGGGGCTGCAAAGAGGTCGTAAACCTGGTCAATGTGCCCAAATTGTTATTAAAAGAGAGAGGTTAATGCATTCCCTACATGGGATGTTTTTACTAATTAGTTCCAAATGGGTGCTAATTAAACAGGCTTCTTTTTAATATCATTATTCGTCCCCAAAAATGTATGTTGCCTTCTAAATTACTAAGTCAGCCACAATTAATAAAGCGTCGAGCATCTAAATAATACTATCTTAGCCACGAGTTATCTTCCATTCTAAATACAACTCAGCATGATGGTTATTTTTTTGCATCTAAATTTGTAGCATGCATTCTAATAGTAAACTTCTTAAATACTATTAAGTGACATTATAAAAATATTTATTTAGCTTCTATTTTTTTAACTCGTACTAAGTTTTTTGTTTAAAATATAACACATCCCATATTAATTGACCCAGCATGGAAGTAAGCATGCAACATGCAGCAAGCATGGCTTCTGTCACGGCTCCGGCGCTGCGTGGCTCCGGCGGTCCCATGCGAGCTTATCGTCGCAGATGGTTTTCACGCTCACCACCGCAACTTCGGCTTTCTGGCCGGCTATGCCGGCCAGCCTCAGCCGCGGCGGCGAGCGCTGAAACTACCTGCGCCTCAGCTCGCAGGCCGCCTCGCCCCTCCGCGCCTACGCGGTTTTGAATTGCACTCTAAGGGTAGGGCAGACAAGACTACGTGGAGTCGGTTTTGCAGCGATTCGTTTTCGTCACTAACTTAAATTTTTAATACAATGTTTTTTAAATGAAGGTTATAAATGGCAATATGCTAAATAAAATGAATCCAAATTAAATTCTACCATAAAAAAAACGAGCCAAGAACAACGTTGATCTCGTTTTTCTTGGCTCGTTTTTGGAAAAATGAGGCCGAGTTAGTAAACTAGATGACAATGTATAAATAAGAAGGACAAGTTACAATAATTGATGATCTTTTATTGAAGCTTTCTAGTAGATGGCGTTGTAAAAAAGACGAATTAGTAGAATTAGTTTATTAGAGGCTATGTCATTTCCCCGTTGCTTAGTTATAAAATTAGAAGTTTAATCATGTGTCCAATAAATAATTTTGTGGCTAGACTTATAATTTCCCGTTCCAAATCATTTTCCTCAGATCGGTACTCGAATCTTATATGATTGTATCGCCCCTATTGTCCAAGCTTTCTTGTTTATCCTCCTAAAAGTCACGGAACAATACCCCAACCAAAACACCAATACATCCTTCGAAAAGGAACAAAACAAAACAAATGCATATTCCATCCAGAATGCTCACAAAACAATAGACCTGAGCAGACACACTGAAAAGGCACCTATCCTTTACTTGCATACCAAGCTTCCTTCAAGACAGAAAGAGATGTAACCAACAAAGTGACCTTTCGTGACTCAGACGTCCGTTTGAAGTTGCCCCTGGACCTTCGAGATGACCTTGAAGTCAAATCACGTCATTCTGACGTCACAAGTCGGCCTAATCTCGATGATGACGTTTTTGATGAAATTGCTAAAGATGTACAACAGATGTTTAATGATTTTGATTAATTGTAGTATTAAGCCGGCTTTACGGTTGTAGTTAAGATTGATTACGTGATATTATCAACGTAATAAATGTTTTATTATAATTTATTGTTATGTGAATATGTGTTTAGTCTTGAAATAAAGCGTTGTGAAACTCATTTTACATGGTGTTAAGTTTATATCACGATTTAAGTCCTAAGTAACTAAAGTATAAGATTTTGTTTTCATAATTTGTGATTGAGCAATGTTATTGGTATTATCCTAAGCTACGTTTACGACATCATTCTACCTCCTTACTTTTGTGTTATGATCATTTCTTATCCAGTCCATCTTTGGTTACAGGTTCTGCAGTAACCACGGCAACAAATGTCCTCGTCCGGGAGACGTGCCAGCTGCTCTCATGTGCGTCGCCGAAGCCATGATGCCACGTCTCATACTGCGGCTGCTGCAGCATTTCAGAGAAAACAGGTTGGTAGCATCACCATCTGTTTGATAAAAGAGGCTACTATCAGTCTTGGGTCCTCATTGCGTTGTGGTGATCACGAATGGTGTGACCAATTAATTTTTAGAAGAGTTTTCATGGATTTTATGCCAGTTCTTCTACATAGGCTAACTTTTTGAATCTAACTTCTTTCTATTTATATGGCTCAAATAATGAAAAATTTTCTTTATGCCTAGCTGTGAAAATGGTTCCAGCCAAGTTTATATTGCCATAAAAAATTACTACCGAATTTGTTATTATGTTTTATCCTAGAAGATAATATTTATATTCTCCTTATCACTCTTAAAGCACTCGTTCGGTCATAAAGCAAAATAACGAGACTAGATAAGCCGAACATTTGAATTTCAAATTAATCAAGATGCAATAGCTCTAAAATCCGCTCACCAGAACAAAAACTGTCCTCGTGATTGACGAAGCCACACGTATGCTGCTAAGGTTTCCCACGGCAACGGTGTCGAGTATTTTTAGTATATTCAGCTCATTCGAAGGTAACCTAGAACTGGGTTTATGACGGTAAAATAGGTCAGCTTTAAGTGTAGGTCACGTCTAACCCCCTTTCTGAGGATAGGTTGGAATTTAAGAGCCTGAAAAGGAAATGGCCTATTGAATTTGAGATGGATACTTTTAGAATTTGATGATTAATAAGAAATAGTCCTTGGGATAATGATAATGTGCTATTTCTGTTTAATGTAGTTTAATTTTATGATATTCATATTATTTATTTGCATTCCACAATGTATAAAATAGGTGTAACAATATGGCTTAGAGCTAAGTACAATTGTGGACCCTGTAGGGCACAGTTTAAATAATGATGTTTTATGTGTGTTTCATAAGACACCAATATCAAACTATTTATATATCCCACATATTATCTTGACCTTCCCACTTGAATATCCTGGCTTCTGGCGTACAATACACACTTAGGTATGAAACTTATCGATATACGCCAACAAGCAACGAGTCTTGATGGTACTTGAGCGCCTCGACGTCCCTCTTGACTTGCAGAACGGTTTGTGGGCTTAAAGGGTTTTATAACGTTATCTTCCAGATAGAAAATCTTTACCCAACAGATATGCTTTATAACTTGGTTATTTAAGAATGGAATATAATATATTACAATAAACAGCCTGTATTCGTTATGATCATTTCAGAAGACCACGACTTTTGGAGTCAAAGTATAGAACTTACCTTGATGGACTAAACCCCTTCCTAAAATGGTATTGTAGTGATGTATTAGGTGCTTATAATGATGATTTCTGTAAATTTCTTGACTCTGCTATGATATTGTCCTCAGTTGCGGCACGCAGACAACGTCAGACACGTACAGGATCACGGTGCAGGAGTGTGAGGGCTACGTCAAGATGCTGATGGAGTTCAACAACATGGGCGACCTCATGCGCTCCGCCATGACTAAGGCACTTATTAACCCACAGGTGAGCACTCTAGTAAAGCCAAGAGTTGTACTTAAGGAGTCCGAAGACATTTAGAATATGTAATGTGTATAGAATAGAATAGAATAGAATAGAATAGAATAGATTTATTTATTTGCATAAAATGTAGGTAATTTTACAATTAGGTGTTACAATTTTATTTGACCCGTGTACATTCTGCCAGAATGGCATGCAAAAAATAGGACTTATACTATAAACATATAATCTAGGTATCACTTATAACTATATTAATTTAATCTAAGAACAATAATACTGTAAGCTAAATTGAGTTATCATTAATGAAATCGGATACAGAGTAATAGCATTTTGTAATAAGTAAATTTTTGAGTGTGTTTTTGAATTTTCTTAATGGTAGCTCTTTTATCATTTTTGGTAGATGGTTGTAGATTCGAGGAGCCATACCCATGACACTCTTTGTCAACAAAGAAGTTTTATATTTACCTAGATATAACTTATCTTCATATTGAGATCTTAGACATGTGGTTCTGTTTCTAGACATCTTTAAAGTCGGGAATAGGTGGTGATTAGTTTTTACAAAAATAGCTATTTCCAATATGTATAGGCATGGGAAAGTTAAAAGATTATATTTTTTGAAAGTAGGTATGCAGCTGTCAGTCACTTTGAGATTAAAAATAGATCTAATACAGCGTTTTTGCGCCTTAAAAATATTTTCTCTCTCGCTACAGTTACCCCAGTGTGTATATGTATGTGTGTGTCTTAAAATTAGTAGTTGATGATATTAAAGAAAAGCAATTGTATAAATTTCGAAATTGATGCCGAATATTTGTAAATATTATTATATTATTGGACGATAGCTTTTGAGTGAATTCTGATGGTTACATTATCCCTTATCCAAGTCATGTATTTTTTGATTTCTGTACTTTCCGCCCACTTCCAAGCACTTCATCTCCATTATAAAGAAGGGGGATTATTCATCTTATTAATGTTTTCTGTGTTGTTACTCAGATGTACCGCAACCTGGTGGAGCCGCCGTTCCCGGACACGGAGTACGGCTGCTACATGGCGGAGTCCAACAAGATGTACGAGAAGGCGCTCGAGATGTTCCCCGCGCCAGAACCGCCTGACGAGTGAGTACCAACACTTTGCAAATACAAGCTCAAAGTAATGATAGTCTGTATAGTGTAAGTAACTATCTCTGCCTTTATGTTGAAGTAGAATCGGTAACTGCCTCACCTTTGAAGATACTATTTTTGGTACATGGATATGGATATAAAAGTAAAGCACTGGTACTCAGCTACAACCGGTTAGACTGGAAGTCGACCCCAACATAGTTTGGGAAAAAGGCTCGGAGGAGGATGATGGATATGGATATACATAGATGGAGGTAGAATAGACTTTACACATAACTCTTAAAACAGTTCTCTCTCTAACTTGGTCCATTGTTATCCCAGTGGAAAAACGTACTTTTCTAGGGACTCCACTAAGATGAGGCGATTTGACCATACTCACAGCGCTAGGCATGCGTGTTGGTGAACGCAGTGTTTGGTATATTTTTTGCTTTCAATGCTATTGCCATCTCTGAGCAAAGCATTTAATGTCTCACTTGGTATACAGCAAGTTAAACAACGTTTTGTTCTCAGGTACCGCCACTTGCCTGCACTAGCCCCGCGTCTGCAACACAACACACTGCTTGACGAGTTCATATTCTGGACGTTCAAGTACGAGTTTCCACAGAATGTGGTCTGTTTCCTGCTGAATATGTTGCCGGACCAAGATTATAAGGTAACATCGAATATAATTTTCACAAAATATATTTCTTTTCTCGTACATGCTCGCAATAAAAGAAAATTAAATAGAATTTCACTTAATTATACCTCATTCCTTGACAATAGCTTTGTGTCTGCCATATCTCTGCATGTAGATTGTACCTGTGCGCTTCTTAAAATAAATACTTACCTACTGTATTCCACAAGCCTTTTTACGATCAGTTATTTGCTTGTTAAAGGCTTCCAGGATTGTTTTCAGTCCTCTAAATATTATTTAAAAGATTCCTGATGGTCATTTCGGAATCTAGCGATCGTCATGTGACTTATTATTATGTTCGTACATTCTCATACGCTGTTTATTCTTGCACCTGTCAAATACTAAACTTGATAAATCTTGTTACAGGAACACTTAACCCGCACATTCGTGATGCACTACGCCCGCATACCCCTTGTACTCGAAGACGCGGCCGACCCAGACACGCTCTCCAACCGAGTCGTCCACATGTCGGTCCAGTTATTCTCCAACGAGGCGTTAGCATTACGATGCGTTCAACAACTACATCTACTACACGTCATGGTCTTGTCTTTAAGACTTATGATGGGAAAGATCCTTGTACAAAACACCCTACATGATCCCGACCAGAATTTCCACTATGTGATAGATTGTACGCGAAGAGTGATGAAGGAGCATTGTTACTGGCCCCTCGTGTCGGATTTCAATAATGTACTGTCGCATAAGAGTGTGGCGCTGCTGTTTCTGCAAGATGATGCGTTGGTTGATATGTGGTTCGAGTTCCTGTCTATGTTGCAAGGTTGGTATTTTATTTTTTATGCTGGTGAGATTAATATGTATTTACAAAGAAATATAAGGACATTTGTAGTAAATAAAAATAATTATTTTTAGAGCCCAGATGGGCCATCGTAAATAATATTCTTCGAAAATAAACTTTATGGAATGGAATACAATGCAGAATTTAAACCAATCTTAAATTTAATGAAAGCCTCCAAAATTCTACAAAAGTAGAACTGCCTGTTAAATAAAAACAGCGGCTAAATAAACATAAAATCTTCACACTTCTTGTCTTCACTCACCTTCTGTGGAGTCGTCGAACGTGGAGATGTGTCTTGTTTTTGTGGTGGGAAATAAAGGACGGCGCGGCGTGCAGTGGTCAGATAGTGCCGGTAGAAACATACTGGCTGGTCATCGGTTCGGTCGTTCCACGCAATCCCGCCTGATACTTTCATCGGTCCAAAAAACACGTTCAACCAGCCCATATTAAAAAAATCGAACTTATCAATTACAACATCCTACAACTCTTCCAGGTATGAACGTAAACATCCGCGAGGTAGGCGGCCATATCGAGTTCGAGCCATCCTCCTACTACGCCGCGTTCTCGTGCGAGCTCGAAGCTGCGGCGTACCCGATGTGGTCGGTGCTGTCGCACCTGACGGACGCGTCGCACGCGCCGCTCGCGCGACGCATCATCGCCGCCGCGCTCACTTACCTGCAGGAGTGGCTCGATGCTGTACACTTCACTACGCCGCATATGGAGAGGGTAAGTTTTGTAGGGAGAAATACATACGTGCTTTTCGCGGTGCTAAAAGTCCAGTAAAGGTGGATCTAAAACGTGGAGAACTAAATAACTAGCGAAATGCCATAACGGAAAATCGCCTAAGAAAGAAGCGCGCCAATATGCGGGCTTGCAGGGGATGAGGAATTTTACTGTTTTCGTCCTTATGTACTTTCTTTGGACCCGAAATTTTTTGTAATACCAAAAATCGTACACAGATACCTCAAAGAACCCGAATGCCACATTAGTTCAATCGTAACTGATTGTTTTCGTCAAGCTCACCGTACGTATTTGACGTAGAAGAAAGCGCCTAACCTGCATTATGGCATCTCCGCTGAACTTTCCTAACTCCGCTGCCCCGCACAACGTATGAATCCACCTTATCGCTGGTAGAGCCTGGCAAGCTCGTTAGTAAGACTTACTCTTGCACGCGGGGAGCGCTATTGACAGTTAGGTACTGTGGGAGTGTCATTATCGTGCTTGCCATCTTGTAGTTGCGAAATCTAGCCTGTGCGTCTAGCCTGCGGCTCGCAGCACTGCTGGCAGCCTCGTCCCTTGAGAATAGTTTCTAATAAAGTATACACTTCGGCAGTCGGAGGTGATGCACGCGTCGTTCCACTTCCCGCTGCACCGCTACCTGGCCGCCTTCCTGTGCGCCGGCGTGCGCGGCATGGGGCTGCGCGCCGCCGACGTGCTGCCGCCGCCCGACCTGCTGGCGCTGCTCGCCGTGCACCCGCTGCGAGTGCAGGTCAGCCCACACCAACTATCCATCATCATCATCCAGTGCTTTACAAGGAGCGACTGCCTATCTGACCTCTTCAACCCAGTTACCCGAGCAATCCCTTGGTTAGACTGGTGTCAGACTTACTGGCTTCTGACTACCCGTAACGACTGCCAAGGATGTTCAATGACACCATAAACTCTATACATCTCCTCAAATAGCTTTGCCATTACCGAGCCATGTAGGCCGGCAATACACGGACCGCTTGAAGCAATCAGGTGTTCTACTGGTTGTCGGACTTCTTAGCTCTTGACCGTAATGACTGACACATTTTAACGGTCATGTATCGACCGTAATGAGCGTTGCTTAACTTGTGATCTATGGATCCCTGCAGCTGTCACTTCGCAACGAGTCTTTCAGGTAACCAAATACTCAAAGTACATATGTCATTGTTTCCTTAGTAACTAACCTTAGTGGCACTATTAAAATATAATGAAGAATTTAATTTAACAACTCCAGCAATTTCATTTTGGTATCTTGATCATAACTAGCACATTTCGCAAACGCGTGCAAAGTTAGTCTAAACAAAACTCCTAACAGCATTTTCTACAGTTAAAGATGACCTTTCTTGACCGTGATAACTAAAACAATTTAGCACTATAATATAATAACCTTAATCGTTCACTTCTGTAGTTATATGAGCACTAGGATATTCCAAAATAAAAATAAATAACAAAAAAATATTTAATGTATTGTTTTTATTTCCTAAAGTAGGTCCTTAACAGTATGTCAACCAGTGGGTTATTTATAAAACAACTGGTAAAAAAAACTTATAGCCTTATTTGTATTGGAAGATATCGGAGACCTCGATACATTCTTAAAGCTTTATTATTTACAAATATGACAGTTAATCTGGCTTCCATTCACAAGCTCAAAGGATATGTCATCGTTTACACATAGTTCTTAACGTAAACAAGAGTAAACAGTTACGTATACGTATCTTGTTTGAAAATAAAACCCTTTGCGCACACCCTATTGTACGTTCACTACAAGAGTATCACGAAATAAAACTCAGTACAAGACTTAAAAAATACGTATTATCAAAAAGTCACAATTACGCTACATTACAAAATAAAATGAGTATATGAAATTGAACTGTATTCTAATTGACGATAGGCACAAATTCGGTTGTTTCTGCCTCGTCGATGAACTCGGATGGTGGTGGTTCGGCCTTCACGTGTCTGGAGTAGTCGTAAGTGATGAGCTTGGCGCCAATGAAGCCGCCGGAGCCCCGCGCTCCTCTGTGGTACAAGCCCGCTCCGCTGATCAGTGTGGCTCCTTTGGTGTTCAGGGCTGTGGACGAAACAGTTTTACTTTTAAAAATGTACGTGTGGGGAAAATAATCGTGCCAAATGACTTACGTAACTATTACTACTAGACAAAGGCCTCCCCTGACGTATACTAATCTCAAAGTCCCCTAGCTTATGTCAGTTAACTTGTCTTTAAATTGCCCTGATTTCCACGCCGGAATCTCTGTGGTATATTTTTTTCTGTACTGCGTTTTGTTTTGTTACCAAAATAAATAAATAGTCGCGCACCTTTAGAAGGCACAACCGGTTGGATATCAACGAAAGGCACCGTGCTCTGTGCCGCGTCTGCGTCGAAGTCCGAATGAGTGAACTCTATGTACTGGTCGTGTTGTGAGTCTATGCGCAGCGATGTGTGCGCGCGCGTCGGGATATCTGGCTTGTGGAGCTCCAGCCGTGACCTGGAACAAATGGAATATCATATTATATCAAGCCCTTTGTCCTTTAGTCCTTAAAGCTACTGCCCAACGTAACTGCAGGATTTTTGGTCGAATTTTCTGGCAAACCATATTTAACTATTTCACTGTCCACGGCCCATGGGAGAAGAAAGTCATTATATGTAAATCTAATTTAAGGTCTTGACTTACCTGGGGGTATAAGATCCTTCAGTGTTGTCATTGCTGATCCATTGACTCCTGTCCGGTGAAAGCTTGCCTGTCGTGTAGTTGAATGGTGTGGACCGGATTTCGAAGTGCAGATGGGCCCCGATCATTCGGAATCTGTGGAGAATAATAATCGGTTAATATTGTTCATTCGATATTAAAAATTGGTTGTTGTAATATGTTGGTAAATATGTCTTCTCACCTGGCTCCAGTTAAAACATGTCCAGCAGGCGAATCTAACTCGTCCAGATCAATGGCTCGTTTTTCATACGACAGTGTGTGGTAGTCAACTCCCTCTATGATGCCTGGCTGCGTCGGGTCGAACGCCTGCGCGACCACTTCTTCCGAAGACTCCACGAAACCTCTCTCAACCAGCTTCCCTTGGTAGATCTGAATGTGGAACACTTTGCCGTGCTTCACTAAACGGATACCTGTTACTACCCTGTGGAATATAGCTGGTGTTAGAGCATCTAACTAAGTATTGTGGAAACAAATAGTCCACCCGCACACCCATGCTGTTAACACAAGATATGACGAAAGATGAGATTAAGACCGACTGGGCAGAAGTGGAAGTTTAACTGCATGTGTAGTCCCCGAAAGCGGTATTTACAACGAAAGCAAATGTGGTCGTGTCAATTTAGTCTGAACTCCTCCGCTTTCCCAAGTACTGACTTGTTGTTCTTTATGTCTGCTAAGGCCTCTCGCAAGCTGAAGAAACGTTCAGCCACGCTGGTTTCGTCCTCGCACAGACAAAAGCAATACGAGCAGTGAGTTAGTGTCCATCTCCACCAGGAGTCGACCTTTGAACGAAAAATTTGCATTAAAGACTTTTGACTTGATTGGGAGGAAATCTTAGAGTGTCCCTAAAAGTGTGCGGGTGACCCGGACATTTAAGGGACTAACTTGTTGTTGGCGATGTCTGATGTGGCTTCTCGAAGACTGAAGAAGCGGTGCGAGCGAGTTGCGTCATCGCACAGGCACATGCAGTACGAACAGTGCCAGAACAACCAACGCCACCACGAGTCAACCTGGGCATGTCCACTCCATTAAACTGGGGTCACTATTAACTGTTTTAGATCATGACATACTGTGAAAAACTAAAGTCAAAATTAAAAATGCATCATCTTTGGATTTGTAGAAGAATCTCTGTCTTACATAATCAGATTCACGTATCGTTCTGTAGTTCATCTGGGTGTCGTGTTTGCATTCTGATTAGTTTCCTTAATCATCTGACCTCATTAACTACTCTCCAACTCTGGCAGATAAGCCACGCTTTAATTATTGCTCTTCAAACTGTAGGCATGTCACCAATATGCAAACATTGGAGCCAATATTTTAATACTACATCCTGTTATAGCGACGTGGGGTCAAATATTGGTGACAAATTGTTCTCACCTTGGTCGTCCCGAGTCTGCAGCTGCCGACCCTTCCCAAAGTGCGTCCGTTCTCATACTCGATCCATTCGTACCGTCTTTGACTGCTGTAGCTCTGTAAAATTCAAATTATACAGTTATTCGAATATCTTCGCAGTAATATAGCAGAATTATCGTGATTTGTTTGTTTACAAACGAGGTCACGGCTACTTTACTAGATTGCTGCTTTAAAATGAAAATATTTGTTCGATATTTTTCTGTTGTTGTTTTTGTTCCACTTTGGTCATAATAGCTAACGTTTTTATTTCCTTTGTCTGCATGAACTCTGTTCGTGTAGTTTCACGTTAATTATACCAACAGTATAATCAGAAGGGGACACTTAAAGATATGACTCCACATTAATTAAAGCAATTTAACTTTGCGTCAGTATCAACTACATGTATTATTTCTAGATCGTTCTAGGTTTCATTTTAACAAGTTTTCAAGAAGTATTTATGTGACATTGTATGAAGGTGACTTACCGCAGGACAGACCCACATGTCGGAATCCACATACTGGCAATCAATGATCCTGCCGTTGCACTTATCCTGCTTCGAGCAGAACTGCTCCTTGTAGCAGCCGTGGTTCTCCGTCAGGGTGTAGAAGGCGCAGTTCTCCTTGCACGTGCCGTCTCCGTTCAGGTCCACCTCGTTTTCTACGTAGCCTTGGAGTAGGCGCGTCACTTCGGCGTAGGTTGCTGGAAACAGAATTAGAAATTGTTGTATGAAAGGCCTTTTAAAGAGTACAGATTCAATAGTGTAATTACCTTTATAATAATAACCCTCTGCGGAGAATAAATAACACCCCGTCATTTAAATAAAAATTAAGATAAACATGTTTGTGTAGGAATTTCCTTGAGATTCTGTTTATCTGCTTTGGTTTTCCAGTCTCGCCTCATTTAAACTTTATCAATGATTGTGGTAATTTTAGTCTATGTAAGACTTACCACCACTAGTGTGCACAGGGGGGTCACATCTGTACAGGTCTCGTTTCGCCATAGCCAAAGCAGCTCGCGCTGCGCTGGCTGTTTGTCCCGTTCTCTCTGAATACCTCTGCCTCGTCAGGCTTGCTTCTTGAGTAAAGTTACCTGAAAACATGCCATTAGTAAATTATTTTTAATAGTTCATACAAGTACCAAGAAATTAAAGCTTGAAAACAATGAAATTGATCTAGTAAACTACATTGATTGCCTCTTTAAATGAATCACATTGTTTATTCTACCCATATTTAAAGTATTTCATAATTGCGGAAAATAATAATTGAACATGTTTTGCAATAACAACAGATATAATATTACAGTAATATAGTAATTATTTGCTAAATTATAGTTATTAGTCATAACGAGTACAATGTTAGGTGTATTGCACTTGCAAGATAAAAATTACAATAACTACATAATATTATTTATTTCTTGTGGTCTTATGGCGTTAGTATTATTCTCAGTACTAGCCTAAACAGCTGCAGCAAATGTATTTAAATTTATTTTCAGTATACTGTTACAGCCTTTTTATCGTCCCACTGCTGTGCACAGGCCTCCTCTCACATGGAGAAGGATTGAGCATTAATCACCACGCTTGCTCAATGCGGGTTGGTGATTTCAGACTTTACAGTCCAGGTTTCCTCAAGATGTTTTCCTTCACCTTTTTATCAGCCATTGGTGTCTAAGTATACTTAGAAAGTACATACAAACTTAGAAAAGTTGCATTGGTACTTGCCTGACCCTGGAATCGAACCCACACCCTCATACTCGAAAGGTTGGTTCTTTACCCACTAGGCCACCACGACTTTTGATGATTTTGATGATTTTCAGTATAAGTGATAACAACAAAAATTGTTATACAATAAATTATTTAAAAATAATTACTAAAATAAATTATTATATTTGTATACATCCTGCGTTCTGAATATCAAGAAGTGTAACTCGAACATAATGTTACCTCGAATACAAATTGTTATTCAGTATGGCACGGTCACTTTGTTTCTTGAAGATCAACCAATCAATTAACATTATTTATTTACTTCCTATTTCTTTGTTCTAATTTACCTTCATTGATTCTTTTTGTCTTAAAAAATAAGGCTTATTCAAAGTTTCTAATTGAATCGAACCTAACCACTGTCCAGATTAATTACTGTTACTCTGTACAAAATAAGTACAAGGGGATCAAAACAACACATACTTTATAATACTGCTTTTGTTGTACATAACATGCATAAATTAAGCGGAATTCACATTCAGAAGCGACGTGATAGCTCGTTTAATGTAATGTTTTGCATATCACTTTACTGATAGCAAAAATGTACATTGACGCATGCGCACCGCTGTGACTCAATTGTGATGCGTTTTAGTCATGTTCGAGCTTTTTATAAATATCTTTGTTTGAGCCTTTTTTATATGTTTCTCAGAAAATCGTGTTTATTATTGTTTCTTCGCTTTTAATCTTACAAAAATAATACATAGCAGTAGTTATGTATACTGTTATGATAGTAATTATCTCTTCAATTACTTTTAATTGACCAGCTGTGAACATCTGCGGGTGTTTTTAAACAGGGCTTCTCCTATCATAGGGGTTCGCTTAATAAATAATTACTGTAATTACTTCCGTAACAATCACTCTAATACAATTTCCTTTTGCCATAATTTTTTTATATTATATCAATTAATGCATCTATTTCCATTTCAATCAACATAGTTATCCTGCCAATTACTACATTGGGGTGCCCTTAATTTGTTCTTGAAAATAAAATTGAAAATTCCTCGACCAAGAACGTCCTGTACGCTGGTTAGCATAACTTGTCGACATTGCTCACTCTAGGTGACCTAGAGCCGACCAATTTGTTTGTTATCCCAAATCTGGGAAAACCACTTTTTCAGCATAAATATCGTCCTAAATCGTAACTAGTAGTTGGGGATCCTTACCTCTTCCGTATATCCTGAGCAGCATCCAAGAGAACTGCATCATGGCATACCCCTTGATCTCAGTCAGGGCTATGGTGTTATACATATCGTAGATCAGCTGATGCGGAGACATCTGCAGGTCACACACGTCTGAATCCTCCTCCTGGAATTGACAGACAGTATTTTGTTAAGTGTGGTACGGAATTGTGGAACTTAATGTGTTTGTATATAAGGTTGATTTTTGTACCGTAGTTGTGCCGCGGTAAAATCGTTCAGTATAATACGTTTGTTTTGTCTAGGTCTGCGAAAGTTCACGTTAGTCTGGTTTTATTTTGAAAGAGAAAGACATGGCAATATTATTTTGCTCTGTTCGCTAGACTGACGTTCTCATGATCGGATGCGGAAAGGTGACTCAGGGGTTTTTATCCAAAAATTCAGACTTACTAACGACAAGTTACATACAAGCCTAAAAAACGTAAATTGCTCCAAATGACAGTCATGACTCTCTGTATACAATACAATGATGTCATATTTCGAAATAAACTTGATATACCTAAGTTATCACACCTGTGGGAATTGTAAACAGTGCCGATTAGGTATATGCGATATTTATATCGATACCATTATTTTCTCAGACCTTACTTTAATACAAATAAAATGGCCGACAATTTTCCTGTTATTGACCTTTGTTTCGAATTTAAAGTAAAGAGGTATGTTTTTATGTAACTTGTGTATAGTTTCATGCGTGATGTTCGCCCATTGTCCTCATACTGCTAATCATGTGCGTTTAATTGGTCTAATTAGCTTGAGCTGCGTTACTAATAAAATGTTTTATGCGCCGTTGCTTACTAGTGTCAACTGTAAGAGTAGTTTAGAGGTCCCTGCGGTACAACGTCCCGTAACGAGGTTAAGAGTAGCCTATGTCCTTTCTGAGGCCCTAGGCCAGGGATTTCGAACCTATGGCACGCGTGCCCGTGGTGGCACGAAGCTAAATAATTCGGGCACGTCATTATTGAAATTACATATGTAAAAAATCCATAATGTGCGAGTAAAAAACAAGTCCCTTCTTCATAATCTTTTACCTTTTCATGTTAACTATTTGCCTACAGGCACGCCTCAATAATTATCATTGTGTTTTTTATTTAATTTGGCACGTTAGTCAATGAAGGTTCGCCATTCCTGCCCTAGGCTATATGTGTACTTTGAAATAAGTTCAGTAGTTTTGGCGCGACAGAGTTACTTTCGCATCACACTTATAATATTAGTAAGGATTAACAGAAATAATACTTAGTATTTTAAGTACCTATCTGGTATTGTATTTGCAGTGTTGTAAATTAAACTTAGTGTTGTACCTTCTTACAACACATTTTACGCCCACAGTACATATGTATGCAACAAACAAATTCTTTCATGGTAGTTTCATAGTGCCTAAAGATGCATGTAACAGCATGAATACTTTGCGAGATTTTTTCCCTATGCGGGTTTTGTGTAGCTAAGTCAAAGCAGGTAGACCTACGTGACAACAGGGTGAATCAAAGCTATGTGACACCTTAGCATATAAAATGCATATGTAACAGCTGATTAAATGACGAATACGAGGTAATCAACTGCCTGCATTCTTTAATAAGGCTTCCGGTGTAATATGCAACGTTTTCCTAATGACACATTAATCCATAATGGTTAATGTTTTAGAGTTATTACAATGAAACCGATACTTTGTAACGGTTATAAATATTATAGTTATACGTTAACAACTTTCACGCTTCGTCCTTTAACGACCCTCAGAGCCGCGTGCCTCCACGAATATTAATACGGTGAAAATGTTCTACCTACTAAAGTTTTAATTTGCACATACATGTATTAATTACTGTACATTCGTTCATTACAGGCATTCTGACGATTTAATTGCATACTTATAACTCAATTTTAAAAAGCCGTTTGTTTATACTTTTAGGCATAACGAGCATGTGCTCAATTATAATAACCTGCTTTTTGATATTCCAAATGTTTGCGGTAGTCACAGCAAGCGAGCAATAATGAGGGCATTGCTTCGCGAACAAAATACGATTACCCAATAGACTATACAAACAAGACACAGAAATACGACGTTTACAAAAAAAAATATCATGTTATTATAGGAGCAGTGTAAACATTTCGATTGTATTACGATAAACAGTAGCTCGTAACACATTACCAAACATTATATAGCACGAATTTCCGTCGTTCTTGTCTATCTACCCCGTACCACTGTAATAGTTATTAGACACAAACTTTACCTGCAGAGCAGATCGGAATAAATCGCCGTGCTCCAAGAAAGCGTGAATCTTTCTCACGGCTTGGGCCACTGACGTTTTAGGGTCCATCAGCACAGACTCGGCCATGTCCAGCCATTCTTTAACTGGCGCGGGAACGGTCCCCGGCGTCGCCTGGTGCCTCACGAACTCTATGAAGTTCTTGTAGAACCCGTCAATGACCTGCAGCTTTTCCGACACTTTGTTCCATAACCACGAGTTGAGCGTCAGCCTCTTAGGCCTTGGAATTAACTCGATCTGATCGTTCAAAGCGTAAAATGCCTTTGTTAGTTCGACGTCCCCGCCAAGGCCGGAGTCCCGCCACATAGGGTCCGTGACGTTCCTCCATAACTCCTCTTCTAGATCGTAGAACTTGTGTCGCACTAAGTCCGTCGGTGTAAGCTCGGTGGCTAGACCGATCGCGAACAGCGCAGAAAGCGCTGCGATTTTCATTGTGGCACTGGATGTGAAACGTTTTGTGACGCGGCACGAGTTACACTGACTGACGCGAAGTGAGGGGACCGACGGAACGCAGTGAGTGGGGTCGCGATAGTGCTGTGCCGTGCTGTGCGTAAGCTCGATACTCGTGTCTCGATGTTTTGGATTTTCATTAAACTTAACAATGAATACGTACTATCCGAAAGCCGTAACAATTGAAAATAAAATTCCTAATACGTTCTTCAAGCATTTTAATTCATTTCCTATCGTCGTGTTTGTCCTTAGAGGCGTATAAATATAATTGTATTGTTTCTTATCGGTGTCACCATGAGTTAAAGGACATGTTTAATTGTATACAGCCTCGCAGTTGTTTTTGATTAGATTTTGTTTATAGAAAAAATAATAAAAAAACTGAAAATGTTTTCATGATTTCTCAATTACTCACATATATTAATTATACACTTCATCTAGCTACGGATTATTAATTGGAAACAGCTGACCGTATTTACACTTTACATCATCACATCAAACTGTATCGATATCGATTAGGCACGCTTTCTGTTCATCCCTACGCACCCGCATGTTAATACTGTTAGCCGTGCTATAACAAATCTGTCTCCAATTCGAGCCTTATCGCGATGGAATAAGTCACAAAATTGTGCGTTTTAGATTTTTTACATATGTTGGTAATAGAAGCATTGTTATTATTATTTGTTCATTACATGTGCGGTGTCAGCTGGCAACTCCCGCGCTATATGTCGCATACGTTGCTATATTTTTTACACACACATTGAAATGCGAGTCTTATGTTTTCTTTGTTGAGTTCTGTGAAACACTAGCTTCGTAGAAACAGGTTGTCTTGGAAATCTGAACGTAAAGTTTGCTCTTCCGGACTGAGTCATTGCTAGCAAAAAGTTTGGTGACGCGATTTTTTTTAAGCGTCGTTTGTTTATCTATCACGTACTGAAATCAATAGGTGCTTTATACGATAATTTATTATGGTATATTGTTTGATGCATATAAGATGCGGTAGTAATTTAGACAACTTTATATATAACTTTAGACCTAAATAATTTGAATTAATAATTTACTTTTGACTAATTCTAATAACGCGATTTATTACTTAGTGTAATAATTGGAATGAATATATCTAATTAATTATTGCTTCGCCAGCCATTAAAAGGAATTATTTAATGAAGGGGTATTATAAGTCAGCGAGAAGTACGCATAATTACATTAGATAATGGTCACCATATTATTTGCATTGTTACGTTTATGCTATGAATTCTAACCATTTCCGCATGATTACATCTAAACAAATAAAATACCACTGGTTTTACATAAAGAAAGAATTAATTGCAAAACTATTCGTCTTGTATAAATGGTGCATTTGACACATTATAATAGTTATACAGAATGCAGTTAAAACAAATACCTATACAGTATAATTAAAAATAACAAAATTAAATTAAGGTCACTTGCGTGCTTTGCCCAGCACTTTAAATACCTGCTTCATAAAATAAAATATAGGTGAAAAATATCGAGCAACAAAAAACTCCCATGTCCCAGCCCTAGGTCCCGTGCCATAAAAACAATATTTTCATTGATACGACACCGGTGTAGTGTTCTGCGTTATGAGGAAGCGCCAATTACTGAGCGCTGTCGCTCCCAGAGTCACTGTGTTATGGGGCGTTACATATAGTTGTGACGTTGGACACTAAAGTGCATGTTATGAACTGGTACTATGAACTATCAGCTAGTTGGTTATGTAATGATAGACGAATTCAACCAAAAATATGGTATTATTTTCGACAAGTCTAATTATGTTTTAATATGACCCCTAAAACATCCAACGAACGCTGCCACTAGATAAAAAACCAAAACTTTAATTACCGAGTTAATAAAAATTAGTAAGTGTGACTTTAAATAAATAATGCGGATTTTTAGTATCTCGTCTCTGAAAAAAGCTTATCCATAATTCCTCATTTTTAACGAACATTTGTAAAATTTTAAGTAGGTATGCTATGCAGAAAATACCAATTACATAAAAAGTTAAACTGACTGCTGTTTACATTCCGTGTTCTGCGTTACTCTCGAAACGCCTAGACAAAGCATTGTGTCATGATTTCTGCTAATTACCTTCCTACTGTAAGAACGTATTTAATATCTTGTGCATAAATACCTTCGAAGAATGCTGTACTTCAACTCTCTGGTTTTATTCTTTTTGGTTTTATATTTTTCTTAATTTTTTGTATAATATTTGTACATACATATACCTATGGAGTGCTAACTATCTACTAATTTTATTCAATCAGCTTTAGTCATATCTTGACTAAACCAAATTAAAACCAGGTATTTTATAGCTAGAGAAAGCACTTCTTATTTTGGCTGCTTATTATCCGGGCGCGACGAGTCCTCTGGAGACTTGACTTTTATTTACAAAAATCTTTTGTTCTTTACAAATAAAATAAAATAAATATTTTCAAAGCTTTGATGTAGAAACCGAATGTTCTTATAATGATTCATCAAGACATTGCCTTGTACAGAATATTATGAGTCGAGCACTGACCATGTATGTATACAAACAGCTTTAACTCAGATTACAAGACTGTTTGTTTGTGAAAGCAAAATTGGCTGATGAGTCAAACCTGCTTTATTTTAAATACTTAACCGTGATCAAGATGTGATATTTGGGTTATTTTAACCTCGCCATAAAATGATGGTCATATAAATATTAAGTTAACAATCATGCACCTATGTTTCAGTGTTAAGTTTCTAATCTAGCCAAGTCCGCTGTTTTTGATCTTTTTGGAAATGACACGCGGTGTTTTCTTAACTTTTCAATTATTGTAACTTTGAATGCACTTAAACACAAATGCATTGTTTATGATACCAGGTCAATGCCAGGAGGAAGTAACTGCAGGATATGATACGACCTCTATCGCATCCTCCGATATCGTGAACCTCCAACTCCCATTGTTTATACCCAAATCAATGGGTGACGCTTTTGTACTTTGATACGTTCCTTCCGTGGAGTTGTCCTTTCTTCTAGTCTAGAGGGCTGTTCCTAATAGCGTCCGAATGCCACAGAGGATTCCGAGTAAAACAGGACCCCTTTCCTGTTACTAAAACTTCGCAGTGCACCTGTCTTGCATCAGTCTGCACATCATTATTGTTGCCAGTTAGACCGAATTTTTACATTTGTATTTATATTGCCGGAAAGCTATACGCATAGTCACGGACGGATCAAACTTATTCCGATAATTCCAGATGTTTCACTGTTATCGATCATTCATTAATAATGCAAAAAGGTCGATTGAAATATCCTAACACTTGCGCTTGGTACAACTGCTCAATAATCAAGGCAGTCATGTCTGTTGACCGACGAATACGTGTCTAATTTTGTACTATAAATAATTCTTTAATTTACTCCTATTTCTAATAATAAACCAATAAATGTTATAACAATTTCCCACAAGAAAACGAAAAAACTATCGACATATTTTTTAATGTTGAAATGACAGCATTCTCACAAGTTATACAACGTATTGTTCGATACATTTCTCACAGCAGTTATAAATTGATAACATAGAAAACTCATTAAACCTTCGATTTTTTTGCCTGTTGATGACATGTTCCCATTAGCTCTATTTTTAGTTCTCCTTGTTATTTTACAAATTTTAAAGTTGTAAGCCTTCAACTAAGTAGTATACATACCCATCTAAAGTAACCCATTGCAGTAAAAAGGTACGAAAAACTATGTGGAAATCGACAGTCATGGAATGGGCATGTGATGCGGAGGAATGAGAATCATGTTTTGATTAAAGTTTTTGGTATACAAATATATAATAACACTCACACACTGAGTAATTTAAGTCATTGACACAATAACGATCGTAACACTAACACATGTTGATATTTCGAACTCGTGCTGAATATAAATAAATATTCTATGAAACTGCACACATATTTTGAACACATGAAACCAAACAGATGAAAATTAGTCTGCATAAAGTATACCGCTATTTTGTCACCCCTCCATGTTCGAATCCATTAATATTAATACAATGCCCAATACACAAAGGAAGGTCATCAAAAATACAACAATCGAATAACTGTCCAAGTATTAAACAAAAAACAAGCAGAAATATCCATATCAGATTTGATTTCCTTTTGTCAAATGGGTGTTAAAGTTCAATCATGTGACCGCAGGGACCAAGTTATATTGGTCACTGCTGGTGACGAATATGACGAGTTTCACTTGTTTTGTCAAGGATACAGTTATTGGGACCAGCGGAGTTGAGCCCCTCGGCCCAGACTGAGTTGTTTGACCCTTATGAGTCATCCTTTACAGTTAGCAATTAATCATCTCGTGTGTGACAGATCGTCCATTTAGGCCCTCTACCGAAATCGATGCATATTTTTCGGAAAGTGGCTGCTTTCTCTTGTTTGCTTGTAAAAACCCGCTAAATACTTACGGAGAAGTCAATGTGTTGCTATTGAATATTAACTTAATTATAAGTTCAATTATAATTTATTTATTTTATTGCCGAAGAACCGATAACCGTTGGGGTAAAGATGACTTGCGCAAGACGGCTGGCAGGAGCTGGATGCGAGCAGCCGAAAATCGATCTCAGTGGCGTGCACTTGGAGAGGCCTATGTCCAGCAGTGGACTGCTATAGGCTAATGATGATGATGATAATGATAAGTTCAATGACCTAATGCTACTTGAAGTAAGTTTTACATTACTCACGCCTTAACAGGCCTCTCGCCTACTTAACAATAAATCCTCCTATGTATTAAAGCAATAAATGAGTCATTTGTGAGTAACTATGTAAAAAAGTTACCAACCGGACGACCGTACGTCTTGCTTAATACCTTACAGACACCAAGTCGAATAAAACAACGCCTACTGTCTGAAGCTTGTGAAACTAACGCGAAACAGATTCTGAACATATACCGTTATGTGCCTTTTACGTCACTGTAACACATTTGCATCATAAAACTAAAGACGAGGAATATTAACGGTGGCTAAAACATTATGGAAGCTAAGTTCAATCGACCGTTTGCACAAGTGAAAGTATTTAGACCTTGTCGACAGCACTACAACAGTTGTCTATTCCCCTGCATAATAACAATAAAGTAAACGTTAAATAATTTATTACTGTATGCTCTAAACCGCTGCGTATGAGTCACGCAACAGTTGACATTGAAACGAAGCTTCTCTTCAATTTGTGTAACGTCTATTATGTGTACCCGCATCATCGCTGTTCAACCTAATAATAATGATACGAATCGACAATTCATGCCAGTTATTATTGTTTCACTTCAAAGGACTCGGAAAAAATGTTACGTGATCAGAAGTGCCTTTGTTTGTAACTAAATGTGCCACAGTGCTTACAAACCTTGACATCATCTATCAGCAGCTGCAGCAACCCTCGTCCCAACAAGTTCTTATGCGGAGGCACAACTAACGCGTGCACGCGCTCCAGCAGCCCCGGCAACGCGCCAGGGTCGTGAGACACACACCACTCAGCAAAATCCTGTAAAGTACTCCGCTCCAACTCCTCCTGGAGTCCCACATATTCCCGCATCTGCCTGTTGGACCATGACACTCGGTTCAACAGGTCCGACATCTCGTGCAATCGTAGCTCCAACCGTGTCGGTTTATTTCCTTTCTTAGCCAAGAACAGTGCTACCGCACCAACTTTCTGCACACCAAGTTCAAGTTTTTCGATGGACCGTGACACCACCGCGAGTCGCGCCAAAATCTCCCGCTCCCGGCGGCGGACCACCGGCAGGTCGACGCCACCCGTCGCATTGAAAGGCTTCCCGAACACATCCCAGGAGTTGAGCACCTCCTCACCTACTTCCTTGCCTAGCTTGATAACGTCAAGGACCTCGTCGACTAGTGCGCGTGATGTGTTCGCCAATACAAGTAGAACAAGAAGCACGCGAAAGGTGCGCACGCGTCGAACGGACATGGCGGCTGACGCGCACCCACTGATGTAGCCCGCTCGAGGTCGTGGGGTTGCCACTGCACTACACAAATTACCAAAATCACAATAAATAATATTCACTTTCTTTAAAATTTGTTTGTAGAACAATAATTTTGAAACAGTTTTCTGTTGGCCTGTACGTAATACCCGTAATTTAATAACGCGCTTAGGCACTGACTCAGTCGTATGATACCATAGAACTGACCGAACAAGTTTCATTTATTTTTACCGTTTCTCGCTCGTTCTCAATGGTGGGGTCTTGTTTAGCACTGTATTAGTCAATGATTCTTATAACTATCTTGTCTAAGTGAGTCATTATTCTTATCTTCAGTGATTAGTTTATAATAAGTCACCTATTTATTATTATAATTAAAGCTTCAATTGGTAATCTATTAACTTTATAAATTGAGTTAATTACGGATCCTTATAAAAATTGTGATTGCAATATTTATTGATAAATATTCGGTATTGGAAAATATTGCTTAAGAAGCAATAAAATCCCCATTATAAGGGAAAGAGCTCCTACCACTAGCAACACTGCGATTGTCAAGTCGTTTGCCGCGCCTCCACAATAAACAAACACAATTTGGAACACTTTCCATTTCTTTGCCGTAGAATGACCCATTTTTTTTTCCAATCCCCTAACTTGGGATGATAAAGGATTTTTTTGTGTTGGAATTTTTATAAGGGTCGAAAAGGGTGTAAGTAGTATGCTAATGAGTAGTAGGTTCTTAATATTTTAGTAGACATAAGTAGGTAGATTTTTTTTTTAATTTCAATGGAATTATGCTAATAGTAGGTATAGAGACGCCAAACGTAGGTGCAAATAATGCTTCCTACACGTAATTTGCTACGATGTAGCATTCCTATTATAAGGAGCAGAAATGCGATATGATGACCGAGTATTATGGCTTTAAATTCGGTGTGGTCCTGTATCCTGAGAAACTGATATGTGATGCTTTTGAATGCCTTTTATTTGATGATATGATATGTGAAAAGTGGGTCAGTGGATGTCCTTAGAAGTTTTCAGCTTTGATACCTTTTTCTCATAGATAAATGTTTGTAAATCCTTAAAAGGAGTCCTAAAGAGAATCCAGGAAATTAGTCTAAAATATCTAGGTCAGTTATTATAAAGTATTAGATTACTCATATTAAGTAATAGTCATTTTCGTTGCTACCAATCGCTCCGCAGGCATGTGTACGTAAGACAAACAAAAAGTTTGCAACTGCATACTTTGTCGATGTTTACATCCTGGCACGGCCAAGAATGTCTTGTTTACTCCTTCGCGGCTGTAATTGATTAATAATCTTTGTATTTACTACGCCTTTCAATAAAAATATCTCATCGCGATGTATTGTTCTGAACTGAAGCGGTTTTGCGCGGTTTTACAAGCATCCTGAAGTAATTTATCTCGGTACCCGGATAAAATATAGCCTATATCACCAGGGGATATAGCTACCTAACAGTGGAGGAATTTTTCAAATAGGTTCGATAGTTTAGGAGCCTTTATGGTCCAAACAAACCAAAAACTTTGCAACTTTATATTATTAGTTTACATAATGTTGTTAATGCAAAAGGACTCAAATATTTATTTAGGTGCATTCTTTGCGCTACGGTAATTAACTGCGTTTTACGCTGATACGCAACTGACAAAACTAAAAGGCTTTTTGCTATCACTGTGAGCTGACTCGTTTTCTAGAAACCTATTATTATCCTCCTACTAAAATCAACGTGTGCAAAATTGCAAGTATGACCTCGAATAGTAACACGTATAATGGTTCCCTTGTATATTTTATGTCACGCATGTGTGATCAATTGATCATCACGTTTGGATGTTGAATATTTTTGTCTTATTCTGCTTACTTTTATCAAGTCTTAAAATACACATAAGTAGTAGGCATTTTTTCCCCAATTTCTAAGTCCATGCGATGTTTCTATACAACTTTGTATAACGGCGAGGGATCTGCCTCGCAAATAAATGACCCTGGCGGTTACGACCTTTAAATTAGCAGAATAACTTACCGAAAATTGGTAAGCCAGCTGCAGCACCCCTTGGCTCGTGAACAGGGGTACAACCAACTTATGCATTTCATCCAGTAGTCCAGGTACAGTTGTGTGGTCATAAGACACCAGCCATTGTGCATAGTCCACCAGCGTGTCTGACATAATGTCTGCCATAGATTTGGTGTACTTCGTCAGCTGATGGTCAACCATAGCTATGTGGCCAATGACGTCAGCCCATTGTAACAACCTGATCTGCAGCAATCCTTGCGCTGGAATTAATTATATTGTTCGTATATAAATATGTAAGGCATTTGTTTATACATTGCTGGCGTTTTATATTTATTGTGTGGTACGACTAAGGAAAATACCGATGCTCAGATGTTTCCTTTTTAATTAAAAAGTATTCTATAAAAAAGTCGTGGTGACCGGGTGGGTAAATAACCAACCTCTCAAGTATGGTACCAGGGCACAGGATTCCAGGTAAGTCAAGTACCAATGCACCTTTTCTAAGTTTGTATGTACTTTGTAAGTATGTCTTGGACACCATTGACTGTGTTTCGGATGGCACATTAAACGTTACGGGTAGTCAGAAGTCTGACACCAGTCTAACCAGGGAGGGGGTATTGGGTTATCCGGGTAACTGGGTTGAGCAGGTCTGATAGGCAGTCGCTCCTTGTAAAACACTAGTACCCAGTCGAATCCGGTTAGACTAGAAGCCAACCCCAATATAGTTGGGAAAAGGCTCGGCAGATGATGATCTATTAAAAAGCCTAAAACTAAAAAGAAAGCATAATTTTGCTCACATGTTATAATTATAACTTTCGAATTCATGATTATTTTCATCCAATCCGATATTAATCCAATTCACTTGACCTACTACCCAATGAACACAAACTTATCAAGCCAAACTTAATATGATTTTTGTTATGAATTCTACATATTCACTAATTACATTAAATAGTCTCAATATCTATTGAACAATGTTAACAATTCATAATTACCGTCATGTATAAAGGACGATTGTTTTGGGTCAATCTCGGCCAATTGCCTGCTAGCATAGATACGTACGAAAGAAATGAAAATATAGTAACAATTAAAAACTCCCTTACCTCTAGTCATCAATATTTCTAACGCAGGATTCTTCGTGATCAGATCTTCCAAATTTTCTTCAGTATATTTCATATAATTTTCATGATATTTTGCAACAAGCATTGGGTTTTGTGTCGCTTCATATGAATAGTATTCCGAGACAAATTGCTCTGCATCTTTAAGTATTCCTTCTTCATCATTGCTAGCCACCATTGCACCAAGGAGTATTAAATATATCAAAGTAACACGTCCAGCCATGACAATGCCTGCAAGGAATACTGATAAACTAAGTTATAATAAAAGGAACAAAGGATCGGTATCAGTATTGAACTTTGTAACCTTTATATCTTGCGATATTCACCCGACTCGCACTTGCAATTTCTAGTGGTGTAACGAGAGCATATAACTTGGAAGTCTCCAAGAAAAACCCAGAACTACAATTTCTAGTGAATTAATGTCTAACATTCGAATTTAGAAATCCCGAAACTTCGACAAACAAAATCTTATTCATCTAAACTGCTCTTAACACGTTTAAATAGATATGTTCCAGTCCAACATGCATATAATATGACATACCCGGATTTTTTACTGCATCTACAAAAAAGTACCCCATTACCCGTTTATGTCCCGTGTATGTGTAGGGCAGATAGATAAACGCTAGACGCAATTGATTTTTCTATTGTTTCATAATAAACGGCATTCAAGGAGTTAATTGTTACCATGGCTACACATTATTACGCCCTAGAAGTCCAGAAATATTTCAATATAGGTACAATAATAGTACATCTATAGAAAATTGGCAGAATCGCCATCGTAGCTTGTTTTCTTTTCTTATTTCTTTGTCTTTGCCTGACAAATGTAATATGTATGTATATTACGTTTATATTTTATTATCCAATTATTGTATAACATAACCTACCACTGGTATTTCTTCACTGTAGACTGGGACAAATCGTCTAAAGTGTTAAGTACGCCATTATACAAAGTGTACATGAAGTATTGATAAGTAAATAAATATATGTTTTCTTCCACAGAGCCTATTCTACGAGATCCTGGCGGGAGTATGGGTGCGCAACGGGCTGCAGATCAAGGGCCAAGCGATGACGTACATACAGGCAAACTTCTGCAATTCCATGGTGGATATGGACATCTACTGGCTGCAGGTTTGCGCAGCCCATCTGCCCGCAGACCAGTTCCTCGATATGTGTATTGATATGTGAGTATTTGTTAACTAATCTGATTAATTTGTCAAATACATATACGAGAACCTCCTACAAGAGAACTAAGAACCAATTTCAAAATTTAATCTGAGAGATCTATAGCCCGTATTGACGATGTGGTAAAATTATAGTTCAGTATTGGTTCACATTCATTCACATGTACTAATTTATTAAGAAACGATACAATGGGGTTAAGATTGGACTTAGAAACCGTTAATGGGACTCATTTTACATTATAAAACTAGGAGGTATATGAAAAATGTATTAACTGTTAATTAATGATCGTTTAAAGAGCAACGACACTCATCTGATATTTTTTATTTTTTTTATTTATTCCTTTATTTCAGGCAACTAGGGCCCATAAAAATACAAATACACATATATCGTACATTACAATACTTATAAACTAATACATAAAAATTCTCCATATCAATATATATATACAATACTATATCTATAAAAACTTAAACATACTATAAATACATAACAAATATTCAACTATACAGATCTATAGATATTATACAGATATATAGATATTATTTATGAACACTTATACTGAATAACAATTTAAAAAAAAATACTTATAATCGCATAATCGAATGTTTGCGCGGGATCTTAGATTCTAAGAAGCAGTGTTGCCATATATTACTATTCAGACTGATGACTTAAACTTCAGTTAGTATTGATGAATCCTTACCCGTTTTCAACTGAAAACGTGCGGATACTTCTAGCTGGTAACATATACATAAAAAGTTAACAATGTATGCTTCAATACTTACTTGTACTGCTATCGCAAAAACTTAGCACTAAATTATTTACAATGTATGCTAAAACACTAACTTGTCCTATCGCAAAAACTTCACATGAATTACCACTGTTCAGACCACATGTCACGTTTCTTCAGTTTAATACTAAACTAAGGAAAGTCTTGACTCAAAGACACATTTTGTTTGAATCAAAAAAATATATGATTCAGGAATATTTTTACAACAACGCTTTGTTCTTTACCCTGGTTGTTAAATTATCGTATAATGTTTGTAAGTCATATTTGATTGAATCAGACTCGTTTATTTATGTTAATCGGAGTGACCCTTCGGAATTGACGCTTATTTTGTTAGGGACTGGTCAAAGCCGGATGTTGACTTAATTTTGTACTCCTATTCTTTGTCTGAACTGTGAAATACTCTGTGATGTCATACTCTAATTATTTATCTGTAACAAATATTTATTTTTGTGGAATTAAATAATGTCATTTATTATTGGTGGTAACACCACTGTTCGAACAGGGAAAGTCCTGGTTTTTAGATGAGACTTGCATTTGCATTGTTTATTATTGCTGACACAATAAACTGCAGGGTCATTAACATCCGTAGGACCTTATCTAAGTATAATAACAGGAAATTATCCATCAGTAATCAGTTACTCACCAACACCTATTTAAAAGCGCATACTTTTCTTAGAACTTCCTTAGAACTCCTTCAGGACATAAACATTATTTATTTAAAAAAACGTAAAATGCTGATACATTCGATCTTATCAAAACCATGCAAAGCTTCGTCATCATCATCAGAATTTTTATCGTCCCAAAGTCGGGCACAGGCCTTCTCTCACAGAGAAGGATTGAACGTTAATCGACAGCTTACAATCTTGATATATGTATATCAAAATGAATCGCTGTTTGTTAGTCTGACTGTAACTCGAGAATGGCTAGATCGATTTAGCTTATTTAGGTCCAAGGAAGTTTTAAACGATACGAAGTTCGCGGGATCAGCTAGTAAGAAGTAATATATTTGCCCACAGGTTTGGATGTCGTGAGTGGCTGAGCATGATGCCCATGTCTCCCGCGCAGGCTGCTGAACAGGACGCCATGGTGGAAGGCCTGCTCACCTTCCTCGCTATACTCGTGTCTTCTAGAACTAATCTTGGTGAGATATTATCTACTTCCAGATGTCACCGTCTTCAGAAGCAAATGATTAGAAACTATTCCTTGTCTTCGATTTCATCCCCCCATTTCGCCCTCAGTGATCTACTTACCGTATCAGGATAAAATTGCAAAGTATACTACTCCCAAGGTTGATCAGTTTCAGATTAGCCGTCACTGTGTGATTGAGGAAAAACGCAAACTTTCTCATTTGTGCCTTTAAACCCTGTTTTACACTTGTCTAATAAAATTTTGGCTGCAAAATGAACCATATGTCAACGTCATAATTTGTAATTTTTTTAGACAAGGCATAAACTGACGTTTACAATTTTTTGTGGTAAGACGGATAGACTTTCAAGATTGTAATGAATATAACTTTATTTTTCTTCTATTTTGTTCAGGCAACGACGAACTAACACAATCTAGACTGGAAGTGAGCACATTGCTCGCTGCGGGCGACAAGACGCACTCACAACTACTAGAACTCATGCCTGAGAGATCCGGCAACGCGCACACTAGGAACTTCGAGACTGTGCTCAAAGAGGTAACTTTATATTAAGGTTTATCATAAGACTCTTTAATGTACTTCTTATTGTGTTGCCTAAGAGATTAGCTCATTTTTCTCATCTTCTGCCAAACGCAACTAGGTCTTCGTCTTTCGACGCGGGTAAAACTCATTATGTAGATCCATGTACAGTCCATTTTTTAAGATTATCCTCTTTTTATACTAGGGTAATATGATACTGTGCAGGCATTGAATTTGTACATATTCAGATGTTTACTCACTACTACACTCCAATAATGTCGACATCATAACAACATATAGCACTCAAATAATTTATTCGATATCGTCCAAATTAACTTACGGGTAATTAATTTCATGCTTAGCAATTATTTCTGATTACTGTTAGGAACTTACTGCTAGGACCGGATTGCATATGCAAACAGGTTATCTACATTCGAGGGGGATCTCCTTGGATACATTACAACGTACGTTTTCTGTCTCCCATTATAGTTGTCCACGTACCGTCCACCGCCGAAAGGCTCGGAGAACCTAGAGCAGGGTCTGTTCGTGCCGAAGCCGATAGTATGGGAGCAGTACTATGACCCGCTGCACGTGCTGCGTCGCGCTGTCCACAGGAGAGACTTCCACGCGTCCATGGAGAGATACTCTACTTAGTGAGTAAATGTGTTCCATGTGTCACTTACAGGGATCAGCTAATATTATAGGTATTGAGGTGTCAAAGATAAGGCAATTTTAGAATTGGGTATTTGACTAGGACAAAAATAAAGTCTTTTATTATATCTTAAAATGATCACACTTTCATTTATCGTTTTGTTTAAATTTTTGTAGGTATTTCACACAGTAATGCCGTTTTCAACAATGCACATGTGTGAGAATTTGTGACCGTGCTGCCATTTAATTTTTACGTCAGTTAAGATTGTTGATGTATGCTTGAAATATTTGTTGAACTTGTTATATTTTTGCACAGCGTCCGCGAAAAACAAAAAGCGGAAGGTTCATCAGAACCTTCTAAAACGGGCAGCGGGGTGCTGTGGCCGCCGCTCCGACCCGCCTCCGCGCCCCCGGGCGGCGCCGGCGACCCGCGCGTGATCTGCGCGTCGGGCGTGCTGCACGGCGCGCTGCTGGGCGTGCTGCACCGCGGCGTGCACCGGCGCGCGCCCGACGCGCCCGCGCCGCACGCGCCGCCCGACCACGTGCTCGCGCTCGCCGTCTGCCTGCTGCACGTCGCCGCCGACCTGCACGCCGAGCGCCAGCAGCAGCACCACGTGAGCTTATCAGATATATGATGGTACAGTTAGGGTCCGCTCATACCGCCAGTGGCCAGTGATTCCGCGCGAAAAGCAGCGCAATGTTGCAATACAAGGTACGTAGTAAAATTGTTGAAAACACAACTTCTTGCTGCGCAGCAAGACGTCACGCGGCACAGCGGAACGTTTCTCCATGTAATGTCTCTTCTTTTTAATTTTATTTTTGTACTCTAATTTCTCTTTCTTTTCTACAATAAATTCGGTCGTATTATAACAATATCCCAATCTATCATTATTATTTCACTTACAAAAACTTCAGAACGAATTATGCAACAATACTTTTCAGTATTATATAATTATACAGGGCAAAATTTCATAACTATGTAAAATATTTTACATAATCATTCCACACACATAAAGCATTTTAATTTTAATTCTACCATATATCACAATCATGCATCATTTAAACGACAATTTTCCCCCTCTAGCACGACGTGATGGTAGCCGGCTCCGCAGGCGGCGGCAGCGTGTCGGGCGTCCCTTTGCTGGGCGCGTTCGCCGGGGCCGCTGTGTGCGACAACGCTAGAACTGTGGTCGCCAGTGTACCCGCTGCGAGAGCCCCGCCCGCGCCGCCCGCCGCCTCGCCCGCGCAGTATACGCATCAGCATCATTCGGATAGTACGTATATACTTAATTTCGAGATGGCTAACTCGCGAATAAGATATAAAATTGAGCAAGCTCTTATCAAAATCTAACTCCCAGTCGCTCACTCATTCACTCAATAGATCATTTAGCTCACCGACTCATACGCGCGAATACAAAGAGTGTGTGACACTTCGGATCGGCTTACTTCAGCAAATTTTGCCTCGCGATACATCTAATCTTCGTGATTAGCTTCGATCAACTTTAGTATACTTCGGCCGTTCAGAGAATGCGTTCCTGACACCTATCAGTTAGTCACGACTAGTGATGGGCACAACATAACACTGAGTTCGTTACCGTTTCTTCAAAATGAACCGCCGCATTATTTTAAGATTATTTTCGTTTTAAATTGGCGGAATCATTTGTTTTATATTTTAGTTATTTAAGTGGAAACCAAAAAAAGGTAATATTCATATAATAAAATTGTTTTATTTATTCTTTGTTACAAGTACATTGAATTGAATGTGCGAACAGAATATTAATCAGACTCCGATTTGCTTGAGGAGGTGGTGTCTTCATCATCATCTTCGCCTACATGTATAATTATGTTATTATCAATAACAGAATCAATCCTGATATCTCGGTCTAACAAAAGCCGGGTAATCAAATAAAAAAAGATCGAAAACACTTGAAAAACGTGGTCTATGCGCACGAAACGACAACGGACGACTGTTTTAGCGTCACAAAATGGCGGCCCATAACGCCATTTGGGGTTACCATTTTTAATCTAAGTATAAAAATGCGGTTTGGTCATAGTTTTATTTTTATATTTCATAAACGTTATAATTAAGTCTTATAGTCCATTATTTTCCAATTCTTAAAAAGAAAATCAAAACGTATTATTTTATATTATAACTGTATAAGAACAGATTACGATACTTGCCTGTTATTTTTAGCACAGCACTACAAAATATAAACCGCTGACATAACCTTGTAATAGCGCAGTATAGATTTAGAAAAATATTGTTTACCAAGTTATTTGACACTCAGTTTGGCACAAAATTATAACATTCATTGATTATTGATATAATAATGTTGTTTTAATGCTCCTCAATTGTTAAAACGGTAAACAACCAGCAAAAATATTTTTATCGTAACTGCAACGCCATTGCAAAGTTACGTCGTCAGTTCAATCGCGACGTGTCAGGAACGTATTCTCTGAATGGCCGAACTATAGTAGTAGAGTACATAGATCTATAACTCGCAACTGAGTCAATTGAACTATTAAATATAGCTCTTTTGATCAAAAGAACATCACTCTTTTCATTTTTGTGTGCTGTATTTCGCATGTATAAAATACTCATTGCCCCGGGGCCAGGGCCTAGCCGTCTCGGCAGCGCCCAACAGATCCCTAAATTCAAACTTTTTCACTCAATCTTCTATAACATAACTTATTTCTCAGGTGACACAGAATGGGAGCCTTCAGAGAACGAGACAACGCGAATACCACTGCTTACTACATCAACATCGATACCCGCCACCAGCACAGCACTAGCTGTACCTACATCTTTACAAGTGATTATCATTCCGTTTTCAGCTTCTTTTAATAAACGAGTTTTTACCTGTATATTATCGTTTAAGACATGTAGTCACAACCTACGGAATTTTCTTTTTCAATTCATATATTCGTATACATATTTAATTTGTTACAAACAATTGATTTAATTGCCTCTAGTGGCTGATTGCTGAGCATCAATTAATGTCATTATAATTTCGCAGGTAGCTCGTGGTGATTCCATGACAGACGACCAATCGGACGGCGGTGGTGACGCGCCACAAATACGAGCTTTAGAGGTACAAATTTTGGTCAAATCACTTGCAATCATCATGTCTTTTCCCAACTATTTTGAGATAGTATCTCGATTTATCAGTATTTGATCGCTATCGCTATCTGACCTCCTTCTATTTATTCTGGGTGATAGTTTGACGTTTCGAAAGAGCTCTTAAATGCCTATTTGAAATTTAACTTTAGATTCCTAGCGTTTGTGTATTATCTTCATAGTTTTATATTAGCATGCATTTTTGTCTTTGGAGTATACTATGCAGTTAACCTAGTAATTACAGTTTCATTGAAACAACTATGCTCATTGAGATTTATTTGTTTATCCAGGACGTAACAGATGACAGTCAAGCGTTAGCTTTACAATCGTTTGACCATGAGATGAGTCTGGCCATCGCCACCTCCTCTGATTTGGACACGCCGCCTGTACCTATTGAATATGGTAAAACATTGTTTATTATATTTTACATTTTTAGGTGATATTTAGAGCTTAGGAAACAATCGGGTTCTACACAACAGTTACTTTTAAGAAAAAAAAAGTGTGAATAATTATCGTTTTTTCAAGTGTGAATAATGATTGGATTTTTCTTTCTATGTTTTGCATTTTTTGATAAGGTGAAATGTTGCTTTGAAAGTTAATTTAGTTAGGTTTTTTTTTATACTTTTGTACTTTTACGGATTTTGTCGTGTTTATATTAATATTATTTAATTCCAAATTTCCGACAAAATCCGTAAAAGTAAAGTTATACAAAGTAGTCATAAAATTCATTCAAATTCAACATAAATAAAAAGGGAGTTAATATTAAGGTTGAGTTGTACTATAAAATTGATCTGTTTTCGTACAGACATGGACGAAGGCTCATGGTCGGTGTCAGTGCGTGGCGCGGCCCCCGCATTGCCGGCGCCCCGCCCTGCGCACGCGCCGCCCGCCATACAGGACGCGCCCCGACACCCCGAGCCCGCGCAGCCTTCTACTAGCAACCAGGTACGTGGGGATACAGGTTGGTTAGTGATGATGATCATCAGTATTGTGTCATGTGTTTGATGGTGGATGACGCGTTCAATGGCACTATGTCGAAATTGTGTTCAAATGTGAAAAAATAGCCTTAATAATTCATGCTGATTCAACAGTTAAAATCTGCAAAAATATTAAGCATGTGGTTTATCAAATTGGAAATTTATAACACATGGAAATTATCCCCCTCAGGTCAATTCTAAGATTTGGATATTGTACAGCTTTAACAGCTTGCTTCCCTTAATCTTGTAAAGAACCGTTATCGTTTTCAAATCTATCTTAAATCTCCATTTTTAAAACAAAATACCAGTACAATAAAAACTCTCCAAAAACATAATCCTTCTTGGCAGTCATGACAAAGCGTGATTCATAAATTAATCTTTTCACACAGGTTCAACTACATACTCAGTCAGAAGACTCGATTCCAGTGAACGAATCGATAATATCGTTGTTATTGAAGCTGCACTCGCAACTGTCTGGCAGACTGGATTCCTTCTCGTTAGACGAACCCGCACCAGAGACAGAGGAACCTATCGGTGAGTAATTAAAATATACGTACATGACCAGATAACCTATTTCCCGTACCCGAATATACTCAATACTCAAGTCTTTATTAGCATTCCATATGTTATATGCAAGTTTGGAAACAAAATTTACCCTATAGGACATAGCTTAAAAAAGTTGGAGAGTTTAACAGTAGCTTATAACTGAATTATAATTGGACGTAGTTATGCAGAAACGTTCCAACCCACAAGTCACCCGAAATCGAGTTATTGTGATTGAACAGCCTAAAATTTAGCATATGGTTATCTAAACTCAATATAATTCAACAATAAAACCTCTAGTACCTTTACTAGTTAGAATAAAAAAGAATACAACTGAAACGCGTAAATGCTTATATCTCAAATTCAAGTTTAATTTGAGATATAAGCATTTACGCGTACAGTGGGTTGGAACGTTTCTGCATAACTACGTCCAATTGACAGTTTGTGTTGTGTCATATAAAGTCCCTTATGTCATTTCTTGACATACTATACGAAATTGTGTTGTCATTAAAATGGAGAGACAGAATTTCTCAATCTTTAATCATACAGCATTGCATTTTTTTAATTATATAGGTTTTCTTTTCAGTGTTGTATATTATGGGTTATTTACAATACAAATGTATATTTATATACAAGCTTTATTTATTTTTCAAGTTTTTACTTTGTGATTATCATCTGTAAATATCGAGAAATAATGAAGCTAACTCCGTCTGTGCACAGGTGACGGGCCATACTTCATCGGTCGCGTGCTCCGTAAGCTGGCGGCGCTAGACGCGCGTTGCGCCGCCGCCATCGCTCACGTGCGGCACTCGCTGTGGCCGCACCAGCGGGAGCGGCAGGCCGAGCAGAGGGCACGGTATGTAGAATTGTTCTATTCGTAATTTGACCAAATTCCTCCCAGATTGTGTAAGGATTTTGACCTACATTAGACTTTTTTGAAATAGAGCGACAATTTGCAGTTCTTATTGTATATTATTAGGTTTTGGGTGTCACAGGTTCTGATAGATACAGTTTTATGTAGAGATAGTGTTGCGGCTAATATACGGGTTCCCTTAAAAAAGTGACTTGACAAAATAGTAAGACTGAAGTAGGAGGTAAGCGGCGTGTCTTAGGGGACGTCTATGTATGTATGTATCATTGGACTTGTATGAGTTGATAATGATGACGATGGAAGGACATAATAACTGTTGTAGCAAAAACTAACTTACACCTTATACCCCACACAGAGAACGCCGCGAAAAAGAAGAACGTTCCCGCCGCGCTCGCGAACGCCAACAACAGCTGATGCGCGAGTTCGCCCGGAGACAGCAGCAGTTCATCTCCGCCATGCAGAACATGGACGGCGAGGTGGCCGCCGCGATGGACTGGGAGGAGGAGGAGGCCGTCGAGCGGGACTACGACTGCGTCATCTGCAACACCACCGCGCCTACCACGCCTAACGATCCTATAGGGCTCGTGGTGCTGCTGCAGGTAAGCTTCATCATCATCCTCCGAGCCTCTTCCCAACTATGTTGGGGTCGGATTCCAGTCTAACCGGATTCAGCTGAGTACCAGTCCTTTACAAGAAGCGGCTGCCTATCTGACCTCCTCAATCCAGTTACCCGGGCAACCCGATACCCCTTGGTTAGACTGGTGTCAGACTTACTGGCTTCTGACTACCCATAACGACTGCCAAGGATGTTCAATGACAGGCTTCATCATAATTTTACTTATTGTACCTTTAAAAGGCGATTCAACTTGAAGGTCAAGCGACTTTAAAGCAAAGTGGACCCAAAATTGAACCTTGCGGTATCCCATAGTAATATAAATCTGAATGCTTGATGTGCTTCATATTTAAACACTGTGTTTTATATTTTAGATAAAAGATAAAAAAAAAAAACGTTTAAATTGCTCAGAACTGTTCTATTACTTTACAGCTATTTTACATAACCTCTGTCATATTAAAGCAATCAAATGCTTTAGAAAGATCACATTTTACCTGAGAGTAGAGTTACTTTTCATCTGTTTTCACCTGTTTCGGATTGTATCTTGTGAATAAAACATTTACCGTCTTACCACAAAAACTTTTAAACGTCTATTTAACACTTGTCTAAAAAAATGACAGATTATGACGTTGAAATAAGGTCCATTTTGCAGCTACACTTTTTTAGACAAGTGTTTGACACATGTTTAAGTTTTTGTAGTAAGACCATTAGTATGGAATGTGTGATGTCCTCGCAGTCGACATCAGTGCTGGGTCATCGTCGACGAGCTGGCGGGGACTCGGCGCGGCTAGCGCTATCAGAGGCTGAGCGAGCTCGGTTGCAGCGACAGCATGACGGCACTGCCGCCGCGCACCACTACCGACTGCATGATGAGATGCACCAACACTTTGACCTGGTAATATATACGAAACAAGATGGACAATACAAAGCTTTATGGACTGACCGTTTTTGGTGCAGTTGACAGTTAGTACAAACAACGGTATTTTCCCCTTTGGAAACTGACAGCTGCCAACCGCACAAAAATTGAAACTGTTATACTTGAAGATTTAAAAAGATGGTTATTTTTTACCTTTAAATGTGAAGATCAGTTATTGAAATCTGTTCTCGTCTTTTATGAGGTGGAATGGGTTATGTGCTGTAAACTAATGACCCACGTATGCGTGTTTTCGAATGAGTTTAAAGTTAGAATTTCCAATTTATGACCTTTTTAGAAAGTAAATGAAATTGAAGTGTATTTGCACAGATATTGAACTCATATATCTGTATCTATCTATCTTCAGGAGTCATGGCTGGTATCAGTATCCGTCGGCTGGGAAGGAGGAGTACACGTCCAATCCTGCGGTCACCACCTTCACTTACGCTGTCTCCACGCCTACCTGCGAGCATTACAGGCTCCACAAAGACCGCACAATCTCCACGTGGAGCGGGGAGAGTTCCTGTGCCCCGTGTGCCGGCAGCTCGCCAACTGCGTGCTGCCGCTGGCGCCGCCGCCGCCCGCGCCGCGCCCCGCGCCCCGCCAGCACCAGCACAGCGCCAGGATACTGCAGGACATGTTGGAGAAGGATCATCCGCCGCCTGTGAGTCATTTGTATCCTACCCAACTTCACACCAGCGCTATACCACAACCCCTAAATCACCATTTTGACGCTAGGATAGCGCATTAGATTTTTAAATATTTTTTATAAGGATCATCTCCCTAGCTAGAGTCATTGTTAACTTAAGAGCGGTTTTGCGTAGATTATCTGCAGGATGTTGCTTTCTTACATACTAACCTAACTTACACATGATTTAGAATTTTCATGAACTTATGACGTCATAAATCCGACGCCATACTGTCCAACCGTCCAAAAAAAGTATGCTTTTGAAGGAATAGTCAGTGCATTAACCTCATAAATGGTCCCCTTTTTTTAACACGAACTTAATACTCATTAACTCTCCACAGGCACCAAGTCGACTATCGGAAGCCATGGGCAAGGCAATGGAAGACATGACGGCCACAGCGGGCGGTAAGCTCAAGCAGCGCTACGGCTCCTCCCCGGCTGCCATCTTCACGTTCGTGGCGTCGCTGGTGCGGACGAACTTGGAGTGCGAGCTGGTGCAGCGCGGGGGGACGCTGCAGACCTGCGTCGCGCCGAGGTATAAGCTGAGGAATGAGTGCATAGGTGAGTGCAGCTCATTTTGATGATTATTTATTGGGACAGCAGTGTTGTCAAAAAGAAATAGGAAGCAATTTGGTCTATTTGAAGATTAGCGGAACTATATTACACATGTTTTTTTGTAATGTTAAGTTATGTAGATATAGAATATTCATTAGTAGTATAGTAAATAAAGATTAGTAAATGTGATACGAGTGTAATTTTTGGTAAGATTTTTCTCAAAATTACCTCACTATTGCGTATTCATTTTATAGAGAGAAACTGCCGTTATGTTGTTACTGTTACTGTTACAGCCTTTTATCGTCCCACTGCTGGGCACAGGCCTCCTCTCACATGGAGAAGGATTGAGCATTAATCACCACGCTTGCTCAATGCGAGTTGGTGATTTCAGACTTTATAGTCCAGGTTTCCTCAAGATGTTTTCCTTTACCTTTTTATCAGCCATTGGTGCCGTTATGTATTGTAGTGAATACTTTTTAACTAACAAAACTAAAATACTATACTACCTGTGTACATAAAGGATGGGATTGGAAACGATAACTCATTAAATCATTTCTCACTCGTACATTATTGTTTACAAATTGTAAGCAACCAAGAAAAAAACAGATGCACTGTCATTTGTAATCATATTTTTTACTTTAACGAGTTATACTAATCTTTTACATGTCCACATTATTCCCGCAGTCCCCCTGCTAGTAGTGGCGGGCGCGCACTCGCGCGTGCTGAGCGGCGCGGGCGGCGGCTTCGGCGCGGCGGCCGCGTGGCGAGCGCTGTGCCCGCCCGCCGCTGCGCCCGCCGCGCACGAGCACGCCGCGCCGGTGCCGTCGGCGGCCGCGTCGGCGCGCCCGGTGCCGCTGCTGCTGAAGGACCCCACGGCGCTGCTCATGCAGTTCCTGCTGCTGGCGCCGCCCACGCCGCCCTATTTGGATATGCGTGAGTTGAATATCTCTTATATTTTGTCACCCTTATAATTCCCCTTCGTGTTTGATGATTTTTATAAAAATTGACTTAAAATCTATGTTCGATTAAAATATTCGATTATATGTTCGATACTAAACTAAATATAATACTTCGAATAAATCACAAATCATCAAAACTTTTCAGGTTTATATATCCCCGCATGATCCCTAATATCTTCCGCCCGTGGACTCTATTATGTTATATACTTTTCCTTATTATATTTTTGTTTACTCTTCATTATGTAGTCCCTTATTTACATCTTCATGTACTGCCTTATTTACTCCTATGGAATTTCTTATGCACTCCATTATATAATTGCATGTACATGTATTCCGTTAAAAAAATATCTAGAAAAAAGAGTTTCTTTTGAAAACCTTTATGTTGCCCATCTTTGGCCTAAATCACATATTCTAACCTACCAAACCTTTCACAGAGGAGTTCACATGCATAGTGCGAGCACTATACTCACTCAGCTACTACCAAGTCGTCTGCCAGTTCATTGCGAACTGCAGCGCATCAGGCAGGGCTGCCCTAGCCGCGGCCGGCAGGCCTGGTGAGCCCGCGGGACTGCGGGCCGCAGCCAAATTGCTGTTGGGAGCCCTGGCTGGGTCTGACTTGTTCACGGAGGACGGACCGCCCGCTGCGGGACAGGATCCGAGATTGCCTGATCTTGCTACTATGGAGAAACAGGTAAAATTACATGGATGGGAATATGCCCAAAACTATGCAAGTAAATACCCTATGTTTCGAAATAATTTGGCGTCTAAAAGTGTTTATGTGCTTTCAAAGTACAACAATTACATTACAACAAAATTTAAATTGCCAAATACAAAAAAAAAAAACAAGATCTGAGATTCGAAGCAAAAACATGGATGTCACAAAAATAAACGCCTTATATTTAAAAATATTATTTATTTATTTTTGAATTTAATTACATCAAAGCTACACACAACCCAACAACAAACACTTTCTCCCCACAGTTACAAGAACTCCTCCTGCCATTCCTCCGCATTGCCGCTTTACTCCGTCACCACCTCTACGGCAGCGAGCTGCCCGAAGTGGCCACTCCTCGGCAGGAGTTCGTGCGCCTTGCCTACTACCTGGAGCTGGTTACTGATGGCATGGAGTGGAGCGAGTGGTCCGCTGGCAGAGCCCTGCCTCCTGACTCTGCGGTCGCTGCCAGGGCCTGGGCAAGACAGCTGGGATCGGCTGCTGCTAGGGGACAATTAGCTGTGAGTATACTTCTTAATCACAGTCTTTATCGTCCTTAAGTCTCCTCTCACACCATGTCTATTTCAACATTTGTCCACTTCACACACTTTTTTTTAGTTTATTTTCTTCGATTTCTTGTACTGATTGTGTTGTATTGTGTCAGGTCCGTCGCCTGCTGCGTTCGATGGCGGTGGAGTGGTGCCAGCCGGCGCTGCTGGCGTTGCCGCGGGACTACGACCGGCTGTTCACGTACTACCACGAGCGAGTCTGCCTGCAGTGCGGCGCCGTGCCCAAGGAGGCCAGCGTGTGTCTGCTCTGCGGCACCCTCGTCTGCCTCAAGCAGCCCTGCTGCCGCCAGCACCAGGTCGCTGAGGCCGTGCAGGTAATCACGTACTCCAAGGAGGCCAGCGTGTGTCTGCTCTGCGGCACCCTCGTCTGCCTCAAGCAGCCCTGCTGCCGCCAGCACCAGGTCGCTGAGGCCGTGCAGGTAATCACGTACTCCAAGGAGGCCAGCGTGTGTCTGCTCTGCGGCACCCTCGTCTGCCTCAAGCAGCCCTGCTGCCGCCAGCACCAGGTCGCTGAGGCCGTGCAGGTAATCACGTACTCCAAGGAGGCCAGCGTGTGTCTGTTCTGCGGCACCCTCGTCTGCCTCAAGCAGCCCTGCTGCCGCCAGCACCAGGTCGCTGAGGCCGTGCAGGTAATGTAGCCAAATAACCCATGTGACAGGCACAGATCAATGGAAATACGGGTTCGTTCATCTGACAGCATGGTTCTACTCGAATACCAACACAACGGGTTGAGTCCCACGTGATCACGTACAAATTGCAACGTGCAATTTGACCGACATACTCAAGCAATCGTGTCTGTCCTAAGAAACTACCACCTATCTGTTTATTAGGTAACTAGCGACCCCCCCAGCTTCGCATTGGATAACAGTATTTCCACACTATTTAATGTATGTTATTCTACATATGGTCTATATGTTCCTCTTTTGTTTTTCTTTTTCTTTCATGTACAATGTGCAATTTGACCGACATTCTCGAGTGTTTGTCTTTAGGGACGAAATACTTGTCTGTCTACAAGGCATTAAGTCTGAAGGTACTAAGATGTGGTGTTATGTTCCAGCACGCGATGGAGTGCGGCGGCGGCACGGGCATCTTCCTGGTGGTGACGTCCACGTACATCATCGTCATCCGCGGCCGCCGCGCCTGTCTGTGGGGCTCGCTCTACCTCGACGACTACGACGAGGAGGACCGCGACCTCAAGTCAGTATACTACTTATATATAGGATATTAATAATTATAGTATTGTGAAAAATCTTATTGGAATAGAAGACTATAACGAATGTACAGACGCCAGCAGGTCAAATTATAACAATCGAACATTTGATAGGTTGAGTCAGGTAGAGATGTGCTGTCTGTACTAAATTTTTCTAATCTATTGTCATGCAGCAGCTTGTTTCTTTTATCATACAAACTTAAAATCGCACAGTAGTCACGCTAAATTAGTCGTACATTCTCAAAAGTTGAACTTTACATCTGTTGAAACTCTCAGTATTTTTTGTTGAGTACACGCATTCAATTAAATGCATTATTGACTGTTAAAATATGAATGTAGCTTTAAAACATTTTTACTTTCACATGACTCCTTATTTATGCTTATTTTTATCCCACAGACGCGGCAAACCCCTGTACCTAAGCCAAGACCGCCTGGAATTACTGCAAGCGCAGTGGCTCGCGCATCGCTTCGACCACACCAAGCGCACCTGGGTGTGGCATCGCGACTCGCTCTGAAGCAACACACAAACACACTGCGAATATAATTATCTTACTATAACAACACTGACAAAAACACAGCCACGGAAATACCACGTAAAATGTATAATATATAAAGCTGGTAGGTATTTTATTTCAATATAAACAGCGGGTTCAATAAACCTTATCTTGTATGTCAAATGATGGGACTGTTAAACGATCTCATTTTGCGGTTTATAGAAGTCTCGCTGTAAAGATGACAAAATTTTGGTCATGATCAACTGTTTTTATGACAAAGTTTTCAAATGATTGTAATTGATAAAATGGTCATGTTTCACATCTATGTAATACTTGACTACAGAATGATCTGCTAAATGTAAAGGGATGTGGTGAAAATTTCCCCGTCTATTATTTATTGAACTCGTAAATATTTTTATCCTGGCTGCATTCAGGAATAGAATTCAAGTCATCTAAATCGTTCAAGTTCAATTTAGTTGAATTTTACATTATTTACGTTTCGACATCTTTCTGACGAATCTATGTATGTTCGGTCGCGTGGCAGTCAGTGCCAACCTTGATCTTCGTTGAAAAACTTGCCTTGCGTCCGTCAATCGACAAGATAAATTGTCTGTAACTCGGAATAGGTCAATATTAGAGTTTCTCTAAAGAAACAAATAAATTAATTTAAATAAATCGGTCAGCCAATCCGAATAATATTACTTTATTTCATAATATGTAATAATCACAAATATTAGATAACAAAATTATATTGTTGTGTCAATTAAGACTTACTTGAACACCTTTAGCTGTCGTATTAACAAAGTCTAATAGTTATAAACAATTAAATTAATATTTTCGCATATTCCTCATTCGTCCTATGAACGCGTATTTTAAACGGTACAATACATATAAATTAACAAATTCTATAGTAGACTCCCACAATAAATTAGTGTCTATATCCAAAATATATGTGAATATAGGTTTGGCGCATATTGTGCGTTCGAGCCAACAAAATACAGTAGTTTTACAAATATGTACTACCACATATATTTTCATATTAGAGATTATATGTAGCTTCCCGCTAACCCGAGCTCAGGCGCTAGAGTATGTCCATAGGAATATTTAACCGACGCGACGTGTAGTGTGCATTCGCTTGCTACACTTTCATAGTGAAAACTTTAGTCATTTCATTTAGAAGTATTTTTTGTTTAGTGTTTGTTTTATTATTTATAATTACTATAACTACTACATCTCTCATTACATTAACTCTATATCGTGTTACAGCGATATTGTAATCCTTCATTCATTCGATATGATATGAACTAAGATTTGTACATTTACATTTTATTTGCTTGAGGTTTATTGTCAACATGATTAATAGAATTCACGCTAGAATGTCTTCAATGCAGCCCCATTATTTTAATATAAAACAGCCTAAAACGTAATCGACACCAGCGTAGGCTTATTTCAACCATTATGAGCTGCGCAACAAATTCTGTCTACCACATACAATAACTAGTTGGTAACCAATGTAAAACTCTGCCTAAAGTTGTATTATTTGCTACGCTGTCAATTTTTTTGGGTATATGTTATTATAAATAATCTATTTATTTACACAATCGATAAGTGTAGCTCCGAGAGGTGAATACTCGAATAATGCATGTATCGATGTTTTACTGTCTTATCGGAATACCAGAATAACACTTATTTACACAACGTACAATATGAACATGATTGCAGTACATATTATAGTAAAATTATTACTTGTTTCACTATTTAACTAAATGTGTTATAGAAGTAAATTTTATCTAGTGTTTTGACTGTAATTGAGTTTGGGAGTGTGGCCAGCGAAAAAAAACTGTTCGAATGAAATGACAATTTATGAAATACGTTCGGTGTATTGCCAATGGAATGAAATATCGACTGGCCCTAAATAAAATGATACCTGTCTTGTTGGTGAACACCCGTTTCCTGGCCACGCTCTTAACAATAAAAATTGTTGCAATAAGGTCTTTGAAATTGATACTGTGTCTAATGTTTGATCAAACTTACCCCAGTGACATAATTCTTACCGACTTAGCGCACAGCTAAACTTACGAACCCCTCATATTTTGCAGCCCAAATGTTTGGTCAAACATTTGAAATGTATTGCCAAGTATTTCATGAAATATATTGTCTTGTTTACATCCCTTGATTGAGCGGAATGTATTTCAGTCTATAGGATCACTTTGAAATAATATGTGGTTCGCGTAAACAAGGCAAAATCTTGAACATTGTAAATATAACCTTCGACTTCATTAGGGATGTCCAATGGGTGTTGTTAGGGCTGTGAATACGTATATTTTAAATTTTACTCGCTCCTCTGTGGACACGGTTGACGAATCACTTTAGATTTTAAAGACGATTAAATTATTATTTTATTTTTTTCATATTTTTTATATAGGATTATACTACGATATTAGCGAGTAGCTTGCGGACTTTCCATACCTATAGTTCGGCCATTCAGAGAATGCGTTCCTGACACGTCGCGATTGAACTGACGACGTAACTTTGCAATGGCGTTGCAGTTACGATAAAAATATTTTTGCTGGTTGTTTACCGTTTTAACAATTGAGGAGCATTAAAACAACATTATTATATCAATAATCAATGAATGTTATTACGTCGTCAGTTCAATCGCGACGTGTCAGGAACGCATTCTCTGAATGGCCGAACTATAATGACGGTTTTTAACTTATCTCCTTCTCCCAGATATGTGAAAATTTAACTAAAGGTATGTCAATTTTAACCTTACTGAACAATGCACGGCAGGGCTTGCGAGGTATGATAGCTGACAAGAGCTTTTCGTTGCTTCCAACACAATGTCGACAATAAGAGCCTGATACGTTCAATCAGTTCACGAGTTATGGTGCTTTATCTATCGTTTATCTCTCGTGTGCAATTTGGATGCTTTTGATTGATTCCCTTGTATATTACCTTCTAAGTCCTCAAAAAGTACATTTTTCTGTTTTTATAAAATTTTGTGTTTGTATCTAGTTTTAGTGTTAACTAAATTGTAGTTTTATTATTAAGCTATTATCATTTTAAAATTGTAATCACAACGAATTGATTCTGTAATAGAAATTACGAAGTGGTAGAGAATGTTCAAAATTGGTTAATATTTGAACAGCCAATATTGTTTTGTTTATATATTTTTGTCACGTGAATGCGACAGCTAGCGAAACCGAAAAGTAGTTTGTCGAAGTGTGACATGTGAACATATATAACATTTTGTTACGATTATCCCTTTGCTACATAACATGCTCATATAATAGTCTATATACAATAGCTGTGACTATATACTAGCCTGGTATCGTCACCTGCGCCGGAGTCCGCACCGCCCCAGATATATTGTTAAACTTGTGTATGTATATTGTTCTTGTATATATTCAATCATTAAAGTTGTTGATATTTCTATCAGTGTTCTTATTTCCAATTTCATGAATTTATTTTCTACTAGCTTCTGCCAGCGACTTCGTCCGCGTTAAATTCGGACTTTGTGCAAAGAGAGGAAGAAATAATAAACACCAGCCTATCCAATTATCTAAATCTTTGCGTACCTACTACTACTTCACAATCGGAAAGAAAGCTCCAAACTGCTAAGCAATCGAGAGTTACACGTGTTATTGTGAGCCAACCACAAAAGATAGACAAATGCTGTTCTGGTATATTTTTTACATAATTTAAAGGAGAACATTTCCGTCATACATGGTTTCTGTGTAGCTTTAACTATTAAGGCTGCACACGCGACGGAAGCTTAAAAAATGGAATAACTTCTCCCGTTTTCCCAACTTTTCCTTTCACTGCTCTCCTCCTATGGATCGAAGCGTGATGAAAAGTATCCTATAACCTGCCCAGGAGTATGAAGAATAATTGTACCAAGTTTCATTAAAATCTGTCAAGTAGTTTTGTTTCCACAAGGCACTTGTCTCACCGGCAACGATTAACGAGTGATGAGTAGAGCTAAAACTAGAAACGTAACTCGTTTCGCGAGACGCGGGGAGCGAGTGCGTAGTTCCGATATTTGTGTAGCTCGGCTATAAGCGAGTGTGCGAGTGAGGCGGGCGATTACTCGCATCACTCGCTCGCTAGATACGCACTGTAGAGAAATGACCACTGGGGCCCGATTCTCCTAAGTTAATAATGTCAAAATCGAATCGCAATATGATCGCAATAGCAGTTTTAACCATATCGAGCATTCTGGGGCCCGATTCTCCTAATTTTACTTAAGCGACATACGATTCATGTTCGACTCGATTCGACTGAGATCCAATCCCGACTCGATTACGATTGAAGCGTATGTGGCATTCCGCTATTTTTTCTTTGAAATAAACGTTTTTATCCTTTTCATTTATCTTGTCATTCAATTATGAATAATTTTGTCTGCAAATGATTTACGATTGCAAAATGATTGTACAGCAAACTACCGTATAGACCAAAATCACCGAAATAGCAGACCAATCGCACACCAATCAAATGTCAATCGAATACATTTGGTCTTTTATTAGTAGCAGAATGTCCGATATGGTTAAAACTGCTATTGCGATTCGATTTTGACATTATTAACTTAGGAGAATCGGGCCCCTGGTTGCTCTCTCGGCGTGAGTTCTAATCGCTTGCCGAGCGAGTGTTATCTTTTTCATAGCTCTTAGTTCCTAGTGCGAGTTTTGCAAGTTAACTTTCTCGATGCGTAAATTATCATACAACTTAATTACGTAGTATTCATTTTTGACATGTATATTTCATAAAGGCTGTCATCGGCACTTGGTCGTACTATAAACGCGCTCACTTGCGAAATAGTAAACGTCATTATCCGGAAAAATGAATGAACGTGCTATATTCAAATCATGTCATGTAGCATACGACTCTTTACTTCAGCCAGGTTATAATTCCGTATCGAGTTGCTCAGCGACAAACTAGTAAAGCGAGTGCTCGCCGGCAGTGTGAACAGTCAGCGATCAACTATGCATCTCTTTTGTTCACTTGGAAAGTATATCTATTGTACGTTTCTTGAGCGAGGAAATAGCCGATAGTTAGTCGTTTTCTCGTCGTTGGTGGGACAACTGCCTACAAAGACATTACTGTAGTTTTTGATAAAAGAGGATGTAACATGTACAACAATAACAACGTAAAGGTAGTTGGCAAGCCAGTAGGGCATGCAACACGCAATGTTGTTATTGTTGTACATGTTACATCCTCTTGCCTCGTTGGTCTAGCTGTCGCAAGTGCGGCTGCTGAGCACGAGGTCTCGAGTTCGATTCCCGAGTCGGGCCGAAATCGCTTTGTGGGTTTTAGAAGACTTTCACATAGCAGCCCGGAGCCTGGAAGGTGGTGATTGATACACCCGTGCATCGGAGAGCACGTAAATGTCGGTCCTGCGCCTGATCTCTTTCCGGTCGTGTCGGATTGCCGTCCCATCGGGCTATGAGAGTTAAGGAATAGTGAGTGCACCTGTGTCTGCGCAAATGCTCGTGCACTATAATATGTCCTGCGCAGTTGGCTAATCTCCTTACATGAGAACAGCCGCCGTAGCCGATTATCGGCTACGGCGATACGGCCGATTATCGGCTACGGCGGGACAACTGCTTTAGGCAGTTGTCCCACCAACGACGAGAAAACGACTAACTACAAGCTATTTCCTCGCTCAAGAAACGTACAATAGATATACTTTCCAAGTGAACAAAAGAGATGCATATACAAATATTTGATCGCTGACTGTTCACACTGCCGGCGAGCACTCGCTTCACTAGTTTGTCGCTGAGCGACAAAAGCTATGAAAGATAACACTCGCTCGGCGACAGTCGCCAAGCGATTAGAACTCACGCCGAGTGAGCAACCAGTGGTCATTTCTCTACAGTGCCATTCTAAAAGTACACGGTTTTTTTATTTACTATGAATATCGAAAAATCATTTGAATTATCATTGTTATCTAGTTCAGACGACGATGATGATGGATTCTGCGAGTAATCGCCCGCCTCACTCGCACACTCGCTTATAGCCGAGCTACACAAATATCGGAACTACGCACTCGCTCCCCGCGTCTCGCTAACTCGTTTCTAGTTCTAGCTCTACTCGTTACTCGTTAATCGTTGCCGGTGAGACAAGTGCCTAACGAACATACAGACAGACACACAGACAAAAATTTTACTGATTGCATTTTTGGCATCAGTATCGATCACTAATTACCCCCCGATAGTTATTTTTGAAATATATTTAATGTACAGAATTGACCTCTCTACAGATTTATAAGTATAAATAACCAGATTTAGGGCCATTGTGTTTTTTTTCAGGACACAGTTTATTATAAAATAAACCACTGAATTGCTCAACCACCGCGTGTGCATATCTTGCTAGGTTAATAATAGGTAAGGTCCAAATAAAACGTACAAATTCTGTTAAAAGTTTATAATATTGTACATCAACTATGATTTGTTTAGAGGTAGAACATCCTACTCTTAAATTAACGGCTAACGTGATTACAATAAAATAGTTAATTTTCCATATCGCCGCGTTAATATCATTTATAGGCGGAGTGAGTAACCGAAATAACGTAAAATACTTATTGCGGGCGGGTGCAGTCGGGAGGCAAGGACAATACTCGCTTGTCTCTGGGTACGTGTGTAGTTACGATTTGTACAAGTTTAGCAAGAGATGTGATTTCGTATACACGTGATATCGGGAACAAGGACAATATAATTTCAATCTTGCTCATAGGACCTCCTTCGCCTTATGAAAATTGCCCTGACTATACTTAACTCGGTGAATTTTGAAAAGAAAGAAATGTCTTACTACATTTTATTTTAATTTTATGCTCGTAACTACATACACAGATATGAATAAATATTTTTTCAGACTACTTTCAATTCAAAATTCACGCGCGGTAAGAAATTGAAATAATTACATCGGCTCCCACACTTGCACCCGCTCTAAGTTATTATAAAATTAATGTTGTTAATCAATATTATAAAAAGTATAATTACAATAGTTGCTTCAAATGTCTCGTACTACTGACACTTACGTACATACAACAATGCAAGTCAACTATTCTGAATTTTAACCTTTATACATATACTATTTGCAACGACACATTTGAAGGATCTATATTAAATAAAAGTAAAATAAAAATAATAATACAAAGTACTTCATTTTGTCATCTTCAAAAAATAAAAGGTTTTTCTTTACTTTTTATCACAGAAAACAATAAATACTATCAAACAATATAAGATGGCAACTAATGGCAAATAAATCTATGCACCTCTTCGTGAAAGTTACGATTATTATGTCTGTATCAAATTATGCATTTCAAAAAATAAAAACTTTTAAACTCTGTACTGGTGTTACAGTGAAAGTGTCCAACAATTGTTCAAAATATATTTATCTGTGGTAAGGCCTCTACAGAACCTGATATATATGTATTTGTAAGAAGAACTAGTGCTTACCTGTATATAGCACCGTACAGCGCTATGAACTATTGACATCAAATAAATGTTATCGATAGGACACTTTCTACATAACATACACTCTGCAACTACTCAGAGACACATCACATGAACAGAGTATTGTCCTGAAAAGTCATTCAATGCCAATGAAGTAATGTGTCCCAAAGTAGACCTATTTGTTTGTTCATAGTAATTAGTCTCAACACTGTCGCGGAAATCTAAATACTAAAAGTACATCGCTCCTTTACATTAAAACAATAATAAAGTACATAAAAATACGGTTCCGTTGACAGTCACAATGTCTGAAAATACTGCCGGTCTCGCTACTCGGCTAAACTTTAAGATAAAACTATACTAAAACATATTTCTAAATAAATATACTGCAAGTAGCGAGACCACTGATAAAACTGTGTTCATATATTGTTTAGCAAAAATACACAAAAAAATGTTCTATTTGTTACACGTGTCGATGACAGAGGAATGTTTAACCAATGTAATAACGTTGTTTTTTTTATAAAGGAATCTAAACTGAATGATATTATCATCTATATGTTTAACATAGACCACAATCAACCACAAGGACAACGAATCATACTCGGCCGAGCTGCGATCATAGTTTAGAAGACATATACCCACGTGGGTAAAATAGCAATGAATTTGTGTGTAAAAAAATAAAATTGAATAAATAAAACATCAATGTTACTGTATTATAATCTCACGATTAACTATGACGGCAGCCGGCACCACTGAGTCGCACAGATACATAATGCTCACATATTTCCACTCCGGACTATCGACTGTTTCTCACAATCAACAAAGCTTCAATATATAAATGATCAACTCACAAATAAATCTACAAATATGTGAGCACTTACATATAAAAATTCGTGGCTCGCACTATCAATGTAAACGGGTAAAAATGTTACAATACATAACATCCCAAGTGTTTCAGTTAATATTAAAATAATTACTACTATATACAGACACTAACGTTACTCGTGTATGTAGGTACAACTTCTAAAAAACTTTTTTGAACACATTTTTCAATAAGATATGGGACAGTTTTTATTTTCTTTTTTTTTTCTCTATAAATCTAAGTGTTCAATGCCATCCTTCAACCCGCTATTATGGCACAAAAATACGTGTTTGCACCTTAACAAATAAACTAGAAATTATCGATAGAATTTAGGCAAGCGGAACCTAACGTGTGCACTCGCGGGAACTGCTTGTTATACGACTGTTTGTAACATTTCTTAACAATTCATAACGTATTCCTCAATATAATTATTAAGTAACCCCTCCTTACTAACATTAATTAATTTATATATTAAATTATGTACTTAAATGTCAACTCTCATAAGATAAATATGTCGAACTGGCAACAATTAGAGTGAATGTTGCCAGGATGAATATTTATCCCACAAATAGCGGTATAACAAGGAGTGACCAGTGCACACTACAACGTAAGTAGTTATTTATCAATAGGCCGATATACGATTTCCTAAAAAAGCAATATTTACGTATATAAGTGTGACTTCATATTAAATACATTAATAGTTACATACTTTATATTTAAATTATAAATTCGTACAGACTAACTCATATTTATTTTTATGTTAAAACTAAATGTAACTAATATTACATTATGCACAGTTAAAATGATAAAATATTAGCACACTATAATAATATTATATATTTAATTATAATAATATATTATACTGGTCATTCTGAGATCTGTTCGTCACCACTCTGGCTCCAATACTGACATATATTTATTACATCGTCCGATTGTATTGGATAAGCTACCTTCGGAGGAATTATACTTGCAAAAACTGTACAATAGACATTTGATTTCGTTTCTAATTTATAGGAAAATACACCCACAAATATTTAAATGATGTAGATGCAACATTTCGTCAACCTCGCCTCGACTTTGATTACACTTGCTGCCATTGACAAGAACACAGAAGGTAGCACATCCAAGGTGCCTACGAGGTAGCCACACATTGCCTGCGGTGCATGGAATCTGCCACAACATACGACGCTTACAATACATTTCCCTGCCTAAGGTAACTAAGCTACGCTATATATTCGTAATTACAGATATGTTGGTGATCTGATAATATTTCTCTGTTAAAGTCTGTGGTACAAAACTTTTTATATACTTAAGTATATTTACGTGTTTATATAGAGTATATATTTTTTTACACGTGGCTACGACGGAGATTAAGGACTGTGAATTTTAAATTTGATTTTGTTGCAAAAAATTGCATCTTTCTGTTTTTGTTGATTGAATAATTCTCCTTGCTTGCAAGCAATATTTGTATATTTTTTTAGGTTCCTCCGTCGTGTACCACAGTTAAGTATATAAATTTCAAAACGTGTCAAAAATGGCAAGCTTCATTCGAACACATTTCCTATTCCCTAGCTATTAACTTCAAGCTAACTTTTCAATCCAAACGAGCAAAATTTATTTGACCAAGTTTTTATAACAAGTAATTTTTATATAAAGATTATAATTATTAATTAAGATATTAGTATTTAATATATCTTTCAAACTTGATCAAAAGTTTTGCGTACAATCCGTAACATCTAACCATGCTTAGTATAATATTTTGCTCTTATTCTACGTCAAGTTTCATATAGTGTAGTCGAACGCATCGACTGGACGTGAGGGTACGACACTGGGGGAAACAATTGACGTCACACGAACGTGATATGCGGGGAGTGGGGGGGGAGCTGGGGGCGGGGCGAGTCAGTGCGGGTGCGTTGGGTGTTATAAAATCTCGTTGTGCCAGTAGGGCGGCGGCGCGTAGGGCGCCAGCGGCGACACGGGGGTGAGAGGCGCGGGCGGCGCGGGGTCGGGCAGCTCGGGCTCGGCGGGGCAGTCGCAGTCGAAGCGCGTGACGACGAAGTTGCCGTAGTCGTCCGTCAGCGAGCTGTGCAGCGCGCCGCACACGTGCCGCCGCCGGCCCAGGCACCACGCGCGCTCTGCACCACAAGGGCTCAGTCAGACACACCACATCTCTAACATTAAGTACATGTCGGACAAGTACGGGCAACACCAGAGTCCTTCAAATGCAGCCATAGGCCTTGTGGCTTTGCTTAACGGCTATATTCTAAGCTCCTTGTGAGTTAAGCTCAATAAATAAGCCACTTTACTGAATACACATATAATTATTGAACAGGAGTTTTTGAGCGTAAGGGCATAATATACAAGGATTAATCAAATTACTCTCAATAAAAAGCTCTTGTCACACTCATACTTACCACTGATAATGTCGACGTCCGTCATCAGTTCCTCGTTCATAAGCGCTGATAGTGCATCGTCTGTGTGCTTTGAATCTGTGGACATTATTTAATACTATTATATTTAAACTGGTAAAAATTAATAAAGCTATCTCCTTAGTGCAGAAAGCTTTCAAAGGACAGCACGAAAATCATGGTTAAAAAAATGATTTTAATGACAAGAAACTAACTTGTTTGTTACTGAATCGTCAAGGTTAGCTGCATCTAGTTAGATTGATTGCCAATCTGAACAAGTCTAGTCTAGGAAACAGCTAGATAAACGGTGAGGTTGATTTACAAATATATTAGACCAGTAGTAAAACATTACCTGGTTCTTCCTTAACAACAGGTTCCTCCTTGACAGTGGCAGGTGTGTTGGTGTCAGTGGGTGTGGTGGGGGCGGAGGGCGTGGTGGGCGTGTGCGGCGGCGTGGGGGCGGCGTCAACCCCCGCCACGCCACCGGCCTCGCCACTACTGTTCGAGCTGCACTCTGGACTGTATGGGGCCATCTGGAAGACAATAAAATAGATCCTTCAGTCTTCACAACAAGATGATGCCTCCGTAACTGTATCTAGTAGATGTAAGCTCGGGAACCATAGCACCCACAATGTAACGTACTCGTTTACAATGGCGGATATTATCAAGTTTGAAAAAGTGTTTTTATTGTCCCTATTTTTTTCATCAGGTGGTCTGCCAGTTGTAACAACCTATGAAGCCCTTGTGTTAGTTATCTCAAATCCGAAAAACCAAATTAGAATTGTAACAATGACTGCTATTGGGTAAGGTTTTACCAAAACCTGCGTATACAAGTTTTCGTGAGCGAATCGTTTTCGAACCAATGACGAGTGGATTTAAGAAGTGGAAGGTTATAGAAATTCACCCGTAAACTCCTGCGTCTCCTGGGCGCCACCTCTGCCATCTTGTAGCTGGTGTCCATCGCCCAGTAGGAGCCCTTGCCGGGGTCGTCCTTACTGCGCGCCACCTTCATGAAGCACTTGTTCAGAGATAAGTTGTGCCTTATTGAGTTCTGAAAGGAAAACAAAATCGATGTTAGATGATAGATTATTTACAGCTCATGAAATTAAGTCACTGGGATAGATTTGTGACTCTTTGTTTGTATAGCGGTCGGAAGTTTCCTTTCGTAACTGGCTATAAAGTCAGGCAACCAGTCTTAACAAGGTATATAGGATTGATTGCCTAGGTAAGTGGGCTGAAGAGGATATAAAATACTGGTACTCAGGAGCAGTCAGAAAGACTGGAAGCCAACCCCAGTATTGATGGGAAAGGACCAGGTAGATGAACTTTAGGTTTTATGTTTTGCTAGAGTTTACTGTGACCATTTTGAGCAGCCCAAAATAAGATTTTTCAGAGCTGTCATCTTTACTCCAAAGCTCAAGCTGTGAAGCAAGGCCAGAACTTTTAAAACTGCAGTTTTAAACTATATCGAAAGAGTTTCAGATACCTCAACACTGAGGGCCACCTCCAAAAATATAGTATGTATTAAAATCTTTGAACCCACTCACCATCCATCCTTTGCCGGCCTCTTTGTAATAAGGAAAAGCGTTGCATATATACGTGTATATTTCGTTGAGCGTCATCTTGCCGTTTGGAGAACTGCTGATTGCTAACCTGATCATACTGGCATAACTGAAAGTAGACAAATAACTGCATGTTAGTATTGACAACATGTTAATACATGATGATGATGATGATGATGATGATGATGATGATGATGTCCTCCTAGCCGATTATCGGCTACGGCGGCTGTTCTCATGTAAGGAGATTAGCCAACTACGCAGGACATATTATAGTGCACGAGCATTTGCGCAGACACAGGTGCACTCACTATTCCTTAACTCTCATAGCCCGATGGGACGGTAATCCGACACGACCGGAGAGAGATCAGGCGCAGGACCGACATTTACGTGCTCTCCGATGCACGGGTGTATCAATCACCAGCTTCCAGCCTCCGGGCTGCTTTGTGAAAGTCTTCTAAAACCCACAAAGCGATTTCGGCCTGACTCGGGAATCGAACCCGAGACCTCGTGCTTAGCAGCCGCACTAGCGACAGCTAGACCAACGAGGCAGTTATGTAATATTTGTGTAATACATAAATATTGAAAGAGTCGTATATTGATTTGTGAGCACAATAAATTGTCCTAGCTGTCAGCTTTGGTCACCTTTGGCGGTAGTTGTGACAGAAGATTGACAACCAATATTTCTAAGGGTATTGGGGTATTGGGTTGCCCAGGTACCTGGGTTGTGGAGGTAAGATGGGAGTTGCTTTATGTAAATATTGATACTGAGTAACTTCTGGTTAGATTGGAACCCAACCCTAACACAGTTGGGCAAAGGTTAGACAGATAATGGATTTATTCTCCCCAGCCAGCAATTCAATTTGAAAGTCATTGAGCACACCTCATCATCAACATCGGGTTGATCATTATCTCTAAGCAGTCTGACATAATAGAAAAAATAGAAGGAAATGTTTTATAAATTCTAGCTCATAATTTCAACCATACAATTTTTTTTTGAGTTTTTGTAAATTATCATATAGGTAAGTAAATGTTTGGCTCAATAAACTCAGCCTATCAGATAAATTGTGTTTTAATCTTTTTAATACTCATACGTCACTGATTTCTAATCTTCTAATCTACTGCTAGTTTGATACAAACTTATCTGACAATAATATGCAAAATATGATAAAAAAATTGGTGATACAATATTTCAGGAAAATATGTCATCTAGTCTAGTATTCTGATAGGGCCAATGTCACTTATATTATTCACAATAGGAACCTTCTATTTTGCAATACTATAAAATTCATAACAGTTATGGAAAACATTTGCGATTCTTACTGCAAACATAACATAATATTGCTGTCACAAATGCCTAAATTTAGTGAATTGCGTCTAAGTATTCAATCAAAGTAGAAATGATGCATAAAAACAACAAATGAGTATTAAATATATTATATATATTGTGACAGTTTAGCTGATGTACTTACCAGTATGAATGTATATCTTGAGAGGGCAATGACCCATGTCTTCCAGAATATTTTATAAAATATTTTCCTCACAGCAGAAAAAATCTATGTCAATGCTGAGTAATAAATGCACTTCATGAGTTGTACCTATGCTTTGTTGAATGTACTTCAAAATTGCAGTAATTTGTAATAATATGCAATTAAAGTGTTCATTTCCCAAAAGGTCAGTTCTATTCACTAAAATGTATACTTATAAACCTAAACCGTCTTACCACAAAAACTTTTAAACGTCAGTTTATGCCTTGTCTAAAAAAATTTCAAATTATGACGTTGACATATGGTTCATTTTGGAGACACATTTTTTTTAGACAAGTGTAAAACAGTGGTTAAAGTTTTTGTAGTAAGGCCAAAAGTATTTGTTCTTGATGTTCTAAATATTTCGCACTGGATATGAGGATGCTACTTTTACCGGGAAACCTTTCCTTTCATAATGGTAATATTGTTAATAGTGAAAGAAGGGAGTGGATGTTAGTACGTCTGACAGATGGAAATGGAAGCTAAGAACATATTATGCCAACCCCAAATAACATGGGAACAGGGCAGGAGAAGATATTCAACTGACATTGAAGCAGTGTTTAGAATCTGTTGAAATCCACATTTGAGACAAATCTTGTTCAAATGGTTTTAAATATTTAAACTTAAAGCACTCAAAGGTGAGTAAACAATGTTTAAAAATTTATTCAATTCATTTCCTGCTTAGAAACAATACAGAATGGATTAAATTAATACTTTTGATATCAAATCTTAATATCATGTGGGCTATGTTGATAAGATCCTTCTTGGAACTTAATTATTACTCAACACATTTGTGTTTCTTTGACATGAAACACTTGATTTTGTAATCCTTGTGTCAGCATATCCAACAAAGTAGCCTACCTCATGAAATCCTTCATTTACATAAATTTCATTACTCATCACTTTAAGGGTCACTTACAAATGACGCATTCACACGTATTAGGAAGTCTCTGAATGTTTAACATTGGAAAACTCGGTTACCTGTACGCGGGCTTCGCGTGTTTGATTTTATTCGTGTTTTCTTTCTGATCCGCCTCCTTGTTATTGTTCTCCTGCTGTAGGCCGAGGGGCTGCACATCCTCGTACAGGAACCGCGGGATAGGGCCTAGGGGGCTGTGGCGTGGCGGGCCAGGGCTGAACGCGGGGAGCCACTCCACGCCTGGGGAATCGCTCATTGTCCCATCAATATACGCGCACTTTCACCACTCTTCGCGTTCTCATCACCATATGAACACAAAAACATAGGATTATCCTCTCGCTGTGGGCGGAACGTTCTTGCTACCTTTTATGAAGATGATCCTCATTGTAGGACATTGAGAATCCTTGAAATGACGACTAACTTGAACTACTGTCACGAGACCAATATACACGAACGAACACAATATGATAACTTATAAATACGTTCATACGTTGCAAAACACTTAAATTAACTTATTGAATAACTTAAAAAATGAAACAAAATTCTATTTTACATGGAAATTGAAATTATTATGACATTTGAGGCACCTACAACAAGGAAAATGGCGGCGTTTTGGGTGACATCAGTTCAGAAACGTATGGCTGTAAAAGTTTTTTTGGTACCTATGTTTCGATCTATTTTTTATTATTAATTACTAATTTATATTCTTCATATTATAATTAGATAATACTTAACAGCATGTCACAAGATATTAATAAATAAAGTTAAAGAACACATTGAAAAGAAATCGAATGTTTTAAGGTATGGCAACTTCGCTCAGGGTGACAGCATGAATAAATTTAAAAAACTGACAGTTTGAACAAAGTGGTCGAGAGGAGGACTTGTGTTTTCAGTTCTTTTATTTTTAACGGTTTGTTGACAATAATTTATAGACGTTAATCTTATTTGAACTAAATAGTGTGTGAACATTGATGCTATTGTTGTTGTGGATTGCTAAGTGAATTGTAAACAATGGCGACGCAGCCAGAAGTCGGTGTGTCCGACTTCGTCCTACTGGACAATTTGACCACCGATACCTTTATAGAAAATTTGCATTTGAGGTGAGTTATTCCTAACGATATCGTCATCAAACTGATTACTTATGATCTGCTTATGTTTTGGTTAAATCTTTGAATATTTCTTAAGTGTTTGTTAAGTTATTGTTCAAGAATAAAATTGTAAATAAAGTCCCAATGTCTTAAGAAAATAGGATGTTGCTAAATTCTCTAGATTTGTGTACCATATGAATGTACGCGACTATAAATAAAGCCTATCAAACCTTTTTAACTAGGACTTTGTGGGGGGTAACTTGTGTAAATGATCATGTTTTGAATAAAATTTTGTAGCATGTGGTATCTTTTATGCCAGTGGTTGACCTTGTATTTTTACACCTGTTTCAGTACTTTACTGGTAGTGTTTTCATAAAAGAGTATCAGTTAGCTACTCTGTTATCATCAGTCATGTGTGACAAAGTTTATTGTGTACACAAAATAAAATATAAATTATAAAAAAGTTTTATGCATTGATTTAGTTAAAAATTAAAAAAAAAAAACAATGGATTCATCCCTAATCCAGATAGTTTAAACAAATATTTATTTCGATTAACATTTAGTCATGTTATGTACAATATGTATTTTCATTTTATTGACTACTGATATGACATCATAAATGATTCATTATTGAATTACAAAACAGTATAAAATAGCTTCAACAATATTTATTAGGCATCATACACCCACACATACATATTCATTTTATAAGCCACAAAATAATACAATATACAAATTTGCTATAAGTGCGGAAATATTTTAAGTTCTGCCTTAATTTAACTTGCCAGTTAAATACTTACATGGGGGACACATTTGTTTATGATGATACCTGTTTATATTAGATCAGCAATACAAAGTATTCCAATTTCATTTCTCTCTGTCAGCTGCCACACTAACTAAAATTAGATAAATTATAACTAAAAAAAATCATATTTAACTAACATGTGTTCGGATGATCCCTTACATTTTAAAATCAATTACTAATTAATGATATATCATACACAATTTGTTGAGAATCACTAATTAACTAGGTACTTGATCCTTAGTTGAGATAAAAATATAAGATGCCTCAGAGTTACCGAACCAATACGCTTGTCCATCTAATTACTAAGAGACGGCTAAGTATGTGTGTCTGTAATTATACAAAGCAGTCAATGGCAAAGAATTTTTTGTGCACCTACTCATTCCCATAGAATATATTAAGTTTTGTTCAATGCAAACTCTTTGGTGGTATCATCGTTATTTTTATTTATGACTGCACTGGTTTTGCAGCAAAACACATTATCTGTAGTTAATTTTGATGTGTTTTAATATCTGTTCATGATATAAAATATATAAAACGATAAAATTAATTTAAGGGAGATCCCCTAATTCTTTTGGTTTTTACAAAAAAGGGGAAAGATAAAAAATTCTGCACACTTATCATCTAAGTATTTTTTCTGAGCTGATACAAAAAATTAATAACATCTTTTGGGCACCAAACCTTGAAAATTCATGACCCAATAGCAGTGGAACTCCCACTGGGCTATTATAATTTTAACAAACTACATATTGACTAAGTAAATATTATTATTCACTGAATGATACTAGCATCAAAGTTAAAAAAAACTCTTATTCATTGGTCAATTAATGGCTCTATAAATCACTTAAAACCTAGTAAACAAACCAATGAGCGAAGACGTGATATAATCACTACAAATATAAATGCATCATGTAATATTTAAATAGAGTTTGTTTAAGCAGTATATTAGGCGTCATCTTCCGAGAAAAAGAGTACTAATTCTGATGACCGCAACTAAAATAAACAATGAAATAATAAGTAAGCAAGTGAAACAATCTGTGTCACAGCTATTTTTGTTACAACTTCATGAAAAGGACGATCGAAATAAGTCAGAAAATCTCCTTGGGGTTGCTTATTTTTAGCGCGTAGGCATCGAACCAATGTCAGTCCGAGTCCGTTGAATTCCATCGCAGCGTTAATAAAATGGCTGAATTGTGATTTTCGCGGTATTTTTTCGTATTTCGATCGCAATAATTCGTTAATTTCCTGCTGTCTGCGTCTTGTCTGTGGTACGAATTGAGAGTCACCAAGGAAATGATATGCCGAATCGTTGGATCGTCTTGTTATGTCAACGATAGGTCAGGTCTTCGTAATTCTTCGTTACCAAAATATGTTATAACATGTTTGGTCATATTTGAAATTACGAGGGCATGATGTAATAAGAGCAATTTTATAAGTAAACTCAAAAAAATGCAAGACCCCAAAAATTCTATTAGCATTTCTGTTTTGATGAACTCAATGCATAAATCAAGCATGAGTATAGCCGATATCTCAACAAATTCGCTTGACATGGTCTTTCGAAACCTCTGCCTTCTTTTCGGTGTGTTAACTATTCTAGTCGCGTTGCACCAAGTGTCTAACATCTTTATTTACACTCATTACGATAGATGCCTATAGCCCAGGATGACACACTGGTCTGATGTCATCGCTCAAGGTGTCTGACAAGGTGGCCTTTCATCATGTTTTCCTTGTATTATTGTTTGCATTATGTTATAAAAGAACTGAGGTCTTGTACTATTGAAAAATATACCGTAAGGAAGTACAATGCTGTCTGTCTTATAGACTGATAAGATCGCACCGCTGCCACCTTTGTTGTTAATTGTGATGACCTGCATGAATTCTTTGCAGCATACATATGACCTGCAATGTTTTGATAAATATGAAAATTCCAACTGTAGAAATGAGCCATTGCATGCACATAAACATGTCTAAATAGCTCTTGAAATACCACAAACGGAACTGGATCCACAAAGCCTCCCATTGACAATACAGGTCTCGCTACATAAATAAATTAAATCAGTAGCTATTCTAGTTCGACTGACGTGAGACTGACTGAAGTCTCAATCAGTTTTGAGGCAGACCACAGACATGTTTGTGCCTCGGCTGTAACTGAGCTTTCGGAATTTGAATTTGAAACAGTCCTATTTGGTTCTATGGGTTTATGGCTTCTTAGACTGCCGCCGCAACTGCATAAATTAAATGAAGTGCAGTCAATATTTTATGTTTTCCGCTATCTTACTATGTAATATCTTGCTTGATGCTTTGAAAATAAGTACTGTTATGCTGAGATTCCACCAAAATGGTTCGCAACTCGGTAGAGACATTCATTTTAAACGATCATACAAACTGCCGACTTGTCAAAATAGGTAGTTTGTTTTGAAAGAAGAAATCCATCCATCTAATCAAAAGATATCCACTAATGTTTTAAAACGGTTGATGTGATAATAATGATTTTCTTGAACCCGGCAGCTAATTACAAAATGGACAGTGGCACTTGATTTAAAAATAAACATTGATTACAAACATGATCTATTTACTTTTTAAAATGCGGAATTCGGAACCGGTTGAACTTGTGTCTTGTTCCGGTTGAAGTACCAGACAGAATGGACTCCTTAAAAATAACAACATTATATTCTGGGAAATTGACATAAAAAAGTCTGTAACTTGCACGCTTATTTATTTTTTGCTAATTCATGTTTCTGATTATTCAAATCAGCAATTTTTAAGCAAGCGCCGTTTTTTGTACTTTACAAAAGCGACTAATTATCAATAGTGATTAAGTAACTGTATAATTAAGATGTGAATGGTGTTTGCTTATATGATATCAGATCAGGAAGAAAGTTTTCGATATTATCATCGTTATATTTTGCTGGTATCTCTCCATGTTTTCTGTTTCCCAAGCTTAGGCTCGAGTCATTGAAGGTAGCTTCCCGTGGGAAGATCAAAAATTCCCAGCAGTTTATCACAAAAACTGCTTCTGCGTTTGTAACGAGTCTGGCTATATTTTATAGCCTTTGATCGTAGTGTCAGACCGATTTGTAACTGTTTGTGCAAGCAAACAATCACGACTGCGATGACTGCGATTGTTTGCTTGCAATTCGATTGAAATCTCTTTTTTCCATCTCAAAAGTGACATTCTCCTGTTTGCTTAACCGATTAGATTAACTTCAGATTGACAGAAAGTATACATTCAATCTAGGCTACCTACATGAGAGATCCTTAACGAACTTTACACTGTTCTATCACCCAGGTTGTCCTTTGCCATAAAATCTTTCGCCAAGTTACTCCGGCCTTTTATTGTAATCATCTTCCTGCCCTTATCCAAAGTTTGAGGTTGGTGCAGCATTTCTTCCTCATCCTTATATCGCTACTGCAATTATTGTTTGTAGGAACAAGGAGTTTCATATTACGGATGGCAATCCTATCTATCTATCACAATACAACGTTAGACCCTTCCAAACATTTCAAATTAGGAGCACATCAACATACCATTAAAGCCATTGCTGAAACCAGGCCAGCATCACTCAAGAAGTCATATCAACCAGTACTTGTCAAATACTTTCACGGCGTGCGCATACGCACATTAACGAAATAGGTCGCATCAGTTTAATGGTTTATTAATAACGTATTTGTTGCGTACATGAGAGAATGCAGCATTGCGGAATGGGACCGTTCGTTTGTATGCAGTAAACTGGCGGTACTAAATTAGCGTAATTTTCTTTCAGCGTAATAGCTTAATCAAAGCTTAACGTGCTCTTGGTTGAAAGCACTGAAATACGCACTTGCTGTGTGGTTTATGACCAGTTTTCCCTTATTATGTTTGAGATCGAAGCAGTATGCCTTTCATCTATATTACTTACTTCTATGGAAAAAATAAGTACAAGACTCGTTTCCTCGACCTCCATTTCATTGCACATAAATCTAACGATTCATAGACTTTTCCATCGTCCTTTCTCACCTCATTTTCTTCAATAATTTCTTGTGACAAATGTCCTTCATTAACAAAACACGGTGTCTTGTTTTACCTTGCTGAGCGGCAATAAATTATCATCTGCACTCGAAGAAAAATTACCACCGCTTAACAAACACAAACCTTCTTAGCCTATGCAATATCTCCAAGACGCTCATCTTCCAAACAAACTGGATGCTAATTGACCGACAAGTAATTAAGGACAATGGGCCCAGTTAGCCGTGCAACATGTGCTTGCATATCTGCATTTAACTGCACATATTATATCCGTTTTACGGCTTACGCTGTTTGGGCATGTGCGAAGTTTAATATTACATTACAGTGTCTTGTAAAATGGCTTCTTTGTGCCTTGTGCCCGTTTTCACCAACAACCTCTTACCGTTTCCCTATCTAAAAGCTACTTTTAATAAGGACCCCTCCCAATTTGACACCTACCTAAATTCATTTTCACCACACTTGTACATGGATCCCTTAAGTAAGTGACAGATTACTAGTTCTACAAACGATAATGCAAAGTCGATATTTTATCGATAAAATGATTTTTCTCTACTTCTTAAGAAATAAACGTCTATCGAGTATATATTACTAAAGCCTGTGAGTTTTTTTTCTTGTGATGTTATTTTAATTTAACTTAAACTACATTACGCTATGTTTTATGCAATAAAACAGTAAAGAGGTTTTCTATAGGTGAATTTTTACCTATGTCAATCGCGGGTTTGTCAAATTGACTGATGTGTATGTGTACATAGAGTGAGGTTAATTTTGGGTTTATTATTGTTGAATTAGATAAGTTTATTTTGGCAGAGAAGAGAAAACGAGGATAAACCTTTCTTACAGAAGAAAAAGACAAGCTAGTGAAATTGCTGACGTCTCATAGAGACGCAATATTAAACAAAAAACGGATGGGACCACGAACGAAGCCAAAAACAAAGCTTGGATCCAGTTACAAATAGTTTTAATGCGATAGGAACCGTTTACAGGTAAATGTGAATAATATCTGTGTATAATAATATAAGATATTGCCGTTCAACTGTGTTCCTTGTTTTACTGTCGACTTCATTGTATTTTTGTTCTCCATGAGTTGATGGATTTAAGTATGGGGTTAAAATTATACATTTATTATATTTATTTAGTTTCAGGTGGTGCGACAAATTGGAAAGACGTGTAAAAACATGCTGCGCCCAGCCCACCTCAAATTGAATTGGTGCAGGAGGATGATGATAATGTTTGGTACATCATATGAGGACTAATATTAAAATATTTGTTTACTATCTTTGTTTTAATTTATATATTTTATTATGTTGAATATTAGCCTACTTCTTACCTCCAGAGGGTATCCCCTATCACCTAGGAGATAGGCTCCTCCATATTCACCATTTTCGAATCATTGGTATCTACTGCAGTTTTGGTATTTAAGGCCAATTCAAACCTGAGCGATATTCGCTGCCGCTGTGGGTAGAGGTAGATACCGCACGGGTTTCGCTCAGGTATTTAGTATCAAGTATAGTTACCGGCACGGATATTGAGCTCTCGGCGGAAGAGTGGGGATCGCTTTGCGCACTGTACACAAGGCAATAAACCAATAAATGGCTTCTGCGCAGGTTAAGGTCAGGGCTCAATATCCGTGCCAATAACTATACCTACCGCGGCTAGAGCGACCTGAGCGATATTCACTGCCGCTGTGGGTAGAAGTACATACCGCAGCGGGCATCGGACATCAACAGTAATATTATCACATACCCACTGGGTTTTCTCTGTCGCAGGTGGTAGCGAATACCGCTTAGGTCTGAACAGTCATATTACCGCATACCCACAGGGTTTTCTCTGCCGTAGACGGTAGCGAATACCGCTTAGGTCTGAATAGGCCTATAGATGTCCCGGCCACCGCGAAACTACATCAGTGATTACCAGATTTGCATCTGTTATGGTCTGTATATTTATGGACATGCAGGACTACCTATTTTTGAATAATTCAGCGACATCACGACCTAGCAAGTGCATTCATAGCAAGTGATAACCTATAATCTATATCTAGGTATACTAATATTATAAAGAGGAAAATGTTTGTTTGTTTGGTTGTAATGGATAAACTCAAAAACTACTGGACCGATTTTAAATATTCTTTCACCATTAGAAAGCTATATTATCTGCGAGTAACATAGGCTATATTTTATCCCGGTGCGGGCAGTAGCTCCCACGGGACGCGGGTGAAACCGCGGGAAAACGGCTAGTCTTATAAAAAAGTCATGATCATCGTACTTATTTCTCAGTCATCTGCTCTTTCATGTAAGATAGGTACGTGGTCTTCTAATGATTATTATTTTACATATCCACAACCTCCACAGCTTCTAAACTTTCTAAAAGTTTACATTTCATTTTTTTTGTATTTTTTTGCTTTTTAAACATGGTATTTTTGGTGTTACATAACATATAAAGGTACATTTCACTATCCACGGTTCAAAATATGTTTGTATTCTGTAATGATAATGATAGGGGTTGTTTAAGCAGGCATCAATCGGGCCCCCAAGTTGAAGTCAAATTTTAAGGTTATAATTTGACACCTAGGCTTTGGTGAAAATGAAATTCTTATTAAGTGTTCCGTAAATGCTCCCTAAATTTAGGTATTCGTTGGTGAAAACGGGCATTGGAGTCCTATTTTAAGGATCTAGATATCTGGTGTCAACGGAACATTTGGATAGTGACTGGGAGTCTCACGAAGTGAGGTCTTATGTGTCACCCTGAAAGTTTATTGCAACTTATGCAAAATTCATATCAAAGGATTTCGTTTGCTCATAATCACAGGTTGGGATGTTGTACTCATTGAACAATTTTGAAAATCATATCAGCTAACTATTGATCTATTCCCGTATACCAGTAAAATCAAAAACCAATGTCCATTATGAGGTACTTAAAAAGAAATGACTCCTAAACCAATCAGCAGCAGTATCATCCACATTTGGCTATCCTTCAAAGTCTTCCAAACGAAGTCGTGACCGCAGCAATAATCGCTAAAACTATTTAGATAAAAACAAACAAAGTCACGTTTCTGACGCCTCTAAACTAATTATCTCTATACAATGGTGTTGGCAGTACGCACGTGTCTTGGCTTATGATGTCATTGAATATTTCTACTTGGTTGGAGAGTTGAAACACCTGGATTACGTTTTATAAATGGACGGATTGTGCAGATGGTTCACGTCACTCTTTTATGGGGCAGCACAAGTCCTATATAAGGAGCCCATAAAATCCAGTCATATTCTGAAGATGGCCTTTGCAGATTACCGGCTACTCAAGTATTCTACGACTGTATAACATGCGTCTCACGTTAAAACTGAGAAAAATTTTCAAAAATGGGAATGCTTTTTACGAAGAGGCTTTCCAAGGGATATATGACTGGCTATTATCCGCCTTCAGGATCCTGCTTACAAGTCGGGACTGTCAAGATAAAAGATATAAACGAAATCAATCTTTATTTATCTTGGACATTCGGTGCAATGGCTCGATTAAATTGTTCATGATTCTTTTGATTGAGTCACGCTAAGATCTGGTTGCCAACACTTTTTCATGATTCGTGACTAAACCTAAGAGCTATAGATTGAAGTTTTTTACTGGCGAGATTATTGCTAGATTTTGGAAAGGCAGAAAGAGGAGCGCTGGCATTTACATGGATGTAGTACCTACAACAGCGCAAATAAGAGCCTCTTTCTTTTCGCCCTTTCTACTCGAGCTCCTAACAGTACACTGAACTATACCCGTGACATTTACGAACACTATGCGTGGTACATTCACCTACACAAGTGTTCGCTGATCTTTTTAATGAACAACAGTGTTTTTATGCTCTGATTCACTGCGAAAGGTCGTGGCGACTGTCCGCGAAATGTTGTGGGCGGTGATCGTTCCTCGTGACGAGCCTTTTTACGAGTGTAATCATCTCTGTACATAAGTTATTCAAACTTAAGTATGTCGCAAAGGACGGAACACGATTTTATTAGATGTCTGGTGAAAATACCATATTAGTGTGAAAATGCAACGGTCAAGTCGCTCTCACTTCGTCTATCGAGATTATTCGAAATGCAGTGTTGAAAGCTATTTTGTACGATCATCGGCCTATATTTTATTATAGGCATGGTTGTAATACACTAGTATTGTCATAGTGGGTGGTGATTCTGAATAAAATGTTATTAAAGTAGGTACTGATGGACAGCTTTGTAAATTGAGGAAAACGCATACACTGTGTTACTGGAAATAGATCACTCACCTGTATCTATTATAATAATTATTATCATTGAATTTGTAATCAATTGTTCCAGTATTATTATCCGTATCGACCAAAGGCTATATAATAATATTCACTTTTCTGATCCATATAATAAGTATCACTATTCTCCTATGCTTCTACTCTTCTAGCTAGGCTCAGCTACACTTTTAGTGTCTCTGCAAAAACGTGAATATCGAATTTGGCGGATTTAAGTTGGATATGGCTTTAATTAACTGTTGTAGCTTGGTAGAACTATACAATAGTCTTAAGATTGTTGTGGATTGTCACACCGATATAAATACATAAGGTTTACATTTGAAAATCCCTTTTGGTTTTACCACATCGCCTTTTCTATGAAAAGTACCTTCAGTATTATTAAACAGCCACAATTCATCGTCATAGTTCATAGACGTCACGATAGTTTTAATGGGTAAACTTTGAAAATATTCTATTGTTTTCCGATTATTTCATAGCAAAATATGACTGTTATTTAATTCCTCACATCCTGGGTGAGTAAAAACACAAACACTTAAGTATGTATACTTATGTGTTTGATGAAGATAATCTTAATGCGCATGGATACAGTCTAATAACATAGAAAGAGGCCGACCAAAGAAACAATTTTGCGAAAGATGATATGGTTGAAAAGTACCAACAGATGAAATCAACCACAGAGAAGTATGGAAGAGAAAACATCCTGCGACGACCAAATCAAATTGGGATATGGTCAGGAGGATGATGATGATAAACAAACTAATGACATGGATAGGAGGATTTTTCTGTTTTAATGAATTTGTTCTAATTGATTCATAAGTATCCAAGATATTCTCATTGAAGCATTCCTTGTAGTCAAGTGTTTTATAAGAGTATTGACAACTTTACGCGATACTTACAAATCTAAAGGATCTAGAACTTATCTATACATATTAGGTATTTTTATAACAGTATTATTTACTGTTTCAATGTTAGTTAGTGATACAAGTATACTGCTGCCATCCTTATCTGTAGATCGATTAGCTATCGATCGAAAATATGAAGTGTTATCAGACACCTGGATAGGCACTTCAGACAGGAAAATTCAATACAACAAAATGTTCTGACAAACACGTGAATAGCGAGTGGACTTGAATAGATAGATAATGTATTGTTAATGTAGTGTTTCCATAGTTACTAGCATACATAGCTAGGTCACAAAACACTCCAAAAGTAGGTCCCTGGTATGCGAGATACGATTTCGGCATGTGTTTTTTGTTTGTTGCAATTCTGTACCCTTTTCAGTGGTGTCTAGTTACGAGCCTTTTCAAAGAGCTTCAAAGGACTTGTGTGAATTGGAGTTGAGTTTTTCACAATGTCGTCCTGTAACGTCGACACGCTCGGAAACTGTGAAACTTGATTTTGATGAATTCACCCCGACTCACCCGTAACAATTTTTCAACGGATCACGTGTAAAAACGAGCCAAAATAACAGAGTAACATTCATATTAATAAAAATATTGGTTTGGACCATTTCATGTCTTAGATATACCAAAATCTTGACCTCCGCTTCCACAACCGTCCAAAGATAAACTAAGGACATCCGCACACAATCGGCTCTTAGCTGCAAATGTGTTGCTACTCTGCTACTCTTCACGTGTTCGCGTAATGAACAATAAGTGCTTGAGACATTAGCGAGGTCGCTGACCGGGTCATAGGATGAGGTCATGGTGGTGACAGAGCGGTGAGATGAGCGGGAATTGATGAAACTGCTACTGAAAAACATATTAAGTTAAAGAGGTTTTGAGTTATGGAGTGTGGCACTAAGTGGTTCGTGTGGCACTTGGCGCTGGCTAGCCAGTTCCTTTGCTTGAACTTGGTTTGATAAGGCAAAGAAAACGTGAGGACTCTGAACTTGCTGCGGGTTGTTCGAAAGAGATACCGCGGCCCTGGTACACAAAAGGCCTTTGACGGAACACGAAGGTTTTTAGTCAGTAAGAGTCTGACACTCCCTCTCCGCTGCTAACCCACAGCGGGAGGGGTCATTTGATGATTTTTGACGTCGTTAAAAAAAAAAGGACTCTGAACTTAGATTCATTAGGATACACTTTACATGTCCCTTTATTTGACTCTTGGTGGTCCAAAGACAGTCGTTTATCTGACGGTTTCTATAATTCAGCTGAAAGGATAATATATGACACCAGATCACCATTTTCTTAAGATCGCTCCCGCTCTGTTTGCGGTGGCACCTCGCCTATAAACGGTCTCGCCATGATTGTGCGAATGCTCACGCCGATTACAGTGACAGTATTATGCAGGGTTGTTAGAGAATCTACTTTTTACTAGATGCGGAAACGTGCAGAGAACTTCTAGCCTAGGTTGCTTACTTCATTCATTATAATGCGATAAAGATTTCTTGCTTCGATCTACGGTCTTATTTATCCTGTTGAAGATACTCACACTATCGATAGATAGCAACATAAATTAGAGTAAAAGAAATTATTATCTGCAAATTATGGATTTGGATGAAAAATAGCACTAGAATGTCCTAGTAGTCTGGTCTGAATTGGTTCCGTATTGAATTATGTTTTCGGATGAATGAAAGCTAGTGAGACGCCAAGATAGCTTTCATAGATGTTGATCTGGTTCAGGAAGCGTTATTAAACGTGTCAGTAGTTAAGGAGCAATGGATAATGTTACCGGCACTCATGACAGATCAAGATAATTGCAATGTATTGACGTATATGTACGTATTTCAAGAGATAATTCAGTTTCTTTGCAAAGATGATAAGCCGACTGAAATGTTTTTGAAAATGATAAGTTTATCGATCAGGGTACTTATTAGAGCTTTTTGTTGTTGGGCAAATAATAAACGAATATTTGGTTCTACTTCGCAAATATCGATGAAATCTGTTTAATTATAGCAAGTAAAGTAAATATGGGGCCCATTTACATAATAGACAAAGTAGTACTTAAAGTAAATTTTAATTGATTTTCATAGCTCATGGCAATAAAACTGTTGGAAATTATGTTTTTATGACTGCGATGTAACTTTTATCCACCAGCATTGATCGATGTTTATTTACTGGCTCTGAACAGGCTGGACAAAGTATCGAATTGGAGATTACAACTAAGTAAGTGTGGTGACCGATATTTGAAAAATATCTATCAATAGTTTACTGTTATTTTTTTATCAAGTGAGTGCGCGATTAGGTAAAGGATACAAAACAGATACCTATGTGTTGTAGGTTTTTAGATACTAATTAATTAGGTAGATTATTATTAGGTTAAGGATAGCAGCGTCTGGCGCCCTCTGGGTACCGATTGATAATATAAGACACAGGTATAAATATTAGCAGGAGATGAAAGAAATAATCTTAAGGATGGAAGAAACGAAATCCCGTGAACCGTGTAGACTTAGAACGCAGACCATAAGAATGTTGAAGATGAAAAAGCTTTTCGCTATAGACATAAACCGTGTCTAAAAGTAAAACAACTAAAACACAACCTTTTCATGTAAACAATTCATATTTGCGTATTATAGTTCGGCCATTCAGAGAATGCGTTCCTGACACGTCGCGATTGAACTGACGACGTAACTACATTCATTGATTATTGATATAATAATGTTGTTTTAATGCTCCTCAATTGTTAAAACGGTAAACAACCAGCAAAAATATTTTTATCGTAACTGCAACGCCATTGCAAAGTTACGTCGTCAGTTCAATCGCGACGTGTCAGGAACGCATTCTCTGAATGGCCGAACTATAGTAGGATTAAATATAACGTTCAGATAAGAATTAGCATGAGGAAAAGTACAGAAATAAAATATTTGGATTTTTACAAATGTACATATGTAGGCAAAACCGATTTGCTGGTATGAATGAATAAATTCAAAAAATATTTGATAGGCATTTCCTTCTATTTAATTTTAGGAACCAGTTTTACACAGAAACCACTCCAAATAATTCATAGTTTAAACTGGCTATACAGGAAAAATTGAGGAAATAGCGAAGGAAAACGTTTATTTGCGACTTTACCCGTCACGCAATCAATTGTAACTTATCAATCATTTGTTTTGGACGAGAATAATAACGCCTTGATCATCCACAAACGTCCTACATATTCCCGAATTATGAATACCAATTTACAATTGGGACTTTTTAGAGCTACAGTTAGCTTTACTTTTAGAACGAATATAGTGGGCGTAAATGATGACGTTATGAAATGTATACAAAGTGTACTAAGTTTTTGCGTGTCTGTGGCAAGCGATAGAGCCATAGAGGTCATACGGCGCTGACCGCAAGATGACGATGCTCAAGGGCCGCGGAATGTTATGTCAATGTGTGGTCTAATGTTTGTTTCACTATAAGAAGCCTGTCATACAGACCATGAGTAGGTACAACATAAATTCCGTTATACAATGATATTAAGTTTGGTAGTAACGTTGTTAAAAGCAATGATGGAGTTTTTGGAAGACCTCAATGTAAATAATTTGCTATGTAATTTGAAAATGCAAGACCTGCCTGACACTGTAAAGAAGCAAAAATAAAGAGGTTTTATGGAGTGATAAAGTATGTAGCGTTAGCCGTTGAGCTATAAATCACAAGTTTAACATACTCGTTGACTGACAATACGACGGCATAAAAAACTTTACTTTTTCTATCTTTCACAATTACTTTTCTTACGGCAATTGCTGCCAGGCGGTTGTGAGTTAAATAGATAGAGATGAACTAAATAGTTGGTTAAGATGGAACGAAGACGAACGTCATAGAGTTATTTGAGGAAGAATATGGATATAATGAAGATGTAAATGATGAAGTACTAAATATCTTAACGAAGGATATTCCTCATGACAATATCAATACAAAAGATATTATCGAACAATTCAAACGGCCTATCGCTTGCAAGACTTACAACAAATCCTCCAAGAAAAGATACGACACCAAGCTAAAAGATATTCAAACCTACAAAAGTGCTCTTATCCTTGGAAGCTATAAAAGAAAAGAGGACGATTATATTAATAAACATTATGACACATACCGATGGGTTCCACGGGCCTGGAATAGTCGCGAGATGAGACGACATTCCACGAATAGATACATACAGGGCTTTTGAAATAACGTTTGGATAATTGAATTTAGTTCTTAGTAAAGATCTTAAGAAAGGTTTTCTGTGAACTGCAAAACCTTATTAACAAAGTGGATTAGTGTTTAGGTTTGTGTCGGAAGAGTAATTTACGCTATAGCTATAACAGCTATATAAATTATATTAGGAAACCTCCGTCATTTGGAGGTGGCCACCTGGTCTAGTTAAAACATACTCCAAGGCCAATTAAAAACAGCAAAGCAAAATATCTTTAACAAATAACAAAGAGGCGAAGCAAAAGCGATAAGCGTTTTAACTCAATCACTACCTCATAATATGAACTGACCTAACTATTCAACTACAAAGGATGATTAACGCATGACTCACGCTAGGAAAACAAGCTATCTACCAAAGCGCCATGTTTGCGTCAAGAATACGGCGAATCCTACTTCCTTACATTTTCCACAAGGATGCTTCAAGAGTTCAAGCTGCGGAAGCACCCAAACACACATAGGCACACCGCACACGACATAGATATAACTGCCTCAAGGAAAGTGATCTTTTAATTGCATGTGTATGTACCTGAGTGTACGTGAATTGCATGTGTGCCGCTGACCTGGTGAATTTGATTCGTGCCCATTCCATTCACGTCATTGTCATAATGTTCAGTTTTGTTTTTATACTTCCATTGCCAGTAGTCAATGGCATGTTGTATGGGTCTAGTAGGAATGCTAGCTATGTAGGTACATGTACTGCCGTATTTGTGAACTATTTGAATGAGTTCATCGTAGTTGGTGGTCGACATTGAAATTGATTTAGATTAAATTTTAAGGCGAATGTTACCTTATTCTGAAATAACAGGAAACGTTAGTGTTATTAATGATCATAAACCTATATACCGATCCCACTTATTTTTTGACTTTTCTTAATATTTCAAATCCCATTTTAGACAGTCTTAGAAAAAATGTAGGAAGCATTTCTAAATAAATATCGCTTATCAATAAAGAACATAGCGAATCGTTTCTCTCCGAAGCCAAACAAAATCTAATCAAAGTCTGCAAAGTTTGGAAGCCATAAACTGACATTTGTTATGAAGTTTCAGCCTTCTAGCTACCTAATTTATGCTATCATGTCTCAATCTACGTTGTATCGATCGATGTCTGAGACGGTTAGTAAGATTGATGGAAACATTTATAGCATTAGTTTAATAAATTATGTTATCATAGTTCCTTAGTTTTGCTTCCCGTTTCTTGGTAGATTTACTCTCTTGTTCAGATTATGGATCATGTTCATCCTATGCTTGACTGTCAATTTTTAGTATTCCATTCATGATACTGTAGTTCTCTATTGTAAATATCTGTTACATTTTAAGTATTTATTCAGACGTCATAGGATAAGTAAGTTTCAATAGAACTGTTTTTAATTAAAAGCCACAGAAATAGCCACATGCTTTAACAATTTATTCATCAAACAGATACATTTGTAATCATCTGTATACATAAAGATACATAATTCCATACATAATATGCGTCTGCCTTGGTGATTCACATCCAAGACAGTGACGTCATACTACATAACTATGATTCTAAACTATGAATAACATTCTGCATAAAAAATATTATTTAACATCTATTTACTACCAAATCTGTTTTTATAATTTACTCTTCTATGACTAACACGACCTACTCACGTTGTGTTTATTTATAAATGTTATGCTTATAGGAGGTATGGGATTAAAAGAAATAATATACTAATTTGATATTGAAATATTTATTCTATACTTTAAATGGTACTTGGAAGCAATACGTCCGTCTAACAAGATCCCGTGACGCAGTGTGTGTAGAGTTAAATAAACAGTAGATTGTTCAGATAGAACAAAGAACAATGTTATCGAAAGTTAGGGGTATTAGTTTTTGCTTTATATAATCCAACACGCCCCCTCAAAAATTAATCCCTAACTTTTAGTCATTCGTTAGTTTACTATACAGTATCTAGTCTACAATTCAACATTACAAAGTGAATACCAACTTATAAATACGACGTAACATATTATACTTCCAAGTAAGGTCTGGGACAACTGTACAATAATGGTCCAACATTTGCTGCACAGGATCAGGGAAAACCCAGAAAAACCTGATCAGACCATTTCATAATGAAATTGTACTTAAATTAAAACTTATTCTATACCCAACCCTTTTCTCAGTCTTATAAAAGACACGACTGGTAAAGGTTTTGTCAACAAGTCTGCCAACTGGTTACCTGTGGAAATATAATTTAATTTTATTACATTTTTCTCAACTTGTTCTCTAGAGAAATGATATTTTATATCTATGTGTTTGGACCTTTTATGACTTGTTGGATTATTAGCTATGCTAATACATCCGTTATTATCTTCATATAAAATAATGGGCTTATTAATTTTTAAGTTTATGCTTTCTGCCAGAGACTTAAGCCATAATGCTTCTTTAACAGCTTCATATAAAGCCATATATTCGGATTCAGTAGACGAGACCGCTACTGATGTTTGTCTCTTTGTACACCATGTAATTGTATTTTGATCAAATAATTTAAACACATATCCAGTAGTGCTTTTCCTATCATTACAATCGTGGCCACCCCAATCTGAGTCGACATATCCACTTAGGATGTTATTGTAATTATTTCTTGTATATGTTAACTTCAAATCAATTGTGCCTTTGATATATCTTAAAACTCGCTTTAAGCATAACCACAATTCTTTATTGTTCTTATTTGTGTACCGACTTAAAATATTTACGCATGTACTTAAGTCCGGACGCGTACAAAGCATAATGTACATTAAACAACCGATCAGGTGACGGCATGGTGCGTCACACTTCTTATCAGCGTTAAGAGCTTCATAGTTTAATTTAAGCTCCATCGGTGTGTTTATAGGATTGCAATCACTCATATTAAATTTATTCAAAACGGTTTCAATGTAAGCACTTTGGTCTAAAGTAATTTTATCATGGTGTCTCTCTATTTTAATGCCCAAAAATAATTTGATATCGTGTAAGTCGGTCATTTCGAATTTAGTCATTAAATATGCTTTGAAATTATTCATTGTTTGCAAATCTGCACATGCTATAACCAAATCATCGACGTACAAGATTACGTAAATATTTTTAGAAATGTCTCCTTTACCTTTCATATATATACACCTATCTACTGGGGAGTTCTGAAAACCTATTTCTTTGAGACATTGTTCAAATGTTTCGTACCAACATCTAGCTGATTGTTTTAAGCCATAAAGAGCTTTGTTTAATTTGCATACGTAATTATCTTTACATTTTACACCTTCAGGAACTTTCATGTAGATTTCTTCCTTTAGTGTACCATTTAGAAATGCTGTTTTTACATCCATATGATGAATCAGTAAATTATATTGATTTGCGTAGCTAATTAAGAATCTAAAGCTTGCTATTCTAGCAACTGGTGCAAATGTTTCATTATAATCACTAAGATATTCTTGACTGAAACCTCTAGCGACAAGACGTGCCTTATATCTTGAAGGTTGACCTGAAACGTCATTTTTAATAGTGAATATCCATTTACAGTCTACAATATTTTTATTTGATGGTTTTGGTACTAATGTCCATGTATTATTTTTTTTAAGAGAATTGAGTTCTTCTCTGACTGCTTTTTCCCACTGATTCCTATCGTTCAGAGATTTAATTTCATTTAATGATTTTGGTATATTACTTGTGATGGATAACGCACTATAGACATCATAGTCATTTTCATTATATGATTTACGCGAACATGTTTTCAGTCTTTCACTTCTTCGTAAATTTAAAAATTCATCAGGTTTATCCTGATTTTTGTGTTTCAAACTACTCTCAGATTCATTTTCAGGTTCATTCGGTATTTCATGACTACCGATTTTTCGAATTTTACTTGTACTGCATTCATCAGATTGAGAGCTATCTGATTTAGGGCCAGAACTATGAGACTTATAAGACACTGATTTTGTTACGGAGTCATTATCAGTTTCGTCTTGGGAATATGTATTATTACTCCGTTCAGGTCGTAATGAAGGCCTAGATTCGATAAAATTAGTCTCATCAATTACAACGTCCCTTACAGTTTCATATTTTTCGAATTCTGTATTCCAAACTTTATAACCATTGGGTTCATAACCTACCAGTATTCCTTTCCACGACCTATTGTCAAATTTGTTTTTACTGGTTTTATTATGAACATATACAGTTGAACCGAAAACTCTGAGATTTTTAACGCTTGGTTTCCTATCATGCCACATCTCGTATGGTGTCTTTGATTGACTTAAAGCTTTCGTAGGCGTAATATTTATTAAATAAACTGCAGTTAAAACTGCATTTCCCCAAAAACGTTTTGATGCTTTAGTGCCATTTAACATAGCACGAGCTTTTTCTGTTATTGTGCGAACCATACGTTCTGCAACACCATTTAACTGTGGGGTCCTAGGAACTGTTAAATGATAGCTTATGCCTCTTTCTCTACAGTAGTTTTTCATTTCGGTGGATAAGTATTCACCACCGTTATCACTATAAAGATTTACTACTTTGAAATTGAATTTAGCCTCACTTTTAGCGACATAGTCTTTAAAAGCTGTAAACACTTCTGATTTGTAAGTTAACATATACACCACACAATAATGTGTGTATTCATCAACAAATAAAACAAAATAATTTCTGTTATCTATTGTTGGAGGTGTTATAGGACCACAAACATCTGAATGCACAATAAACAGAGGGCGTTTAATGTAACTTTTGTCTTTAACTTTATTAAAAGGCAGGCGAGTCTGCTTCCCATTTATGCATGCTTCACACAACTTATCATTTGGAGTTACGGTATTTATTTCATCTAAGTCATCAATCATATTATGACATTTTAACTGCAGGAATTTAGTTTTACTTATATGTCCTAGGCGTTGATGCCATAATTCATATTTATTTTCATTAACATAACATGCTTGGGAAGCGGATTCCCCTTTTATTACTGGTATTTTAAACTCTAGAACTATAAGATTATTCAATGTCTTACCTTTCATGATGATTTTACCTTCCTTTGTAATTTGTGTGCCTTTGTCATCAAATATTATGGTGAATCCTGCTTGCTGCATCTTTGATACCGATATTAAATTATATGGTACTTCGGCACAGAACAATACATTTGTAAGTATTCCTTGCACTCCTGTTTGACTGATAAGATTTATGTTTCCCCTTTTAGTTGCTGAAATAAATGTATTGTTTTTAGCTACTGAAATTTTTAAAGGAGGATTTAAACATTCAAACGATGTGAAGAGATCATCTCTATTTGTGATGTGATCAGACGCTCCTGAATCTAATAGGAATTTAATTGTCGAGTGGTCTTTTTCATAATGGTATGCGCTTGTCATGAACGCAAATCCTGAAAAAGAAGAATTCGAGGTCGTTCCCTCTTGCAGGGCAATAGTTTGGACTTGTCTTGTCCTTTCTGGGGCATTGTTTTGTATATTTGTCTGTCTTTTGAAATAGAAACAATCCTGTTTCTTGTGTCCTTTGCGTCCACAGTAATGACATTTCACAAATTTTTGTTTGTTTGTTTTCTTGAATGTTGTATTCTTCAAATAGTTTTGTTTTGTGCGATTGTATCTGTTTTTATTATATTTTTCTTCAACATGGAGTATCTTTAAACTGGTATCACGACTCTCGTTTTTTTTAATTTTACTTCGTGATCTAATAGTCTAGTTTTTACAAAACCGAGAGTGATATTTTCTTCAGATAGTGTCTCAATTGCAGTGATAACGCCATCATATGTATTCGGGAGAGTAAGTAATAAATGAGCTACTTTGTCCGTTTCCTCTAATTTAGCTCCAGCAGCTGATAATTCTGTCAGCAGATCGTCAAATGTTGAGAAGTGTTTGATCAAGGGTATATCGGCTTTTAATTTTAATCCCAATAATTGTTTTCTCAGCGCTAATTGAGTTGCTACACTTTTCCTTTCATAGATCGCGTCAAAATGTTTAAAAACTGCTTGAGCAGTCCCATTTTCATTAATATAATTAAGATATGAGTCCGCCAAATATTCGACTATAATACTTTTGGCTGCCTTATTATTCTTTTCCCACTCAGCGGATCGCGTTCCAGGAATTTCTTCGTCAATAACACTGAGCAAGTTTAACTCTGAAAGCAGTGTACGAATTCTAAATTTCCATACACTGTACTTTTCTCCATTAAAAGGCTTAATGTTTCTTTTCACTTTTTCCATTGTCACAACTTTATTTTTATTTACAACTATGCACTTTACTGTCACTACGCACTACTGAATGTTCTCACTACTAAATGTCCTTTTTCGCACTGGGCCCATAACCTATAGGAGGTATGGGATTAAAAGAAATAATATACTAATTCGATATTGAAATATTTATTCTATACTTTAAATGGTACTTGGAAGCAATACGTCCGTCTAACAAGATCCCGTGACGCAGTGTGTGTAGAGTTAAATAAACAGTAGATTGTTCAGATAGAACAAAGAACAATGTTATCGAAAGTTAGGGGTATTAGTTTTTGCTTTATATAATCCAACAATGCTATCGTGATTTTTCCTCCATGTGGATAAAAATGGTAAAAGGTAAATAAACATTGATAGTGGAATATATTTTAATCGGCACAGAACATCTTGTTTTGGTCGAACTATTGGCTTGAGACGTCAAGACTGATTCATAGGAAAGATACCCACGAAAACGAAAAACTTTGTTATATCATGATCTTTCTTTAAAACGAAAATATCCACCCACTCCATTTGTCACTCCGCATAGTTTTTTGGATGTTCAGGAACTTCTCTTCTTCATACCAAGAAGAACTAACCCTAAATATCTTCAGTGTCAACAGCTCACATCACCCAGGTCAGTATCAAAACCTGTGTTGGAAGGACCTCGGCGCAATGACACGCTTTCTCCCTTCGGCGTTAAGCACGTATTTGTATGCATGTCCCGTGCCAACGTTGCTCAACCATCGTTTAGCAAGACTGGTCGTCGCCTCACTCTAGTTGCTGTCTGATGGTGACTGCTGGATTGATGGAGTGGGAATAAATAGAGCAGTTTTTTTAAACCTGTCAAATGAAATCGTTATTTTACTTTTCCTTTTGCTGTGTGGAAGATTTTTGTCTAATTTTATGGTATTTGGTCTTATAGCTTAGTTTAAGATATGTTATGATATATTAAGTCAATTAGGGTGATTGATATCTAAATAGACTGTTGTACATTGTCGTGATTCTATGCCCAGAAAATAGTATCTTCTAAGCGATTTATGTGTACACTTACTCCACGATTCTGCGATAATTCCTTCCTATATTATTAACGAGGCCATCCATTTCGTCAAGCAGGCTAATGTTCGATGCTATTAATGCAGGCGGATGCAGTTGCACATCCTGATCTCTGAACGATATCACGGTTCTATTGCGAGTTACGACATCCATAGGATGTGGGGTGGACTATTCTTAGACTAGATCACCCACTAAGATATGTAAGGATTTCTGTTGAAATTCGTAGGAAGTTTGCTTGTCTTCTTCGAGTGTTTTTTTTTTCATAGTTCTTTTAAAATGGTCCCTTCTGCTTCAGTGCGTTTTTCAAAAATTGCTTGTTATTCTATTGTATTATAACAATCATGTTAAGCAAATATAACATCGTTGCCGGCTTCGTCTGAAACGGTTTGTTTATCGGCTGATAATTCTACAGTCGATAAACAGCGATAATTCCTGATAGTGAACACTTTAGTTAAACGAGATCTGACTCACCTCAGTCACCGTACACAACCAAATATGTGTTACGTAAGTGTTCAAGTAAATAAGTATGTATTCATGTTTTGTATAGTCCATACAGGTTGTGCCTGTATGTAGTAGATTTATCAGCTCGCTTCAAGTCTCGAAATGCTGCAGTAATATCCAATTGATCATTATTTGTTATTATTTGTCGCAAACATAAATATACATAGAGGGCAAAATTCCAACTTCTTGCTAAACTTCATTCGGTAATTCCCAAGCTAAATAAATCAGATAAGAAAACCGTATTCAAGATCTTTTGATATGAAACAAAAAGAAGGTAGAGCGGTTGAATTGCATGAAACATGAAACATATTCCAAAACTATTGGCGTTTCCAAAAACAATGGGCAAAGTATAATAAGCTAAGCAAAAATACCAAGAATGCCAACTAGTCTTACAATGATAGTATAAAGATTAAAAACAAAAAGGATAATTCGAGTATTTCATCGAAACCCAAGTATGCCTAGTTTTACAATCACAGTACCTACAAAGATTAAAAATAAAAAGGACGATTCGAGCATTTCGTGGAAACCCTTTGAAAAGGTGAACAGCTGGCAATCCTAAGAACCATAACTTGAAAATCCACTTGAAAACAATAACACACTGATAACTGAATTCCTTGATGTTGTTATCTTAATGCTAATGGTGGTAATTATCGCGTCCTTAAAGCATTAGCGGTTAGATGCGGAAGGGAAATATTCCAGATGTTTTCTAAGCGAATCATCGAACATAAGATCTTGTTTCTGCAGATTTTGATCTGATATCTATGGCAAAACAGGCACTTGAAATAAGTCCATGTACTTATGGGGCTTTTCTAAGTTTGTATGTACTTTGTAAGTACCTAAATCTTGGACACCATTGACTGTGTTTCGGATGGCACGTTAAACTGTAGGTCCCGGCTGTCATTAAACATCCTTGGCAGTCGTTACGGGTAGTCAGAAGCCAGTAAGTCTGACACCAGTCTAACCAAGGGGTAGCGGGTTGCCCGGGTAACTGGGTTGAGGAGGTCAGATGGGCAGTCGCTTCTTTTAAAGCACTGGTACTCAGCTGAATCCGTTTAGATTGGAAGCCGACCCCAACATGGTTGGGAAAACGGCTCGGAGGATGATGACTTATGAGGAGTTTTAAGAAGTTCGTTGGTGGCTCACTAACGTTAGTAAAATAACGCATGGTTTTTATTTCCAACTATGACTGTGTCAGCTGGGAAAATCCTGCCCTAGTAATACTTAGTAGGATGACCCTTTACTAGTAAATTAAGTCATTTAACCACAACTATTGAATAGGTTTCTGATTGCAACAATTGTTGCGAATGTGTCATATTATACTTAATTAAAAAATATATAATAGTTAATTGCCAAGCATAATAAATTCATGATAATGACTTTATTCCAAAAACAAAGTGGCCAACCGCTGAACTCTAACCTAAGTGCCCAACTGCATAAATGGCAAGTAATCATGTGTTGCCAGCTTCTAGCAGATATCCTAAACTAGGTCTAGCTAGATTGTAATTTTAGTTGCTATTGATGTCCTATTGGTACTCGTTCATTGGAATTCTCAGATGCCGCCAAATTGTGCAAAAGGAAAGAAAAGAAAGAAAGAAAGAAAATCCATTTATTTCGAACACACGAATGACGCAAGAAACAAATAAATAAATATGGCACAAAACAAACAATACAGTGAACGCGTCACTCGTGCGTGAAAGGGTTGGCTGATATACATATAAAACCGTGGTGATCTTAATAACCTTTTAAGACATTATAGCTCATCCATCATGGGTACTCTTTCGAATACCTTCAAGTTAATACCAAGAACTGTAAACACCTTATTGTAAATACCTACATTCTGAGCAAATAAATGAATATTATTATTATTATCTTGTATGTCTCTAACCGACCACGGGACTACAGAGTCCCGGATTTTTGGAAGGCGAACGTGGGGCCGAAGCCAACACGCTGAAGCCCTTTTGAGACAACTTTAATGAAATGGCGACACAAAACCGACGATTATCCCTGTATACACTATAGAAACGTACCCAAGGACAATCCCCGGTTCTGTGCCAAACTATTGCTAAATATGGAATAAAACTACTAGGGCTATTGGGATGGGATGCTAATGGACTAGGAATGGGGAAACTACGGGAACTATGGCACCTGCCGATAACAATGTAATAAATACACGTAAAAATGGCAGGTGGAGACTCGCCAACTCACTTACTGGGCCCCCGGGAATCAGTCGCTAAATCGCAACAAGGGGGCAACAGGTACATGAGCGGCTGAAGGGTGAGGATACCTCGGCGGACTTTAAACGCAGATCACGCGCTCCCTGTGGGTCCAGCATCACCGGCCCACTCGCCACTTACCACGAGGCACCTACCCTCCGAGCGGGCTGCTAACCCTGCTCTAGCGACTCCACTCTGACCGGCCGATGAAGGCAAGCCAAGAGGCGGGAGACCTATCCCCCGTCATACTTCACTCCGGCAGGCCGGAGATGGGGGACAGTATACTCTCCCTGGAGCACTCGGATATATAGCCCCGCGGGGTCGCTACTCCCCGTCATCCGCCTCAGATGCCCTGCGGGGCTTATTATTATTATCTTGTATGTCTCTACCAGACCTCGGGACTATAGAGTCCCGGATTTTGGGAGGCGAACGTGGGGCCGAAGCCAACACGCTGAAGCCCTTTTGAGACAACTTTAATGAAATGGTGACACAAAACCGACGATTATCCCTGTATACACTATAGAAATGTACCCAAGGACAATCCCCGGTTCTGTGCTAAACTATTGCTAACTATGGATGAAAACTACTTGGGCTATTGTGATGGGATGCTAGTGGACTAGGAATGGGGAAACTACGGGAACTATGGCACCTGCCGATAACAATGTAATAAATACACGTAAAAATGGCAGGTGGAGACTCGCCAACTCACTTACTGGGCCCCCGGGAATCAGTCGCTAAATCGCAACAAGGGGGGCAACAGGTACATGAGCGGCTGAAGGGTGAGGATACCTCGGCGGACTTTAAACGCAGATCACGCGCTCCCTGTGGGTCCAGCATCACCGGCCCACTCGCCACTTACCACGAGGCACCTACCCTCCGAGTGGGCTGTTAACCCTGCTCTAGCGACTCCACTCTGACCGGCCGGTGAAGGCAAGCCAAGAGGCGGGAGACCTATCCCCCGTCATGCTTCACTCCGGCAGGCCGGAGATGGGGGACAGTATACTCTCCCTGGAGCACTCGGATATATAGCCCCGCGGGGTCGCTACTCCCCGTCATCCGCCTCAGATGCCCTGCGGGGCTTATTATTATTATTATTAACTGTTGACTGTCATAATTGCGATGCAATTACAGTGTTTACACCCAAGCTCACGGTACTTAGTCATAGCATTATATCGCTCAGTGATGCGTGGCAGACCATGACTCAACTAATAGCTAATAAAAACCATCAGAGCCCATAGTTTATTTGCTTTGACACGTACAGATTATCTTTGTGCACCGCAAAGCCTTTTGGTCTACGTTCTCAGTAGCATTTGCATACAATAAGAGGTCTAAATGTAAGGAGTGTGTATTCTCCCCTTTTGGGGAGGTTCAAGGTGTTAGCAGGTGTCATACCACAATCGAATCGCAAGTGATTAATTTGTAATAGGCTTGCTAATTACAATCAAGGTTCTAGACAGCTTCCTTATAAACGGTTTGGTAATGAGAACTGAGTAACCATGGAACTTGGATGCCCATATCGAATCTTTTAATTTTGTGCCTTTTAAGAAGATTAAGAGTTGCCAATAATTTTGTTGCTTCCCTTGGAATACTGGTTTTCATGAAAGTTTCTTCTGATTCTTCATCCATTTTTGGTGTTAATCCAAACTAGCAATATTTGGATATGTACAGACTCGCCTTAAAATAAGTTAATCCAATTCATCCGGGACTTGATCGCGTTGCGATTGGCGGGAATGTGGTGTATGTGCTAAGATCATGGCACAGCTGACCTCGGTCTCTGCTCTTGAACTAAAAACCGGCCTGCGAGGCACACGGACAGTGCGCGCGCATAGTGACGTCACCACCGCACCGAGCTTAACGTGCTTTGGATTTGTTTTGGTTGTGCTTTCGTAAGCTAGCGGATTTCTGAGCGTGGTTGCTTTTAATTATTTTTTTCTGTTCAATGTGGGTGGAAATATATATGTAGATGTTAGTCCATTTCTTATTAAATGAATGAATCATATGGCTAATAATAGAAAACCTGAGTTCTGATAAAAAGACGAACGCTGATATAGGGCTCAGCTTACTATTAAGACTCCCTACCACCTGATGGTCGGCAGCCTGAATTCCAATGCCACCTATTGCAGATATCCCAAAAGTTTCAATGGGTTAATATTTCAATCTAATAATTCATTATGATATCAGATTACCACATAAGGCAGGTTGCTACGATACTTCAAAGATAGAACGATGAATATATTGAGGAAGCTTTTGTGCTAATAAAATATTAGCTCGTTAGAAGGCTAAATCCATATTTATTGATTATGGATGTGCAAATGATCCTGCTTGTAAAATAAGTCCACTTACACGTAAGATCAATATTCATGAAACGTATCGATCGATTTCTTGTTGTGTGACTCATCAATGATCTTATTCTACCGGCTTTTTTACATGTATTTTTTCATTAATAAGTTATTTCATAGAATAATATCATAACATAGAAAAGCTGGCTATTGTTAAATTTTTCACTGTGGAAATATTTAGGTTAATTGACTAAGCAATAGGCATACCAACATTTTTAGCTACATTATTTATGTTATACTTCGGCCGTTCAGAGAATGCGTTCCTGACACCTATCAGTTAGTCACGACTAGTGATGGGCACAACATAACACTGAGTTCGTTACCGTTCCTTCAAAATGAACCGCCGCATTATTTTAAGATTATTTTCGTTTTAAATTGGCGGAATCATTTGTTTTATATTTTAGTTATTTAAGTGGAAACCAAAAAAAGGTAATATTCATATAATAAAATTGTTTTATTTATTCTTTGTTACAAGTACATTGAATTGAATGTGCGAACAGAATATTAATCAGACTCCGATTTGCTTGAGGAGGTGGTGTCTTCATCATCATCTTCGCCTACATGTATAATTATATTATTATCAATAACAGAATCAATCCTGATATCTCGGTCTAACAAAAGCCGGGTAATCAAATAAAAACAGATCGAAAACACTTGAAAAACGTGGTCTATGCGCACGAAACGACAACGGACGACTGTTTTAGCGTCACAAAATGGCGGCCCATAACGCCATTTGGGGTTACCATTTTTAATCTAAGTATAAAAATGCGGTTTGGTCATAGTTTTATTTTTATATTTCATAAACGTTATAATTAAGTCTTATAGTCCATTATTTTCCAATTCTTAAAAAGAAAATCAAAACGTATTATTTTATATTATAACTGTATAAGAACAGATTACGATACTTGCCTGTTATTTTTAGCACAGCACTACAAAATATAAACCGCTGACATAACCTTGTAATAGCGCAGTATAGATTTAGAAAAATATTGTTTACCAAGTTATTTGACACTCAGTTTGGCACAAAATTATAACATTCATTGATTATTGATATAATAATGTTGTTTTAATGCTCCTCAATTGTTAAAACGGTAAACAACCAGCAAAAATATTTTTATCGTAACTGCAACGCCATTGCAAAGTTACGTCGTCAGTTCAATCGCGACGTGTCAGGAACGCATTCTCTGAATGGCCGAACTATAATGTGCTTAGTGACAGTTGGTCCCAAAGCGCTATATCAAGTCTAAAAAGCCCATTTTTTAAGCCAACGAACTTCTAGTTTTAAGCCGTATTTTTGGGAGACATAAAATTCAGATTAACAGCTTGAAAGCTCGAACAGTTGCTCTGCTAGTGTAATCCCAAAGATCTCTTAGCCAGATGTAGCATAGTTATGTCACTATTACTCCATAAAGTTACATGTTTAGTGGCCTGTCGGTTATTATGTTTCGCATCTGGTCGGGTCCGCCATTGTCGCGTGCATCAGGTCGTTGGCCTAATAACCTCGGAGGTTATGATTTCGTCACGGCAACCTTTTTGTGTTCAAATCGCTGAAAGTTATGTTCCGTCGGCTTTATGGCGTGTCTTCAGAATTTCTCCTTGGTTTATTGGGGATTTTTGCTGTATTTTGTGTAGCAATTTGTTTGATGAGTTCGTTTGGTAAAGCGATTAGGTTACTAAAGAGAATATATTGCCTTGTTTGGTATAATTTGATAGATATGTCGCATTAAGTAGCCAGCCTTATTAACGAGAGAACTCTATAATAGGCAGAAAGACCCAAACATATGTATTTCTTTCAAAAGCCGTTTAGGCTCGCCATAATATTATCTAGCCTTAACATCAATATTGAAATATTAAGATGAAAACATTGACTTATTAGATTAATTTATTATTAAACAGTAGGCCTAAGAGCTACCGAACGCAGCTGCAGATTTATCACATGGTTCGCAAACCGGTTTCGGCTCTCGGAATTTTGTACAGATTTCCACACATGTTTAAATGAATGCTAAGCTATATGTTTGTAATTTTCGCCCTTCGCCAGTCCAAAAAAGTGGCTAACAGCGTATTTGCGATTCGTCACAACTGCACGTCGATCCTAGATGTTCAATCGTTTTGTATGTATAAGTTTCTATACTTGTACCTTTATCTGGAATGCCTTGTACATCGGGGTTAATATGTCTACGATGTTACGGTAGCTATAAAACCGTAAAATTGCAAACGAGCTCTGTGATTACCCGTCGTTACTGAAGTTCTACCGCATTCTAGTCAAGCTTAAATACATATAAAGCTTTAACATCCAGATGTCCCATCTGGTTGTACTATGTAGTTTGTTACTATGTACGGTGATGACTCGGAAAGCGCCAGTTGAAATTTATATTATTGTAGGTGTTTGATGACCCAAGACTTGAGCAAAGCACAAACATTCTTCACCACCCAAATGACATTTAGCTATCCCTGTTTGGGGGCAACAATTAAAGGGCCGAGAGGGGTGGAGACAAAATGGGGAGGCCTTAGCCGACAGTGGGACAGATCGGACTAAGAAAAAAAAGTAAAGAAATTGGAGAGCCAATCAAAAAAGATATGAACGATTCACCACAGGCCGCGAGAATGTAACCACATGCTTTAACTCTAGAAACTTCTCCAAAATAAAATAATTCCCAACATTCACACTCAAAACCGTCAGAAATTGCAGAGGAAATAGATTAACAGCTCACAACAATTAGTATAACGAGCCATGTCTAAATCTTAATCGGACCAATGAGGCGCGACTGACGCGCCATTGAGAGGATTTTATACTTCGTTTGTCGTTAGTGTAATTGATTTTTTTAATGTTATGCATGTTTACTGATTTTGGATTTTTATTTGGAGCTTTGGGGCTAAGATTTATTTCTTTATCCTTCGATTGACCAATTTTATCGTCTGGACAAGATTTAAGTAACAGTTATTTTGTTCCTTTATTTACGAACTGATAAAGACAATACATAAAAAAATCGTCCACATGCTGAATTTCGTTTGAGTCTATGACTACTTAAGTTTTCGTAACACACTACTTAGTTAAGTTCAAGTAAAGTATAAAACTGGTTTACGAGAAGTCAATTAAGACGCTCAACTATTGACAGATTACCACACCTCTTGACATGATATGTCGTTTAAGTATCTTCGCTCCGTAAACGTCTTTGGCAATGACTGCCATCTTCCCACGCGTCTAGTTTAAGTCAGGGTTAAGTTCAAATGACATAAATCAGACCTCACTTCATACAACGTCTATATTTACGCTCCTACGCAACCTTATGTATTATGACTATGAAATGATGTAGTCAGTCAGCGAGACTAGACAACTACCTTTTGCCTAAGGCGCTGTTCGTCTAGTAAACACATACCTGTCTAAGCCATAAAATAAACCTATAACTCAGAGGCCTATAAAGCCAGGAATGGGTTCAGTAGGTTTAAAGATGACCTATTTAATGCGCAGCTTAGCCTCTCTACTTTTTAGATTGAAGGTAGTTCCACCAATGTACATAGATCAAAAAGGTTCATGCTATTCGACGTAGGATGGTTCACACATAAGACTACTTTATGATCAAAACTTTTTAAAAAAGCAACGATTTTTTACAGTAATATTGCAACAGAACTTTCCCAAAACATTCTAATTTATCCTGAGATGAAGTGACGAAACAAACCTACCAAAAAGCAACCGCCAACCGAGGTACATTCTAACAGCCAAAAGTCTTAAAATCGTTACTCCTTGTTCCCAGGTTTCAACACAACAAAATCTACACGTACATAGGCGAAGTACTAGTATCAGTGAACCCTTACAAGAACCTGGACATCTACAGTATGCAGCACATGGCACAGTACAGGGGTCGGGAGATGTTCGAAGTAACTCCTCACGTGTACGCCGTCGCTGATGCCTGTCAGAGGGTGTTGAGGCAACAGGTAAGGATGAAGAGAATTTTATGATCAGGATTTTATTTGACTGTCCCTTAGATGGCGACTGGCATCTTCTTAAGCAGAAAATGAACAAAAAAGTGTCAATAATGCTGGGTCTATGTTCAGGTTGATGGTTTGACTTTTTCTTCCTCATCCTCCATATTTGATTTAAGTTGACCGCTGGGCCACCATGACAAAGGGTGTTTATAGACAACAAATAAAAATCAAAATGGTTTATGCGATCTCTGGAAGCATTAGACCTTTGTACTCCGATTTTTATGTTCTTTACCGCAGTGTTTTATAGTCTTCCACATGCATAAATTGAAGGGCCTTTTAGTGACCCGCCAAACACTAAACCTGGCAAAACACTATTCTCACTTTAGGATACCATAAAATGGGTAAACAGTGATTTCAGGATCCGTGGAAAGTGCCCGTAATGTAGTTAATTTTATGTCGTCACCTTCAGGGGCAAAAAGTTGTACCTAAAGGGTTTTACAGTATTTTAAATATTTTTTTTTACTTTTGTCGAGGTTGAAAGGTTAGTTAGATCTTTAAGACCACCTGTTAACCTAACATACAGCACAGGTGTCATTGTTGGATAACTTCAATCCGTGATAAAACTGTTTCATCAATTTTCCCACGCTTTCTATTAGGTATGTTAGGTCAAGGCGCTAAGAAGGATGTACCTAACCTTCTATTTAAATAGGTTTTAGTCTGACAGTTTAACAATCTGGTAATGTATGTGGTCGAATGCCAATTCCATGATGTAATTTTATAAACATGTATGTATATGTGTGAAATCTACGTGCACATTCAAGCTTTCCTGTAAAAAGAACATTAATAAGTAAATATTGACGATTTCATTTGTCAAAAAATCATAGTAGTGACCTTGGTCTTGTCAAAGTCTCCTTCGCATTTACAATTTTACATTTTAGCTGCAGCTCAGTAGTCTTATTGTTATGCTGTGGAATTATCAATATCTCACAAATAATGATGGCTTGGCTTATTCTGTTTCAGGGCAAAGACACGTGCGTGTTAATATCAGGAGAGTCAGGCTCCGGCAAGACAGAGGCGTCCAAGTTCATAATGAAGTACATAGCAGCAAACACAACACAAGTCCACAGAGATTATATTGATAGGTGAGTACCTATGTAAAAGTACTTCAATTGTTTTCAAAAAATATTATGGCGATGTTTTAACTACCAGCTTCTACCCGCGTCCAGTAGTTACTCTTATCACCTAGATAAAAAGTAGGTAACCTACCTATGTGAAATATCTCTAACTATTCATCTGTTTTGCATGATTGCGTAACGCATAGACTGAGTTACTTTCAAAGGATTACCGACCTAAAGGGTGACCGATGCATCACTTTCTTCTTCTTAAATGCTAATTTGGCTTGTTTATTCCAGGGTAAAAAACGTACTAATCCAGTCAAATTCCATACTAGAAACGTTTGGTAACGCGAAAACGAATCGAAACGGCAACTCTTCACGTTTCGGCAAGTACATGGATATACACTTTGATTACAAAGGTGACCCTGTAGGAGGTCACATTAGTAATTACTTACTGGAGAAGAGTCGGGTGGTCTCCTTGCAACCAGGGGAGAGGAATTTCCATGCCTTCTATCAGGTAAGACACTATTTTTGTTGAGATAACTTTTGAATTCGTGGCAATTTAGATATAAACGGGTGTCCCAAAGAAAGTGGTGTCTCGTTCCATTTGAAGTAGAAAAAGTACAGTATGCCTTACAGCTTTGTAAACATTTCAAGAATATAGTCCCCAATTCCCTTTCCTAAACGTCTGAAAGCAGTAATCAAAATTCCTTCATAGGTATCTCCATGTCTGTTTTCTTTTTTCGTTAGGCCCTAGGTGATTTCCTCTTTAAACCCTAAGCTGATCCCTAACTATATGTTTCATGAATCTTGTGGCCTTATAATTCCATTGCGTTTAGTCCATACGCCCCACCTTCATCTCCAAACCTCTTTGATACCTACCGGAATGATTTTTGCAATGTTCCTAGCTGTGATTAAGTTTGGAACGACCTGAAGTGTCCAACATATTATCCAAAAATATTAACTATTTTTCATGTTAAACGGAGTTTCTGTCGATAGCAGCGCGTGTCCACAATAGCGGAGATTATTAGAAGCCTTGTTTGTAAACTTGTCTTATATCATCGTTCTGCCGGCGATTGTTCGCGACGTCACCCACTATTGTGTTGTTGTGTAATTATTATATTCATACTGGAATTCTTGCCCTATGGTGTTGACAGGAATCCGCCTTGTTTTTCTATGAAACCATTATAGGGATGCGGTTATTTATTAATTCTCATGGTATTCACAATGGGAAGTTCCTGTACAACTATTTTTTTTTATATAAAAGAGAAAGGGGGCATATAAGGCTACCTAGCTCCATATTGATATAACATGTCATGTTATGGACATTCTAAAGTATTAAAAAGTAATGGTACGTGAGAAACACTACTACTATATAGTGGAGACCACAATGGCACTCTCCGTACGTTTGTTTATTAAACAGAATGTAGCGAACAGATTAATTAATTGGCAAACAGTAAATATTACCACGGTGCAGATAACCGATTGTTTACGTTCTCTCTCGTAACAGTTGTAATATTCGTACGCTACTATGCTATGGTTCGAAACCTGTTCGTAGAACTAGATGCTAATACATTCAGCCAATAATGGCGACAGAATTTTCTAAATGCCGATGTAGTTTTGTTTAACTAAGGCCGTAGCTTACTTAACAAAAGGGCTAAGCTCCAATATCAGCTTGTACTAGATGGCAGCATATGTTTCCGTTTGAAGATATCAAAATATATTCTGAAACAATATCCCAGCTTGATGAGACAAAATTAACTATAAACAAGCCTTCCACCAACTTTGTTGAACCCCAATATTCATTCTACCTTCTTTCTTCTATCATCTAATTCTTACCTATGTTTGTATGACATTAAAGACAGTCAGACAGGCATTGAAAAACACCAATGCAATTTTTTCCTAATAGCCAATTGTACCTCAAATTCCAGCTGCTAAGTACAAACAACGCGACGACGAAGAAGTTCGGGCTCGCCTCGAGTGCAGTTTATAAGATACTCGGCAGTGAACGAGCGACGGCACAGGACTCCAAACTGTTCTCCGTCACGAATAGTGCTTTCGACGCCCTCAGCTTCTCGCAGTCGGTCGTTGAGGATATATGGAGTATTGTGGCGGGAGTTATTTTGTTGGTGAGTTTAAAGTACCCAAAAGTTATGTTAGTACTTGAAAAATAAGTTGGGACCTAGGCAAGAGGGAAGATGGAGTAATTTTGAAGGGTCTCTAAAATGATAGATTTTAGAGATTATCATGATCACCATTTATATCTATATTCATGTTACAAATGTCTCAAGATATTATGGTGTGCAATTGTGCATAGGTCACTATAATATCCCTGCACAATTTGCCAGGCTACATAACCATAGGAGCGTCCAAAAATCCTGGATCCATTATGTAACGTCAATATAATTGCATAAAATCCTGGATCCACTAAGTAACGTCAATATAAAAATTAGAAGAAAAATAGTGACGATTATAAACCCATTGTATGCCAAAAACTCAGATTCACGAGAGACATACTGTCAAAGTCAAATCATTTTATTTCATTTAGGCCTTTACAAGCACTTATGACCGTCAAAATATCAAACAATCGAACTTATTTAAAGTTTGATTCTAGTTGCCCATTCCAAAAGTAGCTTCCTATGGAGAAGAACGGGCATGAAACTCCATGGTTACTCCTTTTTGGGCAATGGACATCAACTATTGCCTTTTATAACACGAAAGCATAAACTCCTCAAAAACTACCAGCTAACCACCAAAACCTCTTTCAGGGCGAGCTAACCTTCACAGAAACGCCAGACGGGCAGCTCAGCATAGGAGGTCCTCTGACACAGTGCACCAACGCTCTCGGAGTATCAGAGCAAGCTCTCCGGTCCTCCATGGCCGGCAGAGTCCTGTCTGCAGGAGGGGACCTGGTGAACAAGGAGCATTCGCTGCTGGATGCTAATTATACGAGGCTGGCTCTTGCGAAGGCAGCTTATGATCGGCTGTTTACGTGGATAGTGCAACAGGTAAGTCTTGGTTGAGTTTAAGCTAGAGCGTTTGTACAGAGTTTTAAGGCTGCAGGAGTCGGGAGCCACCAGGTCTAGTCTATACAATGCTTAGGTGTTAATTGTAAAATATTGCATATGATTTTATTTTTCTGAATAATTAGTAAAAAAACTAAAATATAAAAGTTTTCAAATATTTTCTGGATAGGTAAAGACAGTTCTGTTTGGTTCAGGAAATGAATGAACTATTATACCAGTCTTGCAAGATTTTTAGTGAACTGTTTCATTGCTGCAAAGCTTCCCTATCACCTATAATACAAAAATATTTTACATAGTGTTTCATTAAAAAATATTATTCCTTTAATCTCAACCTTATACTCTAAGCATTAAACTCCATTTTCCGTTACCAGATAAACAAAGCGATCGACGTCCCCTCGGGCACGTACAAGAGCACGCTCATAGGAGTGCTGGACATCTACGGCTTCGAGATCTTCGAGACCAACAGCTTCGAGCAGTTCTGCATCAACTACTGCAATGAGAAACTGCAGCAGCTGTTTATTGGTGAGTTTTGTGTGTGTAGGCGCATGTTTCACCAGTGTTTCATTCGAATCAATAACCGACTTTTTAATATTTAATTGTTAATAGTAATTAACAGACGGGGCAGTCGCTCCTTGTAAAGCACTGGTACCCAGGTACATCCGGTTAGACTGGAAGCCAACCCCAACATAGTTGGGAAAAATTCTCAGAGGATGATGAATTGTTAATTGTAAAACTTTATCCTAAAGGACACCAAGTTTAGGTTTATCGTAAAAGCTGGTCTATTGATCTTATTTTTATATTCATAGTTTTAAGATTAAAAATAAACAGTCACAAGACTCCCATTAGATATAAAACAAACATATAAATACACATACTTACAAAAAAAAAAAGTTAAAAGCCACCCCGCACACATAGGCTGTAAAGGTGACATTGATGAATAGTGATTGTTGAATGAATAGTCAACCCTCAGTTGCCCTCAGCCCATATGGCTTTACCCCTAGAACCAACAAATACTTGTCTTCTATCATAACCCGTATATTCCAGAGCTGGTACTAAAGCAGGAGCAAGAAGAATACGCCCGCGAGGGTATCCAGTGGACGCCCATCAAGTACTTCAACAACCGCGTCATCTGCGAGCTGGTGGACGCGCCGCATCAGGGACTCATCGCCATCATGGACGAGGCCTGTCTCAATCCTACTAAGGTATGTAGTATCAGGGGAATATCTGTTAGAAGTCAATTTTTGAACCTTTAAAATATTGAAATTAATAAGAGATATTTGTTTATATGTACTTTCTAAGTATATCTTAGATACCAATGACTGTGTTTCGGAGGGCACGTTAAACTGTATTGGCCGTCATTGAACATCCATGGCTCGTTACGGGTAGTCAGAAGCCAGTAAGTATGACACCAGCCTATCAAAGAGGTATTGGGTTGCCCGGGTAACTGGGTCGAGGAGGTCAGATAGGCAGTCGCTCCTTGTAAAACACTGGTACTTAGCTGCATCCGGTTAGGCTGGAAACCGACTTCTAACATGGGAAAAGACTCGGGAAATGAGATGATGTAAGTACGATCCCACCAAAAACATTAAATGTAAAAAAAAAGCCAATCCTCTACGCAATTCGTCCACCGTAAAAAGTTTTGAGATCGCATAGAAGCCAAGTCCTGTTCTACTTTATTTGTAATAATAAATCAATATTTTGTGACTATATCAATAGTTTCGTTCACTTTATAATAATATTGACTTGGCCATGAGCACAATAAACTACAAATATAATACAGCATATCTTGGAGAGGTGAAAGTCAAACATGAAGTTTAATATCACAGAATTAAATGCTTTTAGTTTATTCAATTGTTCCTAAATCACCGACAGTCGGTATCATCCAACATCAATGAACTGCACATGTATAGTCCTTGGTGCATGTTTAGTCCTTGGTGATCTCAAATTCCAATCAGTCCATAATCAGTCCAATAGTAAAATCAATATTTATCAATACAATGGTATTTACACATTATTACAAGGAGCGACTTTTAACTTGTGCTCATGGCCAAGACAGTATTATTGTAATGTGAACAAAACTATTGATATAGTCACAAAATATTGATTTATTATTACAAATAAAGTAGAACAGGACTTGGCTTCTATGCGATCTCAAAACTTTTTACGGTGGACGAATTGCGTAGAGGATTGGCTTTTTTTTTACATTTAATGTTTTTGGTGGGATCTAATTTATTTTTTGTAGGTCTCTTTCTTCTCTAAGTATAGGTATAACAAATTAAATTAACTTTCATGCAACTAACTAAATATATAACAAACTAAATATGTACACCTAAAGTAGCACGTAAACAATATTTTTTTTTAACCTAAAAAATTTCGAAATTGTCGAATTTTTTAATCGAATATCTTTTAGAATAAAAGAGATTTATTTCAGAGGTAGATGACGCTATCACATGAAATTATTTGATTTTTTTTTTAAGTACTACTTATACTAAGCTATGTAACGAAACCATAGCGCGATTTAGACCAGGACAACGCCATCTATCGAGCGAGCATGCAGTGTTTATCGCACTGCATTAATATGAAAGATTTTATCATTATTCATTTCATTTAAACCTAGCTTTTTTATTCATATGTTGTATATTTAATACATAATAACAATATACCACTACGTAACAATAAAACAAATAGTAACATTTTGTACATAAATAAATAACAAAGTTATCAATGCAGTCAAAATTCATACACAATGTTCTTGAAAAACCGCAAATATAAATTTGTTTCCTATTTTTTTATTAAGTTTTAAGGTTTTTATAATTTTCCCTTTATATGTAGCTAATAACCTATCTTGGTGCCAAATTTGAAGGTTCTAAGTTTGCTAGAAGTACCTTAGACTTTTGATGATCGGTCAGTGAGTGAGTCAGTGACAAAATGGTGTAACTTTGATCGCTCATAACTCGTAAACTATTTATTCAAATGTCTTGTAATTTTGAGACTGAGCTTGTTCTAATACTTACTCTTGGTCATCGAAAACCTAAACTCCTAGCTTTGTTCACATGGAAGATACAGGGGGCTGAAATAGCCGCGAAACGCTCCGAGAAAAGATGGTACGGCCGTGCCCGCTTTGCTCGAGTCTTGGCTGGGGCACTGCCGTGCCCTCAGATGCAACTTAAACTTCAAAAAAGTATCGCATAAAAAATTACGCTATTTGAGGAGTTTTTGAAACCAAAGTCTAAAGAATATTTCTATAATAATAATGTATAACTGGCTTCCCAAAAAAGAGGAGGTTCTCAATTCGGAGTTTTGTATTTTTTATGTTGGTTCGCGCATAATATCTCCGACTTTTGTATCGTCATTTTGCTGGAGCGTTCAGTGTAATTAAAAATATTATGTATATACAATGTCTTATATATTTTCTATTTTGCCAGATATCAGACACGCAACTGCTAGAGGCGATGGACAGACGGCTGAACGGACACAAACACTACACGTCGCGACAACTCGCGCCCACCGACAAGAAGCTCAAACATGGCGTCGATTTCAGAATTACGTGAGTAATTACTCGTCTATAGGCCGTCATGTTTTGATGTAAAATTTAAACTTGTTGATAGTAAAAATAGGAATCTTGCACTTCCCTTTATACTAAAAATAAATATTTAGAAGCACATATAAAATTTTCTTATTCCTTACAGAGGTTAACTTCTTGTTAGCTGACGGATTTTTTGTTAAATATATAATTTATTATTTATTTGGATCAATAATAACCTTTATTGGAGGTATGTTGAAAACTATATTGTTGGACTGTTATTTGGTTGCCTTAAATAAGTCTTAGGCCGGCAACACACGGACCGCTTGAAGCAATCAGGGGCGACGAAGCTGTCGCCCGCCCGAATCAGTTGCAACTGCTCGAGCGGTTTATGCATCTGCGTCCATAGTACTCTGCAGTCGATAGCTTGAAGCTGTCGTCCCTGACTGCTTCAAGTGGTCCGTGTATTGCCGGCCTAAACTGCATCGGGCAATTGTCTATCAAAGAACTTTCGACCCTATCGCAATACAAATAAAACTGTTATTCCGCAGTCACTACGCGGGCGAGGTGACGTACGCGATCACGGGCTTCATGGACAAGAACAAGGACTCGCTGTGGCAGGACCTCAAGCGTCTGCTGCACTCCTCCGCCAACCGCTCCCTCGCAGACATGTGGCCCGAGGGGGGGACTAATATACAGAAGGTAGGGTTCATATTCCCCAGCTCATGGACAAGAACAAGGACTCGCTGTGGCAGGACCTCAAGCGTCTGCTGCACTCCTCCGCCAACCGCTCCCTCGCAGACATGTGGCCCGAGGGGGGGACTAATATACAGAAGGTAGGGTTCATATTCCCCAGCTCATGGACAAGAACAAGGACTCGCTGTGGCAGGACCTCAAGCGTCTGCTGCACTCCTCCGCCAACCGCTCCCTCGCAGACATGTGGCCCGAGGGGGGGACTAATATACAGAAGGTAGGGTTCATATTCCCCAGCTCATGGACAAGAACAAGGACTCGCTGTGGCAGGACCTCAAGCGTCTGCTGCACTCCTCCGCCAACCGCTCCCTCGCAGACATGTGGCCCGAGGGGGGACTAATATACAGAAGGTAGGGTTCATATTCCCCAGCTCATGGACAAGAACAAGGACTCGCTGTGGCAGGACCTCAAGCGTCTGCTGCACTCCTCCGCCAACCGCTCCCTCGCAGACATGTGGCCCGAGGGGGGGACTAATATACAGAAGGTAGGGTTCATATTCCCCAGCTCATGGACAAGAACAAGGACTCGCTGTGGCAGGACCTCGAGCTGCTGCCGACTGCTGTACCCACCCAGATAAATGATAGCCTATATTTTGTTCTGATATAATATATTATATTATAAGCTCAGGACTGTAAAGTTTCATAAAAACCATTTGCATATGCGACAAGGATAACATATCACAGTGACGCTCAGTCACTTTTGTACAAACAACGTCCCTCGCGACGCGCAACTCCTGACCCGCCTCACATAGCGCTGTTCTATAGGCAATTATTTGGACCTAGAGGAGTTATTTGAGCTAACTTCAAAGTGACGAAATAATCATACATTCTAAATAGTAATATTATTATTCCTCTCCCCCCCTAGACATCGAAGCGTCCACCATCAGCAGCAACGCTGTTCCGCAACTCGATGGCTGCGCTGGTGACGGGGCTGCAGAGCAAGGAGCCCTTCTACGTGCGCTGCGTCAAGCCCAACCCGCACCAGGCGCCTAACACGTGGGACGAACAGCTGGTAAGCAGAAGATAATGTTCTTTACACATTTAGGACAGAACAATATAGGAAAACACAAACGAATATGGATTGCGTGTGTTATAGTTATCGGCACGAATCTTGAGCTCTGACCTTCACCTGCGCAGAAGTAATTTATTGGGTCCCTTTTGTGGGATTGGTTCTTTGCTAATAAATCACTTCTGCACAGATGTAGGTCAGAGCTCAAGATTCGTGCCGATAACTATAAGTATGTAGGCAGAGGTAGAATGAATAAACAGGGAGTGGATAGAGAGATAAATGGAAGCAAAAATACATCTCAAAAGTAACTTAGCCAGGAAGAAGAAAGAAGAACAAATATAGATACTCTTAGAAACCAGAAGTGAGGACAGTTTTTTTTTAAAAGAAGGTGATGCACAATTAAGTACTTCTTAAATTATTTAATGACAATTAAATTACAAACTAAAACAATTTCACCTGAATTAACTCTAACTACTGCAAATAACAATTTTACAAAAGACAAAAATCGAGAAAAGAAAAAAACGGGGGCTACACGACACCGATGCCGACCATCGACTAAAATAATCCAACAAGAATGAATTTATGAATGATGACCGGTTACAAAGGAGGTTGCGTTAATACGGCCGTTCCTGACAGCGTGGCGTCCTCGACCGCATCTTGCCTGGAACGAGCACTGGATCCACCATCACCAACATCAGCCTGGTGATGATCATCTGAAACGTAATACAGATCGTACATTTGTATTCTTACGTTCACTCCGTGTCTGAAGCCAAGATGTACTAGGTAAACACTTGAACTTATGTTGTTAAGTACGTGATAGTAAGCGTGCACTCCCACTATCAGCACCCAACAAAACAAGAGGGTCCTAAGTAATTGAAAAATAATTCATATGCTTCAGACTAGACAAAGTTATATCAAAGGCAAAAATTGAGATTTTAAGCATGAAAATATAAACAGAACTTGATAGCATTCCAAGCAATGGAAGTCCGGAATTCCATTGGTGAGAATACCATTCAGGGTAAACACGCAGTACCTAATCAACACACAGAAACATTGCCTGGTTGGCTGTGTGTGGCTCGATTACTTACTGTGTACAGAAACCACAAACCAAGAGTTCAGGCCGAAACAGAAGCCATAAGCCAGTGGCTCAGACTATAGGTCCAGAAGCCGTAAGCCAGGGGCTCAGGCCATACAAAAGTCGTAAGCTAGGGGCTCAGACCATACGGAAGCCATAAGCCAGGGGCTCAGGCTATACAGAAGCCATAAGCCAGGGGCTCAGACTATACGGAAGTCATAAGCCAGGGGCTCAGACTATACGGAAGTCATAAGCCAGGGGCTCAGACTATACGGAAGTCATAAGCCAGGGGCTCAGACTATACGGAAGTCATAAGCCAGGGGCTCAGACTATACGGAAGTCATAAGCCAGGGGCTCAGACTATACGGAAGTCATAAGCCAGGGGCTCAGACTATACGGAAGCCATAAGCTTGGGGCTCAGACTATGCGGAAGCCATAAGCCAGAGGCTCAAGCCAAATAGAAACATGCTGGTCACTTACCAGTCTCGAAGAAAACAGAACACGTATCAGGCGTCCATTCACCACGCCACAGGACCATATGCTCGGCAGCTGCCTGGGTTTTCTTGCCATATGAACCAGCCAGTAGTTCCAGTTCATAGCGATGATGTGGAAGTACACGCAGGACCCTATAGGGCCCTCGCATGCCAGAGTCGAGTTTTCCGACGCTTTGTGATGCCTTGTTGACAAAGACATAGTCCCCAACAGCGTAGGTTTGTGGTTGTTGCCGGTTCTGGTTGGTGGATTCGTCTTGACGTCGCTGGTTAGCTGAGAGTAAGCCTGAGGCACGCTGTCTCCTAAGGGTCATGAGTGCCTCACGATTAGGGTTATGGTTCTCTAGCGCAACGTCACGCACTAAAGATCTTATTACAGGGGTGGCAGCATCAATTCCAACAAGGAGTTGCAATGGCGAGGCCCGAGTAGTAGCCTGTTTGGTGACATTTAAGTTGAGCTGCACCTTCCATAAGGCGTCAGCCCACTGTGAACCTTTGTGGCCCACCTCAACCCGCAGCATATTTAGAACAGTTCTGCAGTACCTCTCTACTTGTCCGTTCTCTCGATGCATTCCAGGCGTGATGTAATGGATAGTGCAACCCAAGCTGCTTACCCAGTCTCGAAAAGCTACGCTTTCAAACATTCTCCCCCGGTCACATATAATGGTACTTGGTGACCCGAACAAAGATATCACATTAGTGAACACCCGTTTTAACTCATCTGAATCTTGCCGGTACATAGGGTAAAGCAAACAAAATTTTGAAAAGCTGTCAACTACTATAAGAACGTACTTAAAGCCATTAGATTCTGGAAGCACGCCCAACACATCAGCATGAATAACACAGAATGGGTCATCCGGCTTCGACCAAGACTCAATAGGTTGAGGGGAAGCTTTAGGTACTTTCTTATGAGATAAACATACCAGACAATGCCCAACGTATTTTCTAACAAATTGCCTAAGGCTCGGAAACCAAAAATGGCGTAATATAAGGTCTACCGTCTTGTCAGCTCCAATATGATCGTGATCATCATGAAAAACTCTTAAGAGACTTAGCCGGTACCCTTTTGGAATATAACACAACAAGCGTGGCTCTTCGCCTGTTGGGGTATAATTATAATACAAAAGTTCGTTTTTAATTGAATACCTTGTTGAGTCTAATTGACCCTCTCTTAACTTAACAATTAAGTTCTGGGTTTCTTCATCAGCAGTCTGAGCGATTTTCGCCCAATTATTTGGATTGCGGATGTGTGATACATTTACTGTTTCAGGAGGATGTCGGCTTAGAAAATCTGCGTGCTGCATCATAGAACCTTTTCTATATTCTAAAGTAAAAGTGAAGTCTTGTAAATAGACCCACCAACGCGCAACACGAGGCAGCAAGTCTTTTTTTGTTTTAGTTAACTTTAGTGAGTTACAATCCGTCACTATTTTAAAGTCAATGCCAATTAAATAATGACGGTAGTTCTGAAGAGCACGTACAATGGCTAAGGTTTCCAGCTCGTAACTGTGGTAGCGAGACTCGGCGCCTTGTGTGGACCTACTATAGTAACTGACTACTCTCATTCTCTTACCGGCATGCTCCTGCAACAGCACAGCACCGACACCAATTGAGCTGGCTGGAGCAAAAATCGCTAAAACCGGTTCATGAGTTAAGCAATGAATGATATAATCACGAGCCGCTTCTTGTTCTGAACCCCATTGGAAAGGTTCTCCCTTTCTTAATAGCCTAGCAATGCAGGCAGTCTTAGTAGCGTAACCCGCGACGTAGCGCCTAAAATACCCCGCCAAACCCAAAAATTGGCGAACCCCCTTAACATTGTTAGGTTTTGGTGAATTTACTAGGGCTTCTATTTTTCTTGGGCTCGGCCGTACCTGACCATTACCAATTACCCGTCCTAAATACTCAACTTCAGTATCTAGGAACGTACATTTTTTTAGATTAATAGAAAAGCCAGCATTCGTAAGAGTGCCTAAAACGTGGCGCAGCAAATCTAGACCCTCAGAAATTCCGTTAGACATAAGGAGAACATCGTCGATATAAGTCAGTACTTTACCACTCTCAATGTAGTGTTTTAAGGTTTTCGACATTATTCTTTGATACACAATAGGGGCATTATAGTTCGGCCATTCAGAGAATGCGTTCCTGACACGTCGCGATTGAACTGACGACGTAACTACATTCATTGATTATTGATATAATAATGTTGTTTTAATGCTCCTCAATTGTTAAAACGGTAAACAACCAGCAAAAATATTTTTATCGTAACTGCAACGCCATTGCAAAGTTACGTCGTCAGTTCAATCGCGACGTGTCAGGAACGCATTCTCTGAATGGCCGAACTATAGTTAAACCGTAAGGCATTTTTAGGTATTCAAAATGCCCTTCAGGCGTTACAAAAGCAGTTTTGGCAATGGAATCGTCGTCTTTTAATGGCACCTGATGAAATCCAGTTGAGGAAATCTAGTCTGAATAAGCACCAAGTTCCATACACATACCTCAGTTAAAAATAGTAACTTTTTAATGATGTTACTTGGCAAGTTTTCATACACCTTGTTATAAACCTACTAAACGCAATGAATCAAGTATTTAATTTTCTATTAAAACTTGCCAAGTAACATCATTAAAAAGTAACTATTTTTAACTGAGGTATGTGTATGGAACTTGGTGCTTATTCAGATCTCACTTCTTTTATAGGCGAAGCATTCCCATATTATCGAACTTGGCAGTGTTTCACATTTTTGTTTTGGGTGGGATTTCATTTATTTTTGTAAGGTTGTTTATTTTATTTTTTTCTTATGATGAAGTTAGTTAAAGAAATGTCTCATTTATACTATCTTTCAGATTTTTTAATATGCACTATGTTTCTTACAAAGAAATGAACTAGATTAACTAAATGGACTAGATTTACTAACTGACTGACATGACATGTTATCATATATTATGTTCGTGGATCAAAGTTACACATTCGTTATTTTCGAAAGTGATTCACACTTGGCCGTTTTCAGATTTTTACTTTACTTTGACTAAATACAAACCTTTGTAACGAATTTCAGATCGGTACGACCATTCGAAGATATATTATATAAATATAGATAAATTTAGTTCGTTTTAGTTCCTTAGGGGTATAAATTTACACCGGGTATAAAACACCTTCATTATTTTGAAACCGACTCACACTTGGCCATTTTCAGATTTTTCCCTTTACCTTGACATAAAGACCTACCTCTATGCCAAATTTCAAGTCAATACGACCATTGGAAGTGGTCTAGGTTTTTGATGAGTGAGTCAGTCAGTCAGTGAGTGTATAGTAAAAATAGCGATTTTCTGACGTGAATATCTCAAGACCTACAATAGGTATATTCATGAAATTTTGTATTTTAGGTAAGTGAGGGGGTCTCAACAGATACTAGAAATTTGATATGCGTAAATAAAATAGATTTTGAGTTACAGGGGGGTCGAATTTGGCCCGAAATGGTTCGTGTAATATAACCCACGGCCGGTGTGTCGCTTTTTTGCTCGAACTTGGCGGACACACTGCCGTGTGTCTAGATTCCCTTTCTATCTAATACGTCCGTGCCAATCAAAATAGGTGCCGTAATGCATCCGACTGGTACCACATACAAATCAACCTCCAATGACACTTCAGGAAATTCAATCAAGGTCGTTACGTAAAACGTTGATTCAATCTCCTGGCTGCCTATACCCCTCATTGAACGATACGTTGGTATTCGATTGAAATTAAAATATTTGAGAACCGACTCTGAAATTAACGAAACGTCAGACCCACTGTCAATCAAAATATCGACAGGCACCTTTTGAATAACAGCAGACATTATGTTGTCACGTTTCGATCGCGACTTGAGCAAAAATTTATCCTAGCTGACTTTTTCTGATTACGTTCAGTCTCGAACTTTTGTTTCGAAAAGCATGCCTCAATCACATGACCGCTACGCTTACAATAAGTGCAAAACTTCACGTCTTTATCACCTGATGTTGAAGGAATTGACGATTCTGTATCCGCTGCCAAAGGCACGTTAGTACTAACTCTAGGTCTTTTCCTACAGTCATATTTTGTATGACCGACTTTATGACAATAACGGCACACTATTTTACCATCTTCGGATTTGTTTGCTTCGCGTTTACGCGATGATGTCGGTCCTGCATTGTTTGAGCGAACCGGATTATGAACAACACGTGTATCGGTTTTTGGCTTGATATATACGGACAAAAATTCAACCAAATCTTTTACCTGAAGTTTCGCGTTGGTTACAGCGGCTTTTATTTGAGGATCAGCGATACCTCGCGCAATTATTGCAACCTTTAACTCGTCAGACAAACCTTTTACAATATTGAGACGGAAAAGAGACTTGCGAGCATATTCGGCATATGTGGGGAACTTGCTTGAGTTGGTGCACATCACCTCAAATAAAATTGTAGCTACATCTAAGTTACGTGGACATAGCGAACGAAAGTCCAATTTAAAATTGGTCCACGAGCGGTCGTTCGTTATCCACTCGTTAAGCCACGATTTCGCGTCACCGCGCAAAGAACTTCCTATGCGTCCCAGACATTCTCGATCATCCCATTTATTCAAATCACGAGCATGGTCTATCTCTGAACACCAAACGTCAAAGTCATGTAGGTTAGGGTCAAAAGGAGAAATATAAAAATTATGTGATCGCGTCTGAACTAAAGAAGATAATGCACCAACAAGCTTATTGGTAACGTCACTATTTGTTTCGAGTGTATGCGAGTTTTGCCCAACAGAAGTATCCTGCCCGCGTGGGCTATGCATCTCAACAAACGTTGACGCGCGACGCGTGGTCGAGGTCGGCAAACGGTTCTCTATTGAATTCAAACGGGCTAATATTTGATCCAAAGCCTGATCACGTGAAGAGTCACGGCGACCATACGAGGTATCACGACGTCTATGACTATCACGTGGACTACTAACTACATCACGATACCTTGAAGGGGTACAAGAGCGATCATGAGACCGTTCACGGTGTCCACGCGATGGCGGAGTGTGATGACGCGACCTACATCTCGACGTACGACGCGGTCGACGCACGTCGTCTAGTTTTTTAACACGTTTTGAACGCCCCGGCATATCTCAGTAATAAAATGAAAACTCTTACCGATAAATGCAATTTGCAGTAATTAGGTCAAATCCAAACCAAAACAACCTCAAGTTAAAAGCAGATGGCACAAATAGTAAACACTAAACAGAAACAGCGCGTGGTCTATCCCACTTCTGATCTTAGAAACCAGAAGTGAGGACAGTTTTTTTTTAAAAGAAGGTGATGCACAATTAAGTACTTCTTAAATTATTTAATGACAATTAAATTACAAACTAAAACAATTTCACCTGAATTAACTCTAACTACTGCAAATAACAATTTTACAAAAGACAAAAATCGAGAAAAGAAAAAAACGGGGGCTACACGACACCGATGCCGACCATCGACTAAAATAATCCAACAAGAATGAATTTATGAATGATGACCGGTTACAAAGGAGGTTGCGTTAATAATACAATAAGAGTACAATAAGGTCAAAAAGCAAGTTACAAGTCATGACGAAGTCCTCCGAATTTAGAAAAGCAGATTACATTGACAGGTTTCACCTGTCATGTGAACAACTTTGACAGTCCTTACGGAGAGTTAAAAGCCAGAAAGTCTGAACACTAGTCTTACTAAGGCGTATCGGGTTGCCTGGATAACTGGATTTTAGAGGTCAGATAGACACCCGTTCCTCTTAAAACACAGCTATATCCGCACTGGAATCCAACCCTAACATATTTACAAAACCAGCAAAATAACACTTTATCCCTCTTTCTCCTAGGTCCGTCACCAAGTCGCCTACCTAGGCCTAGTCGAGAACGTCCGCGTCCGTCGTGCCGGGTTCGCTTCCCGGCAGCGATACGACCGGTTTCTCAAGCGCTACAAGATGCTCTCCCAGTACACCTGGCCCAACTTCCGTGGCAGCAATGACAAGGATGCCGTCATGGTGTTGCTGAGGGACTTGCATGTCAGTGATGTCCAGTTTGGACATACTAAGCTGTTTATTAGGTGAGTTTTGTTTGTAGATCTTCATTTTGTTTGAATATTTTTTTCAATGGAAAATTTTATAGATACTCCGGACACCTTAAAATTCAGTACTTATAAAACCCAGCTTTATTACGCAATTCGATCCAAATAAATGCGAATTGGTTTCGTATAAATGTACTGATGAAAATTTTGGGTGTCCAAGATTCTCCTTCTTCATTAGAGAATTTTAGTTTTGAATCTATACTAAGACAATAATCACTGGAAAACATATTTCTGCGTTGTTTAAACAGGCGTTCATAGATCTTAAAGAAAAACTATGAATTTTATTATTTCATCATTTCACAGTTGGGGATTTATCAGACAGGGAGCGGTCACGCGGTCAAGCGTTCAAACGATCAGATTCGCGTTCTTTGTGAAACATAACGTTACATAGATATGCTCACTCAGGAAGCATTCTGACCGCGTCGGTCAAGTAGAAATAGTAGAACTTCAACGAAGAACTGACCGCTTGAACGCGTGACTGCTCTCTGTCTGATAGATCCCTTATTAAAATATTGTCTTTTATTCCCATAATCATTTACAAACATCTTTCCTATTTCCAGGAGTGCAAAAACCCTCCATGGTTTAGAAGCAGCTAGAGCGGAACTGATACCTTCTATAGTGATCCTGCTGCAGAAACTATGGCGTGGAACCCTCGCTCGCATGCGGTACAAGAAGATGAAGGCTGCGGTCACTATATATAATGCTTGGAAGTTAGTATATTTGTCGATGTTGGGGTTTATCGATATGGGGACTTCACTATTTCAGTTTAAGATAAAAAAATATTTTTGCGTAAATTAAAAAAAAATGGCAAATTAGTATCAAATATAGGTGTCTTTATCGATAATATGAATCGATTTAATTTTGCTAAAGTACCTACTTATTTGTTCATTTAATTGTCATCATATCGAACCGATTCGTTGTCGATTGTTCGGTTAGCATTGTGATTTGATTTTATGAGAAAGTATTATTTTAACTTCAAACCAAAAACGACAAATTTTAATCGGACTCAGAAAGGAGGAGGCCATCAATTCACATTTTTAGATATTTTTATTCGAGGACAATTATCATATCATCGATTATAATAATCAATCGATTTTCCCCCAGACGTTACCGCGTCCGCCGCTACATCGCGGAACTACAAACCGAACTGCAACGCAACCGCGGCGTCATCCGTCAGTGGCCCCCCGGGCCGCGCCGCCTGCCCGCGGCGCTGCTGCAGGCCGCCCACCGGCGCTGGCGGGCCTACCTCACGCTGCAGCCCATACCTAGAGCCCAGTGGCCACAGCTCAAGATGAAGATATGTGCTGCTAGTGCTCTGAGAGCTAGGAGGACGCATTGGGGACAGGATCGACAGTGGATCGGCGATTATTTGGCGGATAGTAGTTATAATTCGAAGGCTTGTGAGTGTTTTCCTCGTAATATTTTTTATTTTATTTCTTATAGGATTTTTGCCACGGTTTCTCCCGAAATTATTCCGTTCACCTGGATAAAAAGTATCTTTCTTCATAAAATTTTACCAATCTGGAAAATCTTTCAATGTCAGATAGCCTATTTATCGGGATAATTTGCAACTTAAATAGCCAATAGTGCTAAATAGGCCGATAAAGAAGTCTGTAGACTTCTTTTTGCCCGGGCTTGCCGAAGAATTCACAGCTAGTAAATAAACAAATACATTTATTGGGGAATATATACTACTTTTTATCCGGGTTTGCCACGCAATGCATAACTAGTAAATAAATTCTTCTAAATTATTCCTCAACATTTATTAATTAAGCACCTTCATTCCAGCGGCCTACCAATCCCAGTTAGCCTCCCTCCAAAAGTCCCAGCAAGTCGGCCGAGCGTTATTCTCGTGCCGAGTACACAAGTTCAACCGCTACAACAAGCTGGCTGAACGATGCCTACTCATCACGGAGTCGGCTATCTTCAAGCTGGACGCCAACACCTTCAAGCCGCTGAAGAAACCTACTGCTATTACTGAGGTGAGGACTGAAATATATAAGATGTATATACAGAAGTAAAGTATGTTTAATGTTGAATGGACAGGTTAATAGAAATATGTATAAGGGTTGATTTTATTAAATATGATGAGATTCTGTCTTTATGTTGTGTCGAAACTCCGAAATTTCTCGCACACAAAAGTTGTAGTTAATCGGACATTGAAATGTTGGTTAGAGCAGAAGAAACATTTCATTTTCACACTGGTGTAATATCGACTTTATGAAATTAAAAAAATACCCTGTAATTTTTGTCGAAGTTCAAAGTGCATAATGTTTTTTTGTGTGGCAAAAAAGTGGCTTTTTATTTCTGCAAATTTTTTCAAAAAAACTTCGTCATATCCCATTGTAAAATGTGATAAAAGTTAGTTTTTTATAAATAACAATGTCGTTATTTTTCTCTAGGTCGGCGCTATTCGCATAATGAGTTCAGACGTGCAACTAGTGGTGATCAGCATCCCGTCCGCTAAGAACGACCTCGTGGTGGGCCTCGTGGCCCCCCACAGCAACCAGACGGGGGGTACCGCGGACCTCGTGGGGGAACTGCTGGGGGTACTCGTCAATAGGTTTAATATGTAAGTATGGAGGAAGAAAACTATAATTAAATAGAGTTGGTACTGCCTGGGAATAAAAATATTGGGACCCGATTTTTTTAGTTTAAATCCGTTTTCAAAATTAATTTTTATTAACAGAACGTACGTACGTAATTTGAATAAGTGCAGATTCTTTTTCTTTTGTAAGGGATTTCTCACTCATGCGAATTGATTAATTGATTTTCAGTTTGGATGTTTGTATTCCTTAACATACAATGGGATGAAAAATATCGAACGCTGTTCTATCATATTCTTTCATAACATCACAATCGTAACCCTAGCACATTATATAAAGTCTTTCTACCAACACTACGTGGTCCACAGGTTAACAGGCCAAGAGCTATCAGTAGAGGTAGAATCTGGAGCCACGACGCGTTGCATCCTGGGCGGCAAGACTCGCGCACTACAGCTGCCCGCCGCGCCGCCCTCGCCCGCCGCCGCCGCCGCTGCTCCCTTCACGCATGCACACAACGTTATTACCTACCATCCCGCCTCCGCTAGAGCGTAGGGGGGATGGGGAGGAAGGTAGGTATAATCATCGGCAAGGATATTGAGCCCTGACCTTCACCTGCGCAGAAGTGATTTATTGGTTTATTGCCTTATGTGTACAGTGCGCAAAGCGATCCCCACTCTTCCGCCGAGAGCTCATTATCCGTGCCGATAACTATATTGTGGTGCTCGTGGTGTGTATAGGGTGGTCATCATGTAAAACGAGCTATGTCAGAAAAAAAGGAGTTCAAAAAGTTGTTAAATTATTGTAGGTAAACTTGAACGGTCAAATAATACTTGACATAATACAATTGAGAACTTAAATATGTAATTGATTTTAATATTGTATATGACTTATTTCAAATTTTGATAAAGAGAAGAAACATAAATAAAACTTTGAAAATTTATGGGGTACCTGTTATAGCGAGATTCCACAAAAATAGTTAGCGAACATAAAATGTGAACACGCCGGTGCAAATCCGCGTACCAAGATTGCAATTTCGAGAACATTTTAGAAATGTTCGTACGCATTTTTACTTGACCAGAGACCAAACTGGTGGAATTTTGTTTTTACAGCAACATGAGATGTTGCACATCCATGTTACGCAACATAACCTGTGACATGTTGCACAATATTGTGTGCAACGATTTTGTTACAACGGTAGTGACTTATTAGAGTGAGAAGGCATAGTTGTAGTTATTCTATTGAATAGTCAAATAGTATAAATTTTAGGATTGCCGTGTACATTATTTATACAAAAAAAATATACAGTTTTTAATGTTGTTAGAACACAAATTCGATGCGCGATTTTTGTATTGCCAGTTAAAACCTTTATGGTTAATTGCGAGGCCTTAGAAATATAAAAGCAACCATGCTTAGCATTTTTTCAATTTTTGTTTTTTTGTTGTTGAACTATTGGGAAATATATACTAACTTAAATTTCTGTGCATGCCTCGTTCGAAGGGTTTTATAATATGAACATTAAAATTAAATATTAAATGACTGATATCTGGCATTTGGTAGTAAACTAGCGGCCTTAAAGTTACGTATATAGAAGTAAGTTTAAGTATGTACCTTATTAACTTATTCGACAAATGTTAACGTTAGTTTTAATTAGAATGGTTAGTTGTTATTTTTTGTTCTGTGTGATGATGGCAACACTGTGAGCCGTTAATAGATAAATTATTTTATTGTTGTTCGTGAGCTCATATTTTCAATAGATATGTTTCAAATTATTATTAAAATTGAGCAACATTTAATTATGTTGCACCTAATTAAATCTTGTTGCATCCAACATCTGGTTTATAATGTTGCCATTATCAAATGAATTATATAGTACGTGCCTTAAATATTATGTTAATTATTATTTTTTGATGATTTTTTTATTAGAATATGAAGACATCACATTTTGTAAATAGATTTTGAGTAATAATAATAACCGCGCACTTTTACATAATTATGAAATAATAAAAAATGTACAGTTGGTAAATAATGTTGAACATTAAATGTGCTAATATGGTAATATAGTAAATTGTTACTTATAGTTGCTTGGTTACAATGAATAAAATAGGGGGGGTTATTTAAATTATTTTGTTGAAATTATAGCTGGTACCTACAATGAAATAATATGTTGTTTTAAATGGGAATCTTAGCGCACAAAGAAATAAATATAAGCTAAGTCAAATAGAAGATATTTAGTACTTTTGTTATTGTACTTATTCCATCTATGTCTGACTGCTGTGAATTGTCAGCAAGGTAACAATGACAGCTGAACCAAGGCGCTGAATATTTTCTATTTTAATTAGTCCTTATTGAAATCTTCAAAACAATAGTATTTGAAGAATTAAACAAATACCTTGGGAATAAGTGGCGCTTTATAACGAAGAAATATAAATATTGCTAGTCGATGTTTTTCTTAGTACGCGTTTGTTTAACGCGAGCTTACAGAATAGATCGAATTTGCATTTGTTTTTTATTTAAATCTTGCTTTAAATAACTATGGCAATAGCTACATAATTATAGAAGGGTCTTGTACATAAGTTATTTTACATATAACTTTAAAATAAGTAGTAGAGACCTCGTATATTTTAATAGTTCTATGAAATGAAATTCGCTGTCCTTGTCGCTCTGAATGCAAACTATTGTATTAAAGTTAGAAATAAATAAATTACCAAAATCATTTAAAGCAGTCTTTACAAGCCTGGCTAATTAATGAATACCTGAAAATAATATTTTTAATATGTGGCTATTGTCATAGTAATTTAAAGTGAGATTAAACAATAATGTGATGAAATATAACGCACAGTGATGTATTTTATTTATTAATTTAGTTCAGTATTACGTTTAGCATAGAAATTATGAGGTTATGATTATTTGGGACAGAACTTTAACTATCAAGGATAACTTTAAAAACGAAGGCTACTTTGCCTAACCATAAATTGAACCTACAATATTATGCGTATTGGTGAGCTGATGACTAGCGGTCAATTTGTAACGTAAAATATAATAAAACATATCTAGATAATCAAGTGACAATAGCCCAATGGCTAAAGTGTCGGCTTGGCGGTGGAGATGTTCGATTCCCACCCATTGCGCTTTTGATTCCAAATACTAAGTAACATGCAACGCACATGGACGATAAATAAAACTTAAGACACAAAACACGCTAATATACAATTATATTTATTTCATTTTTGAAATTCTATATGAAATAGAATAAATAAAAAAACAAGAGTGGTTCGTAATACTAGTTAAAGTTCTGTCACTAATACTTTTAAAAACAAAAAGCCTTGAAATGTTAACAGCGAGTTCTTCTAGTTATATGTATATAGGTGTTATCGAGTGATGGACGTGCCTTGTCGTGGTGCCATGAGATTCGCAACGTGTTGAATTAAATCATTTTACACTTTATTGAGCCTGTTTTATTTATTGTTTGTACTTTTTTAGGTGAAATATCTTTTCTTACCAATTTAATACACCTGAACAATCAAAACCGTTTAGCGCTGAAAGATATTTATTTACATAACACACAACAAAAAATTCAGTGCCTACATAACATAGCAAGAATGCTTTACAAAACTTGATCCACTTTATGTTATCGAAGTATGATTCGCAAAAATCTAACAATATTTTTTTTAAAGATGAAGATAAAAGATAAAGATAAAGCTACTTATTCAAAGTAAGCTGAAAATCAGCAGTTTTTGAAGGACAAAAGGTCGAAGGTTTGCAAAAAGACAGCCCCCAAAGCGCTCGCCCTTCACTTCTTTAATTTTCAGTCTCTATTTAAATACTAGTAACGATAAAATTACTCCTCATTAAATTAAGTTTTGAGCAGCATCTACTGAAAACCAATAAGCCAGCAAACATAAAATTATATCAAAGAACTCTTCACAAGAATTTCTCCCTGCTTTACAATTTAATACAATAAAGTTGCAAAAAGCTACACTATACTATAAGTTTGCAATAAGCAACTACGCCGTAGCACTGTAGCGCGTAGCTCGTAGCTCGTAGCAGCGTAGTTATTATAGGGTCTGATATAAAGCTAGGGCGGGCGAGAGGATATTTCAGTCGTCGGGAAAGCATCGTAGTGTGAACTCCTCATTATATTTTGCTATCGACATACTGGGGAATTGCAGGTAAGAATATAATTAAACATTTTACATTCAATTTACGACTTTTTGTAAAAGAAAATAATGTTTTTCTATTTCGCAAAATTGTTTAGGTCTAGAATAGCTTCCAATTAAGTTCAGTAATCTCTTAAATAACTTCCTGATTCTAACTAATTGAAAGTTTGCAAGAAGTAGGTACCTAGCAGTAGCTAAGAATAATTTCATGTGTAGCATACCTACCTACATAGATGGGTTTACCTAGTTACTTCCCTCCACAAATCACAAATTCAACGCGCCGATTTGGCAATGACCTTGAACAATCAATATCAGTGCATTTAACAAACAAACACGTGTAGGTACTCCACTACAAACGTCGGTACAACACTACACATGTAGGTAGATACAATTATACTACACACAGATTTATACGGGAGCTGTGTGTGCACAGATGCAGGGGGAGATCGGCACGTGACCGAATGTTAAGGGGAGGATGTTAATTTTATTTTGAAGCCCCACAGTAACTATTATTTTGGTTATTTAGATCCAAAGTTATAAGTTATTTGTTTGGCTTAGTATCCATTAATCACCAAGCTTACTTAAAGAGGATTGGCGATTTCAGACTGTAGTATCCAGGCTTCCTTAAGATATTTTTCTTCACCTTTACATCCATCATCATTGGAGTTCAAGAAATACTTAGAAAGCTGGATCAACGACGAGTTAGACTTATATTGCTTATCTGTATCTAACTACTTATTGAGCGCCAGTGGAGAAGTACCAATTGAATACATTTTCATCTGGCTAGATTGCATGGCGGAATGAACTCGCGAGATTATTTGATAAAATACTCGTCTGAATTAGGTACCTATCGCTGGTTGGTGTCAGGGACGGAGGGAAGCTGTAGGAATGAAATAAAACGTTTCATTTCTGTTTACGATATTAGTTCAAATAGACTGGGCCTTAACAGCAAGGCTTCAATATTTGTGTTGTGAATAGGAATACCTACGTGGAACTGCGCGCTCAAATGAAATGAAATGTTTTTTATTTGAGATGTCTTTTTTGTTGAAACGAGCGATATTAAACAAAGTGCTTTTTAATAGAAACATATCCCAACTTGTTTTATAGAGGAATAAAGATATTTAGGTTAGTAGGTACTTACCTTCAGCTGTTTTCGAAATAGGTAGGTATGTAGGTACCATAGTTCAAACTTATAGGTATATAGATACCTGCTATCTATCGTTAATCGTTTAAATTCAACCTGGTATTTTTCTAACTAGGTAAAAGTAGCAACCTTTCTGTCGGTTTCTAAACTCGCACAGGGCACACATGTCATAGTATAACAACGAAACCCACATAACCAAAACTGTGTGCGTGGTAAATAAATTATTTTCTTTGTGTAACAGCAGAATGATCGGGAATATAGCATTCTGGTCAATCGTGATCGCATGCAGTGCGGCCTACGACATGTATGACGAGAATCGGCCCTTCAGGATCGGTCAGAATGGAGACGTCCTCTACAACGTAAGATTACTTTTCAAGTTCTAATTATTTGCTGAAATTATTGCAAAAGACCAAAGTGCTACACGTAGATTTAGCCAGCCACAGCTAGGTGTAACTGGCCATATACCTACTGCTAAAATTTGATATATATCTTATCTTCGGTTAGAACTAGTGTAGGTAGGTTTCATCATACCTTAAAACACTTCGGGCTTTAACCGTAGCACATTAACTTTATTGTTGATGATGGAAATGGGTTCTGTTAGTTATCCTTTAACATGCTGGCTATTTTTTTTTGTCAATTTCTTCAATGTACAAAAATTACTTTTCTACAGATTTATTATATGTATAGATCAGGACAATAGTTTATAGTTTTCTGATTCTGACTCCTTAAAAGACCTAATTAGAGACATCCATTCACAAGTAGGTACTTAATATACAGGGTTACTGGTAAGTAGACCGCATCCTTTCATGAGGTGATAGTATAGGTCAATACGGACAAATTTGACCATGGGATACACTGGGCAAAAGTTAACCCGTTTCAAGATAATCGAATTTCAAGATCTTTTCTTAACAAGTCGTCTAGGTACACGTACCTATAAATTTTTATTATTAGTTAAAAGTCCCGTTTTTGTGGATTTGTGTGTTTTGTGCCTTTTGGATAGCTAGATAAATGTAGATGTTTTTTAAGTATTCTGCACAAAAAAATGAAGAGTAATATTTTTGAGAACTTTTTTACTTACGAGTAACCCTGTATAGACAGATCAGCAAATAGTAACCCCGAAATAAAAGTTGAATGTGTTTGAATGGTAGAAATATTAACTTCAAACCAATGATATTATATATCTTCAAACTCGAAAAAAAATAGGTATATTTCTGTTTTGAAACCTAGCAGGAAGAAAACTACGACTACCAGGAGTTCGGGCCATACCCCCCGGAGTTCCGCGCTGACCCTGCGCACAGCTTGATGCTGTACCAGCTCTTCAACTCGCTGCAGAACGGAGATGATGACCGTCTTCGATTGCGCTTTAGGTAAAGTCTTTGAATTCAGACTTTATAACGCACTGTGGAGCATGATTTCATTTGGATCAGTCCATACTTTAGTAGGTAATCAATTAAAGTCTCCTGGATATTTCAGGCCTAAATTGGAGAGCCCTCTAGGCAACTACGGCCAAATACCGTATTCTGAGGTGATGGATCCCAAGCGTGCTGTATCTAAGAGAACTGCCATTTCTCCTGGCAGCTCAGTCAACGCAAATGAGCATCAAGTGAAACCCATGAATCAGCCGACCAAAGTGAAGGGCAAAACTATTCGAAAAGGTACTTATTAATAGGCAACATAGAAAATAATAGGCAGATTTATTAATGACGTTTTCTTTTTATTAATTACAGGTCCGAATTGGGTCTGCTACCTGAAGGTATGCGCTTACCGTTTTCCAAAGTGAAACGTACCTATCAATCTTCTGAGAAGAGAACGAGAATGAATTTTGAATTTATAATTTTGTAGTAGAGACTTGAAATATACGTAATTTCATCATGTATGTATTTGTCCTAGGAACTTGGGTTCCTCTACATTCTACATAGCTTAGGTACCTATCCTATATCTATGATTAAATAATAAAAAAATATTAATGCGCTATCGCTATCTATCCTTTACCATTATTCCTACGTTATAAAATCTTAATTATATTTTTTTTTTGAAAAAAGAGTGTGGAGTTTTAAATATTAAAGATTAATTATTTCTGATCGCAGCATTTTGATCTGTCTTTACTGTGAACGCTTCCATAGATGACGCAATATTTTGAGATTTGACGTCAAATGCACTTGCATAGTGATGTTCTATGTTAAATTCTATGAAATATCGATATTTTTTATATCATTTAAAATACGGTTTCTATTGATGGTACTATTTTGTCATATAATATTCGTTAAAGGTCCAAGATCATAGAAATAATTCCACATACATGAGCAAACGCAAACTGATAATAATAAATAATTAGGCCAAAATCACGAAAACTTCGACTAAGTCTGACGTCTTGACCTTATTCATGTGGTTATTTTAGAACTGCCTACGATACCCATGTCTATTTTTTTTCCTATTCGAAGTTTTTTTCGATTGAATGAAAACAAGTTTTCACTACTGTTTTTTTATTATTTACTACGCTTTTTCTCGCGCGCGTGCCGTGTATGTCGCTACCCCTTCTTCCAGTGGGTGTCGTAGAAGTCGACTAATGGAGTCAAAAATGCACCGAACACCAGTGCGAGAGAAGGAAAACTCGAAAAACAACCCTCTATCAACCCGTCTGGCCAGCGTGATAGCAGTAGGCTAAATACCTCTATGAGCAGCACAAAAAAGCCAGGCTACACAGGTAAAGTCTTTGAATTCAGACTTTATAACGCACTGTGGAGCATGATTTCATTTGGATCAGTCCATACTTTAGTAGGTAATCAATTAAAGTCTCCTGGATATTTCAGGCCTAAATTGGAGAGCCCTCTAGGCAACTACGGCCAAATACCGTATTCTGAGGTGATGGATCCCAAGCGTGCTGTATCTAAGAGAACTGCCATTTCTCCTGGCAGCTCAGTCAACGCAAATGAGCATCAAGTGAAACCCATGAATCAGCCGGCCCCTAGTTCCCGGCAGTCTCGCTATTCCCGGTCACGGTGGCGACCGGGGTTACGGCGGGACAGAAGGTGCGAAGAATCTCCGGGTTACGGGAGGCCACCAAACACAACTGACTCTTGCGACGTACAACAGCCGCACGCTACGGCTTGACTCGCATCTGGTGCAACTCGAGGTGGAACTTGGGAAGATTAGGTGGCACATATTAGGGTTACGTGAAGTTCGAAGAGAGGGGGAGGACAACATAACCCTCGAATCAGGTCACCTAATGTACTTCCGAGAGGGAGACCAACAATCCCAAGGTGGCGTTGGGTTTCTGGTTAATAAGTCCCTAGCTGATAACGTTGTGGAGGTGTCTAGTGTGTCCTGTACCTTATCATAAAGCTCACCGACAGGTATAGCCTCAAGGTAGTGCAAGTGTATGCACCGACCTCGACACATTCAGACGATGAAGTGGAGGATATGTTTGATGATATATCAAGGGCCCTCCACTTCACTACAAAGACCCATTACACCGTTGTCATGGGGGACTTTAACGCTAAAGTGGGAGTACAGATTTGCGGCGAATCGGCAGTAGGATCCCATGGATTTGGAAGCAGGAATCATAGGGGGCAAATGCTCGTCAACTTCTTCGAACGCGAGGGGCTGTTTTTGATGAACTCCTTTTTCAAAAAGCAGCCCCAAAGGAAGTGGACGTGGCAAAGCCCCGACACTATGACTAAAAATGAGATTGACTTCATCATGACGAATAAGAAGCACATATTCAGAGACGTCTCCGTGATCATTAGGTTTAATACCGGGAGCGATCACCGACTTGTCCGAGGCTCTCTGAATATCAACTTCAAGGCCGAACGTTTCCGTCTGATGAAGGCCAGGCTCCGACCAACACTGCTCCAAATCATGACAGGATCTGAAACGTTCCAGTCAAATCTGGAGAACCGATTTGCCGCCGTGGAAACCACAACAGACGTTAACCAGAACCATGAATATGTGGTTCGGATCCTCAGGGAGGAAGGTTCGAGATTCTGTAACATGCAGCGTAAGGGCAAGAAATCAAAGCTTTCGGAAGAGACATTAGGGCTTATGAAGAAACGACGTGAAAACCCGCCTGTCACTTCGTCAGCTAAGCGGGCTCTAAACCAAGAGATCAACAAGCACGTACGACGCGACCTCCGATGCTCCAATACTCTTGCCATTGAAAGAGCAACTGAGCTGAATCGGGGGTCAAAGGTGTTCGTACAATCTCTTGGAAGAAGCCACTTGACGAAGCTGACCACAGCAAGTGGAGAAGTCGTTTCTTCGGTGCCGGCAGTCCTTTCGGAAGTGGAAAATTTCTATGGCCAGTTATACGCATCGCATGCATCTCGACCTGATCCCGGAAATGAGGATTCTAGAGCCACATTAAGACGCCATTTCACCGAAGACCTGCCAGAAGTCAGCAGTGGCGAAATCGAGATCGCTCTGAGCTGCTCAAAAATGGAAAAGCCCCTGGCGAGGATGGCATTACAACAGAGCTATTAAAAGCAGGAGGAAACCCCTTACTGGGGGAGCTCCAGAAGCTTTTTAATGCCGTTCTTTTCGAAGGGAGAACTCCAGAGGCGTGGAGTAGGAGTGTTGTCGTCCTGTTCTTCAAAAAGGGAGACAAAACCCAGCTGAAGAACTATCGACCCATTTCCCTCCTAAGCCACGTCTATAAGCTGTTCTCAAGAGTGATCACAAACCGACTTGCGCGAAGACTCGACGAATTCCAGCCACCGGAGCAGGCTGGGTTTCGGAGCGGATACGGCACCATAGACCACATCCACACAGTGCGGCAGATTATACAGAAGACCGAAGAGTATAATCAGCCCCTGTGTCTAGCATTTGTGGACTATGAGAAGGCCTTTGACTCGGTTGAAATCTGGTCTGTTCTGGAGTCCCTGCAGCGTTGTCAAGTAGATTGGCGATACATCCAAGTGATGAGATGTCTCTACGAAGCCGCTACAATGTCCGTCCAAGTACAGAATCAGCAAACAAGGCCCATACCGTTGCCTCGAGGAGTGAGACAAGGGGATGTTATTTCCCCGAAACTGTTCACTAATGCAATGGAGGATATGTTCAAGACGCTGAACTGGAAAGGACGCGGCATCAACATCAATGGCGAACACATCTCTCACTTGCGATTTGATGACGATATTGTCATCATGGCGGAAACGCTGCAGGACCTACAACAGATGCTGAACGACCTGGCTGAATCTTCTCTACGCATCGGCCTACGGATGAACTTGGACAATACCGGGACCGATTGCGATACACGGCGCCGTTCTCGAAGTTGTTTGGAAATATGTATATCTCGGGCAGACATTGCAGTTAGGTAGAAACAACTTTGAGGACGAGGTGAATAGGAGAATTCAGTTGGGTTGGGCTGCATTTGGGAAGCTACGTGGAGTCCTAACATCGTCGATCCCACAGTGCCTAAAGACAAAAATCTTCAATCAGTGCGTCCTACCTGTCATGACTTACGGAGCCGAAACGTGGACACTGTCGGTACGGCTGGTTCACAAGTTTAAAGTCGCTCAGCGGGCTATGGAAAGGGCTATGCTCGGCATTTCTCTGAGGGATCGCATCAGAAATGAGGTAATCCGTCAGAGAACCAAGGTCATCGACATAGCCCACCGAATCAGCAAGCTGAAGTGGCAGTGGGCTGGCCATATTAGCCGAAGAACCGATAACCGTTGGAGTAAACGAGTTCTAGAGTGGAGACCACGCCTCGGCAAACGTAGGTGTAGGACGTCCTCAGGCACGGTGGAGTGATGACTTGCGCAAGACGACTGGCAGGAGCTGGATGCGAGAAGCCGAAAATCGATCTCAGTGGCGTGCACTTGGAGAGGCCTATGTCCAGCAGTGGACTGCGATAGGCTGATGATGATGATGATGATGATGACGCTTTTACTCTCTTATATCGATAACGTCGTCTCATCACTAAACGCCAGTAGGACACAGATCGGCTGTCATGTCAATGTCAGTTTCACGTTTCACTTGTGCGGCTACACGATTTGAAAGTAATTTTATATGTTGAACCACATTTATCGCACGTAAATCAAAGAATATTGTGGTTGATGTGTTAAATTCCGAATACAAAGTGTACCCTAGCATATAATTACGTCGTGCGACCTAGTTATGTATAAATAGGTTAGGTTTTAATATTGGTTTTCCGTAATGTCTTTTCCGAGTGATAATTTAATGGGAAACTACGAACCGGTGCGTGGACGTGGTGACCAGAGCCCCACAGTACGCCAGGCTTACGACGAAGGTAAGGTTTCTATTTCATTTACTCTATTTAAGTCTAAAATGAGAGCAACATTTAATACATTAATTTATTCCATCCTGACACGGAAAAGGAGAATATATTTATTTAAATGAACAGAAAAAACATAAATTAGACTTAAATATATCACGTTACTGAATTTATAAAGCTCCATTATGTAATAATTCATTAAATCATACTCAATTTGTATCATAATGTAACGAATTTATATGAATGCAGTTGCACACACTTGCATATTTTAACATAATAAACGTTATCGCGGTTATCGTAAATGCCTTTATTGAATTTATGAAGGTTATCATTTATCAACATGTTAAAATTGGTCAAGTTTTTTTGGTTAAATGGCACCCTAACCACATAGATAAGTCAGACATGCTTTACAAGATTGCCCTTGATAAATGAGTGACATATATGCATATACATACATATGGACATTTATAAAATAAAGTTGTGTTAGTTACACTACTTATAACTCAAGAATATCTGAACCATTTAAGCTGAAAATGAGATGGGAGGAAGCTTAGTCCCGAGAGAGGGGCACAAGAGTTTTTGTCACCATCCGGCTATATGAAGCAGTTATCTCAGGACACAAGTGAAACCATGGCCAGAGGCTGGTTAACAATAAAAGGCTGTCAGTCCTAAAATAGTAATGGTTTAATACAAATCCTTATTTGTAAAAGAATCCAATAAACAAGATTGCTATCATATATCAAGGTGACATAATCTGTCATACAAGAAATCATTCACTGTACTGTAAACATAATTATTTCAAATGTAATCTGAACTGGTCAAAATAAATTGCATATTCGCTAGATACAGAAGGGGTTTGTTTGGATAAAGTTATAAGCTATTGCTTGTGATAACTAATCCGATAAAGATTCATTCTCTCTTCAAGACTCTTTAACTTGAATTACAAAGTAATATAAGATAAAATTAGGTAAAGTTATGGACATTAGATATTAAGTGCACAGATTTCTATTGTCTATATAAGTGTAAGCACATTACTGACAGTGCCAAATGTTGCGAGCAATTGTAGTACCACATCTTTATAATTATAATCATTAATTATAATTTATAATTGTACATCTGCATAAATTTAAAAGTTTGTAATGATTTAAGGACTGTTATATTATAAAAAATTGGGATAAAATTCTGTTTGAAGAAAGTGCTTTAATAGGAACCAGTCAGGTGGAAACAAATAGAAAAGTAAGAAAAGTACATTCCACTTTCACTTAGTTTAACTTCTTAAATTGCTAGCTTTCACTACAAACATATTACAAAAAAAAGTTACCAAAATAAAACAAAAATTATATAGGTTTATTGGGAAGTCTAGCCAAACCTAGTTGCTGGGTAACAAAATATACATACAATGTTTGCAGAAGACATTAAATATACATGTAACAAATATTTTGTCTTAATGGCTGGCATTACCATCTCACTTTATGCATGGAAACAACAAAAAAGTATTTATTTTAATGAAATATAGGCACTTCTTATAAAATTTTGTATTGAGACTGTAACTGAATCTAACCCGGAAATATATCATCTGAAATAAAAAAGCCAACAACCTGGCTGTCAATCAATACAAACCATTCAAGCAGACCAGAGGTCAACGGAGCACTATTCAATAACAGTTACATTCTGTATCAATTGGTGTATGTACGTACATCGATGATATCTTAATGTCTGAGCGATCAATTGAACGGTATTGGGCGGTCCGGTCTGGCTGAATTACAGCAGTCTTGTTTCAGTAGTTGGTTATAATGTGGGTTTTGTTTGTGGTGCTCTGTAAGTTTATTTAATTTTTTATAATTGCTAATTATTTTATTAGGTCATTCAATATTTTGTAAACTTAAGGCTACCAAGAACTGTTACATATTGTTTTATAAACTCCTCCAAACTTCAAACCTCACGTATTTTGAACACTTGCCATATAGGGAGAACTGCTTTCTAGATCAAAAATCTATTCATTACATTATTTTTTTCATTTTCAATTTATTTTTAGTCAATATTAAAATGTGCCATTACTTGTGTTTTTAAATTAAATGTGCGTCATTTTAATCACAATAAAAAAAAAGATTTTAGCAAAAAAATGCCCATCAAGGGATTTCTGAATATAGCTGATTCAGCATTGTTAGGTACAGTCGTTGTCGGAAGTCATATTGTATATTTTTAATTTCGCACCTACTCTCATTCTAATATCCCGTCTCTTTTTTCTTATTTTTTCGTCTCTTATATTTTCCCATATTTTTTTTATAAATTCTCAAGAAATAAAAAAGATTTCAAGTAATCGGAATTTTATCAGAAAAAAAGCCCATCATGTTATTTTTTCAACATGCGAAAAACTGCTATTTTAAAAACAATATGTGTGCTGTGACTGTACTTATCTATCACGTAGGCGTTTAACCTAGTCTGCAGTTTATTCTTCCGTAATATTCAGCATTATTAGTAGTTCATAGTTTGTCGTCAAGCCAGTAATGCGACACAAGTGTTCTGTGTTCATGTGTACCAAATAAACAAATATTAGATATTTCTTCTACATTCCTTATTCGTTCGAGTTTAAATGTAAATTGAGTGTGTAATTAGATCAAGTTCAAAACAGTACTGATAGAATTAAAATCTTAATTTTAAACATTTGAGAGTAAAAAAAATATATTCTAGACAGTTTCGAGTACCAGAAAGAATTACCTATATATATATTTTTTTATTAACCAAAGAACGAAGTTTTTTCAGAGAAACAAAAAATATCTTCTTAAAAACTTTTTAAACCTAATTGGTTTGATTGCCGCTAATATTCTTTGTAGTATGTTCTCAATACGCGGTTTCTAAGTGGTACGTTTGTGCGTAGATTTGGTCCAGTATAGTTTAGTTTTACTTTGGACGTGTTAAATGAATGGCCTCGTCAATGGCCAGCGTCGTTTTATTGGCCATCGGTATGTATTGACTTCTTACTCTGTGATTTGTTTTATGGTTTTATAATGTGTGTGAAGGAATACTAGTTTCTGACGGTTTTGTAGCGTCCCGGCGAAGTAATTGCAGGTAGTAACTATTGTATGTAACATGATATGCATCCTTTGCGAGAAATAAACTCTATTCCTAGTAATTCCCTGCCGCAGGTGTTACTTTGATCAAAAACGCCTGGTAAAAAATCCTGGCAAGCAAAAATAGATTAATCCTACAGCGGATTCGAACAAGCACCTGGTGCACATTGTCTCTTGCATAGCTAAACCATAAATTAGTCATACATCCATTAGTAATTTCTATACTCCGATAGCGGTATTTAAAAACCGCTTTTACATTTTAATGTGTACATAATTATTTGTATTTTTTCCTAGGTGGCCTCAAAGCCGGTGCGACCCGCGTGGCTCGCATCGCCTACGGGGTCCTTTCTCGCCGTAAAGTCGCAGAAGAAGGAGCCGCACGCCTAGCCCGAGTGCTCTCAGCGCTCGACTTGACTGCGCTAGGCGTAGGCAGCACGCTAGGCGTAGGAGTTTACGTGCTGGCTGGTGACGTCGCCAAGAATTATGCTGGCCCGGCTGTGATATTGTCTTTTTTGCTAGCTGCTGTGGCTAGTGTTTTTGCAGGTAAGATAAGTTTTATTTAGTCGTAGAATATTTCGGTGTTAGGCGTTTAAAACAGCTTGCTTCATAAAAAAAACCTTGAAGTTTATATACTTTTTAGGACGAAAACAATTGTGAGTATGCCACAAATAAAAAGGTAGAAGTCAGAAAGCACTCCTTGCCTAACCCGTCTTCTGTCAGACTTTACTTACACGCTAGGAGTAGACCGACTGCGATAGGAGTAGACGGACTGCGCTAGAAGTAGACAGACTGCGCATGCTAGGAATATTTTATCAAGACGTATGACGCGTTTGGACTATTATGACCGAACTAAGAATTTTAAGAGGAAATCTTTAATGATCATTAAAAACGACGTAACTATCGGCTGTTATCGCTGAAAGTACTAAGAAAACCATTAATTTTCATGTATCGTTTTCGTCAATGCGTTTTACAATAGTATCCGTAAATAATGGCAGTTTTTAGACGCGGAGACCATAGTACTGTTAAGTCTTAATTCTGCAGTGTGATATGTTGTGGGCGTAGGAAGATCCAATGTTTGAAAAAAATATATAATAAAAGTGTTTTCGAATAAAATGACCTGCAGTTGACCAGGAAATCTTGAATCAGTCTTTAAAGACTCATAATAATCAGTGAAAACAGAAAAAAAAACACCAAACCTTAAAAGGTTGTAAGCGACATCACACTCAATGTCGCTTACACCTTTTAACCACTAAAAATGAAGAACCCATCAGCAAGATGCCGTCAATACTTCATGGGTAGACGTAGAAGTTCAGGACCTGTGCTCTCGGCTTTAGACCTGACAGTGTTAGGGGTAGGCAGCACTCTAGGCACGGGGGTGTACATGTTACCAGGGGATGTGTCCAAGAATTATGCAGGACCCGCTGTGGTGGTGTCGTTCTTGTTAGCTGCTATTGCTAGTTCTTTTGCTGGTGAGTAACTTTTAGATTAGTTATTTTTGGAGTTCCTTTATCTGTTAAAGGCTGTGAAACTACTTAATCGGGAACTAGTTTCCACGGGACGAGGGAGAAACCACGGAAAACGGCTGGTAAAGAAATTAAAGAGCTGACGTGCCTGTAGAATAATCTTGATTAATCTGGGTTATTACTGTTCTAGATGGTATTTTTAATTGACGAAGCGTGCTATTTTTCATTAGATATTGGGATTGACAAAGAGTTCTAACAATACCAATTAAACGTTGGTGGATTCTCTGATATTTTGTTAGATATTTATTATATAAGAAGCCTTTTTTTTCGCTGTCGCTGGGCTAAAAATGCTATTACGCATCCCCTTTCCGTCGGGGGACGGGAGACGGGTATGTGGGACTCCCCGGTAAAATCATTTCCGGTATACCCACTAAAAAGGCCTGGCGGCACTCCGACCTCGCCTGAGTGAGTTTGGGAATCTATGGCGTCCAGTCCCCCACCGGCAAGCCCCTCATACCTCCCCCTAGTGGGGAAGGGTCCTTATAATGGCCGGAGCGCAGGGTTTGATCCTTGTGATGCAATTGTTTCAGTTATCACCACATCATAATCATGTAAAACCTACGTACTTTACCTATTTATTTGTACTATTAATGGATGGCCAGTAATGTTTCCCCCTATCAAATTGTCATCAAACAATCAAGGACAGTTGATGGTGACGATAAAGAGATACAGGATTGTGAAACTGATAGATATGCTATCTGTAACTATGACTACATTGTAGTAAAACCTTGAGTTAACCCGTGGACTAAAAAACTGGGTCATATTTGTTTTGGAGTTTCAAGTGGTTTTATAGTTTTAGAATATTAAAAGGATATCAAAAATAATCTAAGCGGATGTCTGGATATTCAAGTAAAACACTACAACATTTTCTCAGAATCGGTAATCTTTATCGTCAAAATTACTATCAGCGTTTATCTTTATGTTTTTATACTGCCTTTGCATTTTTGTTATTTAAAAACCCAAGAATTGATATAGAAAGTGTACGCCTCAATATATTAACTGAAGAAGGTTCGCAAATTAATTCTTCATTGGTAGACGAAGAAGTTCTGGACCGATTCTCTCTGCTTTAGACTTGACAGTGTTAGGGGTAGGCGGCATTCTAGGCACGGCCATGTTTCACCGAAACACACAAATCCCTTAAATAAAAGCATTTTTCAAACGTCTCAAACGTAACTTAAAGGTCTTTCTGTTGTAGCAGAATAAGTGCGCAAATGTGATGACGAATGACGAGTCTTTCAAATTGAGGCTGTTATTGTAATTTTCCTTTCCAATATGGAGTTGACAGTCCACGTACATTTCAAGGAATTCTTACCATATTTTAAAGGCCTACCAATCTCTTGTTTCAGGCTTATGTTACGCGGAGTTCGGCGCTCGCGTGCCAAAAGCGGGCTCGGCGTATGTCTACAGTTATGTATGCGTCGGCGAATTTATTGCTTTCATTATCGGATGGAATCTTATATTGGAGTACATTATTGGTAAGTCATGTTTCTGTGTTTTTGTTTGTCTTATTTAGCTATCTTGCAGATTCGGGAGAATCTTTGATGTATGCTTATGTTTATCTAAAGTTCGTATCAAATTCTATATCGATTGTTTCAATGCAGTATCATTAAATTTGAAGTCAGATATATGCCTTCTGTAATTTAATGTCAAAAAGTTACTGATTCTACTTAAGAAGGGTATTTTTTATATGAGAATGAAACCCAACAGAATGACACCAAACAGCACAATCAGCAAACAAAATTTTATTATAATATATTTGTATGTGTGTATGTTATTTTTGAGAATGGGCGGAATCCAAAGACGTGAATCAGTTTCTTAATTTTAAGTTTGATGAAATACATTAAATGATGAGTTTAATGTTGACGTTTGATCTCTTTCGTTTATTTCCAGGTGCCGCTTCCGTAGTAAAGGCTCTAAGCGAGTACCTAGACTCACTCCTGGGCAAGGCGATATCTACGAGCTTGGAGGCCGCCATGCCTCTAGACACGCCGCACCTCGCGCGGTACCCTGACCTGTTCGCCTTCTCCGTCATCATGGCGTTCTCTGGTCAGTACAGCATCCATCATCATCTGCCTAGCCTTTTCCCATGTTAGAGTCGGCCGCTAGGGTAACCGGATGCAGCTGAGTAACAGTGCTTTATATGTAGCGGTCATCTGTCTGACCTCCTTAACCTAGCTACCTGGATAACTCCATGCCCCTTGGTAAGGCTATTGTCGGACTTTCTGGCTTCTTGCAACTGCTAAGGATGTTCAAATGACCTTAAGCGTCCTGTGCGGTTTTATTACAAGTTTTTAATATGTTAACGAATTTCTTTTTTATATTTATTACAGTGGCCCTTGCGTTCGGAGTGAAGGAGTCGACTAAGTTCAACAACTTCTGCACGGGAGTCAACCTGTGTGTCGTGTTGTTCGTCATCATATCAGGATCTTTTAAAGGTAAGTTAGGCTGAATACCAAATATACATTGAAAGTAACCTTAAAATGCGCCTTCAAGTATTTTTGTTGCTTTCTTTTAATATAGTCAGTTTAGCAAGTTTTTTTAGTGACCCGGTTTTGACACTATTGACGGCATGGGCGAGAGCGAGAACATTATAGTATTTTTTTTGTTTAATGTACCGGGTTATAAAGTTATTCATCAAAAATGCACTTCAGCAAAAAAATAAATATTAACATTTAACACTTATTTGATAACCTGATATTCTTCCACAGCCGACACAAAGAACTGGCGCATCCCTGCTGAAGAAGTCCCGAAGTCTGAGCACAAAGACTTCGGCACCGGCGGCTTCGCGCCCTACGGCCTCGCTGGCATCATCAAGGGGGCTGCTGTCTGCTTCTATGGCTTTATTGGTAAGTAATAGTAAATTAAGTGATCATATTTTTATGATGGTGAGAGGTGGTAAAAATGATAGACAAAATTTTCTTATCTTTTATTCTTCAGAGAAATGTGTGTTACGGCAGAAAATTCATCCCTTATCATTTGTCTAGCCTTTTCCAAAACTATCTTATGGTTGCTAGTATAACGGGATGTGGTTGGTGTTCTATAATGTGCGATTGACTATCTGGCCTCCTCAACCAACTGTCCGTCAGTCTGCCAAAGATGCTTAAATCTTTCGAAACTCATCATGATAATTTGATTATCCTCCATTTGGTCACCCATCTACAGATTGAACGCACTAAGCGTCGCTTATTTTTAGGACCGATTGATCTTTGTAACATTGACTTAGCCACGTGTTCTTATATAGGTAAATAACTATCTTACTATTTCCCACCAGGTTTCGACTGCGTAGCGACAGCAGGCGAGGAAGCCCGTCGGCCACAGAAGACGATCCCCTTCGCGGTGGTGGCTTCACTGCTCGTGGTGTTCCTCGCGTATTGCGGGGTGTCTTCAGTGTTGACGCTCATGTTGCCTTATTATATGCAGGTATGTACACTGTCCATCATGAGTCAAAACTTCTTAACGTAACTTTGGATGAGATTGTTATCAAAAAAAGACAGGTTAGGACCTTATAAAAAGCTTTGGATTATGTCGCTTGAAAACTGGATACATTTTTTGAACAGTAACTGGCATACAAGATCGAAATCTAATCTATCGTGAATCCCATAAATCCTTATGAATTTTAATAATTACAGCCTTGAATTGTACATTTTTAACTTAACTTTGAATTTTATTTTGCTCTCTCGATCAACATAAAAAAATGTTATAACAGGATATCTATTTATTATTCAGTAATAGAAACTGACAAAAGGTTATGATTCATGGATAAGGTTAACGCTGTCAGTAAATTTACCGTTAGACTGTCATATTTACCGTCTGACTGTCATATTTACCGTCAGACTGTTATTGTGTCCAGGACGAGAAGGCTCCGTTCCCCTACGTGTACGACCAGCTGGGCTGGCCGTGGGCCAAGTACGCCGTCAGCGTCGGCGCCATCTGCGCTCTCTGCTCCAGGTAATGTACCGACTGTCGACGTACATCATTATGTACTGTGGTAGTATCATCCATCATCAAACTAGGTTGCTTGAACACGCTAATCACGAACTGTTGGTCTAATATGTATAGTTCTTTTAGTGTGATCACTCATTCTACTTTTACCCGGTTATGCGGAGTAGTTCCCATGGGACGCGGGTGGAATTACCGGCGAATTTTTTTGGTGTTTGGGGTGTACCCCTCTGTTGCTACCAGGCTCTGAACCTACTGAAAATTATTTGAGTTAGGAAGCTATGTACCATCTCCGGGTGACATACACTATATTTTATCTGGGTATAGGAAGAAGTTTCCTCGGGATGCTGTTGAAGCGAAACAACTAGTCATCTTACATATTTTAACGTTGTCATGTCATGTTATCTACAATTAATCTTCAGCAATTAACATAATTTCCCCCCTTATCCCCAGTCTCCTAGGCGCCGTGTTCCCGCTGCCGCGTATAATCTACGCGATGTCGTCGGACGGGCTGCTGTTCCGCTTCATGGGGCAGGTCAGCGAGAGGTTCCAGACGCCGCTCATCGGCACCATGATCGCTGGACTCTTCACTGGTAACTTAACACAACTTCCCAGTATTCCCCCTACTCCCCCAGTCTCCTAGGTACCGTGTTCCCCTTCCCGATAGTGGTAAAATTTTGTCTAAAACGTCTTTTATTTTTTAAAGTATTTCCGTTGCATCATCTGCCTAGCTTTGTCTCAACTATGCCAGGGTCGACTTTTAGTGTAACCGAACGCAGCTGAGTGCTAATGTTTTACGTGAATCGACTACCTATCTGACTACCACAACCCAGTTTCCCGGGAAACAAGATACGCCTTGGTGAGACTGGTGTCAGAACATCTGGCACCTGGAACGTAGTAGAAGTAACGACTGTCAAAGATGTTAAAATGACAGTCGGGACCCACCCTTTGAACGTGCACCCATCCACTCTAAGCGTCGCTTAACCTTAATATCGATCGACCCATGTGGCTGTAAGTTAGCCTTGAGCCCAATTTTAGTAGAATTGATTAATATATGATATTCTATACAGGTACATTGGCTATGATCTTTCGACTGGAGCAGTTGATCCACATGATGTCTATAGGCACGTTGCTAGCCTACTCTATGGTCGCCTCCTGTGTACTGCTGCTTAGGTAAGTTATTAGTTTAAAAGATAATAGGGTTCATATTTAATATTACAGTTCATTTCCTGTCAAATTACTATTACTTGTCGCATTGATTTAATGTATCAATTGCGTGTAGAAAGTTCTTCAATTATGCGGCAGCTTTTTAATCAATCACCTGTATGGATATAATGTTGAAAGTTTTGAGTGCCTCAATTATTCTATTCAATTAGAAAGCTAGACGAGTAATTGAATGACCTTGTTCAGTAAAAGGGCTAGCTGCTTTTTAAACTATGTTAAACATTTTTACTTATATTCATATAACTATGTTAAACATTTCCTTTCCTTGTGTCTTAGTCAATATTTTTATCATATTGTGATAGATACGAGTACAGCCAGCCGCACCGCAATCAAGAACCTCTGAAGTTCACGTACCGCGAAGCTCTGCGGCAACTCGTCAACGCGGACAAACACGCGCTACCCACCAAACTCAGCTCCGTGACTGTGTCTGTGCTCGTCACTTTGTACGGTAAGTCATGGTTATTATGTTGACCAGGGGCCCGATTCTCTTAATTTTACTTAAGCGACATACGATTCACCTTTGACTGAGATCCAATCCCGACTCAATTACGATTGCATTCCGCTATTTTTTCTTTGGAATAAACGTTTTTATCCTTTTCTGTTATTCAATAATGAATAGTTTTGTCTGCAAATGATTTACGATTGCAATATGATTGTAGAGCGAACTACCGTTTAGCTAAAATCACCAAAATAGCAGACAAATCGCAAACCAATCGAATGTCGTTGGAATACGATTGGTCTTATATTAGTAGCAGAATGCCCAATATGGTCAAAACTGCCATTGTGATCATATTTCTATTCGATTTCGACATTACATATTAACTTAGGAGAATCGGGCCCCAGTGTTCCTGACGTGATGAGTCGATACCATACTGTCACGTCACGAGCACGGCCAGTCTACAGTCTATAGTACATTACGGCAGAATGTACCTAAGTACAGTTCTCGCCAAACATAATGGTGGCTCGCGACTGACTTTTGAATAACGTTGCGTACATGTGACGTCGTGTTTCTAGCTGACATAAAGTTTGATACGAACTATATTACTGCTTTATGTGCTATGCTCGATTGTCGAAGATGCCGTGATTTTTTAAATATTTTTTTTTGATCATGCTACTATAGAGCAGTTAGAAACTTCATAGTCGATAGGTTTTATTCATTATAGTTTATTCCTCGCTAGACAACTATTTAAATGTATTTTATGAAAAATAATAGGATTAAGTTTTGACTACTGAAATTGTTGCTGCGCCTACAATCCAAAATAAACCAAAGTTAAAGTTTATTATGATTTTTAATTAAAATATCCCAATATCCCGGCACCCTACTTACTTCCAAAAGTCGTTAGTCAAATCACCTTGACACTAATGAGACACCGACTTCTATATTCAAATCAAAAGTATTTTTTTAAGTTATAGTATTGTTTTATAACTTACAAACTTCCTGCCCAGGAGTATGGTGCTTCGTAATGATGTCGAGCATCAACCAGTACGGTGATGCGATACTGGAAGGTCACGTTGGTCCCACAGCCATGTTAGCAGTGGGCTCCACGCTGGTGGTAGCTACGTTAGTAGCTATATCTAGACAACCTGTGTCTGATAAGAAGCTGGCTTTCTCTGTGAGTATAGTTTTTGTGTTTAAACAACTTGTATATTGTTGTGTTGCCATAGAGTTTTGATCATTTTGAAGAGCTGTATTTTGAACTATCTTTAATGACTATCAGATAATTCAGAATAATCTGCATAATTCTTCATTATCGCCATGTTTAAAGAAATCATCATCACCATCCACCATCAATTTTAAAATGTAAATGATCTTTCGGTCTTGACTTCAAAAAAGCGCAGCATCAGCACTATATAAATAGTTATGAAATCTGCATTTTATTTTCGAGCAGAAAGGCCAATGCCAACGGAGCTCTCATTATTATAATAATTTACATCTACATTTGCTTCCCCATTTTCTAACCAACTTCTCAATAATTGGTCTAAATATAAACTAAAAACTCCCCTTTCTGCCCAGGTACCCTTAGTACCGTGGTTACCAGGTATCAGCATCCTCATCAACGTGTATCTGATGCTGAACCTCGACTACATGACCTGGCTCCGGTTCGCGGTATGGATCGCTGCTGGTAAGCCAATATCAACCTTATTGCTATAGGTTTAAGGCTGTCTAAGGCTGGAAACAGTGCTAGACCGATGGTCAGCGCTGACCGCCGATCGACGTAGCTGTATCTGTGCAAGTCTATGAACGCGCACAGAGCTACGCTGAGGGCACGCGCGTGATTTTGTATGTGATTCGGTCGGGACGTACGGTCAGCACTAACCGTCGGCCGAGCACTGTTTCCAGCCTTAATTGCTAACGTCATGTGATCATGGTGCATCGTGCTGAACAATCGCGACTGACTGGTGGCGGTATAACTATCACACAGCACCTTGATGATGATGATGGCATTTGTACACATTCTAAGATTTAATATTTTTTCACAGCGATTTTTTATTAAAAATAAATTTTACAGCAACTTGCCCGGGTAACTGGGTTGAGGGGGTCAGATAGGCAGTCGCTTCTTGTAAAGCACTGGTACTCAGCTGAATCCGGTTAGACTGGAAGCCGACCCCAACGTAGTTTGGGAAAAAGGCTCGGAGGATATATAAATTTTACAACAAAAAAAACACAGTATTAAAACTATTTTAAATATAAAATATTTTTTAATTTAATTAATTGCATTAAATTCTCAAAAATGCAAATTCGAGTGCAGTTTGAGGTTTCCGGTAGGAAAAGTATTTCATGGTCAGGAATGCTTTATGTGCATGTAAATTAGAAAATTAAACTAAATGCAAAAAATTACGCACGCAAAATTACGTTTGTAAACTATCGAAATCATTTAGAATTGAACCATTGCTAATTATTCAAAAATATAAATTTAACTACATACATTCAAATAATTTACCAGAAAAAAACTATTAACCTCTAGACGGTTCCCAACAAAAAAATTTGTTATGCATAATAATCTTGTCTTAGGAAGTTACTCTATCGTTTTGATCCACTCAACAGACCATAAAAACAACAATTATATTATTTCCGAGTATTATAATAATGTATTTATTACAACTTCCTTATGTATAACGTTTAAAATATAATATTATACTGCGGGTTAAGGCCTAAGACCAAGGAGAACTAAGGACCAATATAAGGAAAAATGCAAAAGAAACCTAGCTAACGCGTTGAATAAAATCGCTGTCTCAAATGGTCACCCATCCGATGATTGACCCCGAGCACAGGTTAAGCTTGATCGATCATACCGTGCGGCAGTTACATGGTAACGCAATGAAAATATTTGTTCAAATATATAGCAGATACCTACACATAATTGTTTACTATTATCACATTACTATTATTCTTTATTGCACACATTTACATTTGACACACTGAAAACAGTCATTCGGATTTGCTAGCGATATCTAAAAAAAACCTAGAGGCATGTTTGTTAATTATATTCATAATTTATTCAGATTTAGTTTTGGTAATTTATTCAAGTTTGATTTATCGCCCTATTGTTCAAAACGAATATCGAAATTGTAAAACTTTACATTACTCACCAAAAACTGAACTTATTTTTATTATTAAACGGTTTTATTTAGCTCACCCTGTTTGTTTTTTTTTTATTATTTATTTATTATTCTTGGGTCAAATTTAGTAATTCAAATTTAAGTACCTTCCTGTTGTCAGATTGATCTGAAATTTGGTACACACCTTCAATTCCGATGACAATACAATATAGTAATATCAATAACATTGTAAATCCAAGACGGCCGCCGGTACAAAATGGCGGATTACATATTTTTTCCACAACCCCCTCAATATGGGTATCAAATGAAAGGGCTACACAAGTAGAATACTGTCAGCAACCCCAGCGGGGCCCAGGCCTGCGGGATTGTTCGAAAGAGTTACCGTGGTCCTGGTACATAAAAGGCCTACGACGAAACACAACGGTTTTTAGTCAGTAAGAGACTGGCACTCCCTCACCGCTGCTGACCCATATATAGAATGAGGAATATTTGGTAGGCATTTTCATTAAATACTAAAAGCTAGAAAATAAAAAATCGGTAAAAAAAACTTTTAAGTTAAACGGTTTTACTTTATGTGCACTGAAAACTAGAAAATAAAAAAAACTGTTAAGTCCTTACCTATAAACCTACGTAGGTGGTCCCGGTCATATTAGACTAAAATAAAAACGTGGGGCCCTCTGAAATCCTACCTATGGCAAAGCATATCTTTATACTTTGGTAGATCATGAGCTCGGCGTGCGCTGGTGAAGCCGCTACGGCTGATTATTGATTGTCAAAATCTCCAGTTACGATTATAGTAAGTCGATGCAATCCACACCTATTATACCTCTAGAAGAAAGTACTACAGCAATAGTTAGGTAATGGGCCCCACGTTTTTATTTTAGTCTAATATGACCGGGACCACCTACGTAGGTTTATAGGTAAGGACTTAACAGTTTTTTTTTATTTTCTAGTTTTCAGTGCACATAAAGTAAAACCGTTTAACTTAAAAGTTTTTTTCATACACATCTTCTAGAGATAATAATAAAATAAATTGATTATATGTATAAATTAATTATTCATTTATTATTCAAGCAAACGGTATTATCTGTATTATTTATCACTAATTGTACTTTTCTCGCGTAATATTGACCTTCGAAAACAATTCAAATTTTATTTTTTTGACTGCCCTTTCCAGCAAAATAAAGTGTTTTGTTTTCGTAATATTTTTGGTATTCACATAAATCATTAAACACATACCTGTGTTTTATGTCTTACTTGCACTCTTTCACAAGAATTATCCTATAAATAATTTTAATTACACTATACACACAATTAACACACACCACATCATCATTATTACCCGTTTTACTATCTAAATAACTTTCTAGTCTTTGTTTTCTTCAGTAATTATACTTATTCAAAAGCCGAAATATATGTGGGAACATCATTTTGTGTGTACTCCTACCCCAAACGTAATCTATGTGGTTGAATGCATTATCTTGCATCTTGATGTAGTCCACGACATTCGGTAACCGCTGTCTCAACAGTTCAGTGTCTTTGATGGTCGATATTTTATCATTATTCGCCACTATCAACGCGATACTCATTGTCACTTGACTCAAGTCGTACTCCGGCGGAGTTGGTCTCTTATACTTCCTCATATTTTGCGCCAATCCGTAATCGTAGTTTTGAAACTTCTTCGACTCGCCTATCTGCGCTAGATGGTACAGATTCTTCCTTGAACTGCCAGCGGGAAAGTGTCCCAGTAACACAGGAAAGAACTCCATTTCAATCTCCTTGGCGTTTGCGCCCGTGACTGAAAACAAGGCGTCTAAACATACCTTATAGCGATCTTCTTTCATACAGAATTGGTTAATCAAAGCTTTGGACGTTGAATTGTAACCACCGATTTCATTACCAGTGATCGCCTCTAGTGCAATGTTCAAAATAGGCGCCAACTGTATAATATAAGACATAAGAGGCTTAGTGTTTTGTAGAAAACATACTGGTGCCAAAAATATATGAAGCTTTATTTTATCGTTGTACTCCGGTCGAGTCGCTCCCATAACGTAAGAAGCGGTTGTCCCTTCTGAAAATGCGATGACGCTTAACTTTCTTTGCCCTGTTCTGTTCAATACGAAGTCTATGGTGGTTGGGATGTCAATTGTCCCTATTTCGTGGAGACTGAAGTTCCAGAACTCTTTGTCTGCGTCGGCGTCCAACGTGACATGTGTTCTGGCATATCTGTTGCCTTTGTAGTTCATGGCCCAAACATCGTAGTTGTCCCTGGCTAGAGCGACTGCGAGCGATGTATTCCCTCTCATTATGAAGCTGTCTGAGGAATCTAAGGCACCGTGTATGAGCAGCACGGGTTTTCTCCTGTCTCCTGGTATGTGGAACAGTTTGAGGTAGTAGCCATCTGGTGTTAACACTTCAAATTCCTCGACTCTTTGCACATACTTCATGGCTAGCCCGCCGAAAGTCAATATGGCGTCTTCAGGCCATTCTAAATTTCTCGTTTGGCTTAGAACTTGCGCGATAAAAAAGAGTCCCAAAAATATCCGATGCATTCTTAAATTAACTAGTTTTAACGTAAATTAACGAGCGAGCGTCACGTCTGTTTAGTCCGTATTAAATAAAGGCCAGCTTGTGATTTCCTTGACTTAAATAGGTTCTCAGATACTTTTTTCTTACATATCTAGACACACGGCAGTGTGTCCGCCAAGTTCGAGCAAAAAAAGCGACACACCGGCCGTGGGTTATATTACACGAACCATTTCGGGCCAAATTCGACCCCCCTATAACTCAAAATCTATTTTATTTAAGCATATCAAATTTCTAGTATCTGTTGAGACCCCCTCACTTATCTAAAATACAAAATTTCATTAATATACCTATTGTAGGTCTTGAGAAATTGACGTCAGAAAATCGCTATTTTTACTATACACTCACTGACTGACTGACTGACTCACTCATCAAAAACCTAGACCACTACCAATGGTCGTATTGACTTGAAATTTGGCATGGAGGTAGGTCTTTATGTCAAGGCAAAGGGAAAAAACTGAAAATGGCCAAGTGTGAGTCGGTTTCAAAATAATGAAGGTGTAAATTTATACCCGGTGTAAATTTATTATAAATTTATCTATATTTATATAATATATCTTCGAATGGTCGTATCGATCTGAAATTCGTAACAAACGTTTGTATTTAGACAAAGTAAAGTAAAAATCTGAAAACGGCCAAGTGTGAGTCACTTTCGAAAATAACGAATGTGTAACATTGATCCACGAACATAATATATGATAACATGTCATGTCAGTCAGTTGGTAAATCTAGTCCATTTAGTTAATCTAGTTCATTTCTTTGTAAGAAGCATAGTGCATATTCAAAAATCTGAAAGATAGTATAAATGAGACATTTCCTTAACTAACTTAATCATAAGAAAAAAATAAAATAAACAACCTTACAAAAATAAATGAAATCCCACCCAAAACAAAAATGTGAAAGACTGCCAAGTTCGATAATATGGGAATGCTTCGCCTATAAAAGAAGTGAGATCTGAATAAGTACCAAGTTCCATACACATACCTCAGTTAAAAATAGTTACTTTTTAATGATGTTACTTGGCAAGTTTTAATAGAAAATTAAATACTTGATTCATTGCGTTTAGTCGGTTTATAACAAGGTGCGTGAAAACTTGCCAAGTAACATCATTAAAAAGTAACTATTTTTAACTGAGGTATGTGTATGGAACTTGGTACTCATTCAGATCTCACTTCTTTTATAGGCGAAGCATTCCCATATTATCGAACTTGGCAGTCTTTCACATTTTTGTTTTGGGTGGAATATTTATTACTGCGTTTGTTTGTATCATATCTGATGGTTGATATCAATGTCAGATTTAGATCGAGATTTTTTTAATCTACCTAATATATAAAAATCGTACGTATATCCCTTGGTCAAACAGCTGGACCGATTAAGCTGAAAATTAGAGGAGAGGTAGCTTAGCTGGGAGAAAGACATAGGATAGTTTTTGCCACCATTCGGCTACGGTTATCTCGGGACGCGGGTGAAACCGCGGGCGGGAAGCTAGTTATATAGGTATCATTTTTATTGCATTAATTTGTTCTAAATTATTGTAGGTATTTATTTTGCATATAGTTGAATTATAAGACAGAAAGGTCGTGGGTAGCACTATTAACACGTAGCTTTTCTAATTTTATTACTCCAGCTATTCTAGTTATTATATAATAATAAATTGTATTACAGTACGTGACTAATGGAAATATGATTATAGTATCTATTTGAGAAACCAGTTCAGGACTTAATAATAGAATAATTAAATATAATTACTACAAACTAAGGACAGTAAATTATATTGATATCTTGATTTAAAAAATGTCTGTAATTTTGAAAATAATCTTGTACAATAGTTTTTTATGCATCTATTAATTACCTCATATATTGTTATGGGTTTTTATATTATAATTTTTTTGTGATTCGCCATGTTATTGAGATACATTACGGATCTTATATTTTAAGTGTAGTTTTAGTTTTAAATTAGGTTAGGTATGACTAATTAAATACATACACTTGTAGTCGGTATCTATACTAATATTATAAAGAGGAAAACTTTGTTTGTAATGGATAAACTCAAAAACTACTGGACCGATTTTAAATATTCTTTCACCATTAGAAAGCTATATTATCTGCGAGTAACATAGGCTATATTTTATCCCGGTGCGGGCAGTAGCCACGGGACGCGGGTGAAACCGCGGGAAAACGGCTAGTAAAAAATAAAAGTTAAACTAGACTATCCTCATTGCTACGATGGCTGCATTTGTAGTTACAGATTATTTTAAAATATTTAGAAGACATATTGATCAATTTATGTTTTATTCAGAAGAGAGGGTCTAGTGCCTTTACCATTGTACTTTTTTTTTAAATCTTGGCATGTCGTTAAATGCGCAATACCACCGACAAAAAAACCCTTGTACTTTTCTTACCTTACTTTTTTAATAAGAACATATCTTAAGAATAACTTTCCAAGATCCGGATTAAATAGGTCGACAAAAGTTATATCAAGGATATTCTGACAAATTAATAGGTACTGGTTGGTTTCCCCCGAACTTTTAACGTGTGAACTTATCTTGTACTTATCTTCATTGAAAAAACCAGTTCAAAGGTCTTGTATAAGCCCACAGCTTAATGGTCATGTATTTTCCATACAGGATTTTTGAAAATATTCTTATTAATACTGTAGTAACCAACGATGTGACCTTCGTTTATTTTTTTCGTTTATATTTAGGTCGATTCTGTGTAGGTATTTCTTCTTTCTGCTCTATTTTCCATTTATTTGGGATCGGCGCATTTATGCTTTACGCTTCCATTTCTCTCTGTCAGCCGTGATACTAACATTCAATCCCTCTGTATTGATAACTTGTCGTTTTCCCGCGGTTTCACCCGCGTCCCTTGGAAACTACCGCCCGTACCGGTATAAAATTCAGCCTGTGTTACTCGGGAAGGGTCAAAAGTGTCAGTTTCCAACAGTGAAGTTAAATCGGTTCAGTAGCTTCAGTAGTTACCAACAACCAAACAAAAAATGTTTTCTCTTTATTATATTATTAGTATATGTCGGAGGCGTCATCATCAGGATGGCACTATCGTCCGACATCAGTTAGGGTAATCGTACAAAGAGATAACTCAAAAGAACTCAGAACTCAAAAGTCAAGAACGTTTATTCAAATTAGTCAGAACAAAAGACAGCCCCCAAAACGCCCGCCCTTCGCCACTTCCTATGTGTTTTGGCTGGGGAGAAGAAGTGGCGGAACAAACTCCCCAGCAACACAAGTCTGTCTGTTAGGTTAGAAGAACCGTTACAATTTTAGTTCACAAGACACTTTACATTTGGATCTACAACGGTACTACAACGCTAGGCAATAACACTAGGTACACTACACGTAACGAAGGCGTAAAGACGTAACGCAACGACTCCACGAAGATTCAACGAAGCCTCGACCAAGACTAAACCGAGAGTGAGCTCCGCGGACGCCACGCTGACCACCACGACTCTGCCAAGCGCGCCAAATTGTTGTTTCACCGGAAACGCCACCAGAGGGCGCGCTTGCGTCTCGTTCAGTGACCGTACTATTGACTATCTCCGACATATATATTATTGCATTAGATGTATGTATATCTGTGTGACTTATTTACTAGTCCAACATGAACTAAATCAAGTTATCAATATTGGCACAAACTAATAAAAGAAACAACCAAGCATTTACTTGGTTATAAAAAGGATAACGATAATATTTATTATTTGCAATCGAACGAAAGTACTGAACACTACACAACAGTCTTACATGTAGGTCATTATTAAGATAACTGTATTTATTTGCATGCTGTCAAACCTGTTTACCTGATACATAATGCTTGTAGGTTAACGAGTATTAGCAATTTGACGTGTCAATTTGACAAGGTGATGGATTTACAGGATTTACTTGATAGATTATGTCAGAAAGAAAAGTAGGGAAGAAAAAGACATGCCGACCACAGATTAAATAAGAATCATGGCAGGATGATAACTGTTGCAATTGGTCACTTTTTAATGTATAAAAAACATAGGTGTAAAGTAGCTTATATTTTACTGGTGCACGGATTAACCATAGATTTGAGAGGTCTATAAAAAAAACCATCGCAACCTTTTGTGGATCCGTCCCTTTATTACAAATGGAAAATAAATAAAATAAAAAGTAATTATTAGGCTCAACACCACAAATTTTTTATCATTACAATTATTTATTTATAAAATCTACATTGACTGTTACCCGGGGTTTGATCCGCGTCTCTGGAATTTCTTCAATCTAATTAATACTTCTGTTTAACATTTCATACTCACTTCCGAATTTAAAATATTACTCAACACTTTGTTTCTTAATTCAAACGCAATTTAAATCCAAAATAATAATTTCCAGGTCTCCTAATCTACGCGACATACGGCGCCTGGCACAGTTCGGAACGCAAGCGCAAAATCGACAGCGGCGTCCAACTGGCTGACCTACACAATGACAGCCAGACCGCCTTGCTGAACAACGGCCTGACTCACGCCCTCGGCTGACAATCAGCCAAGCAGGAACCAGAGGAAAGAGTGGTCAGTCCTACGAGTACTGTAGTGTCTTTTATTTCTAGTATTTAGTTTATGTTTATGACCCAGTATTTATGCAGATTTTTTAATGTGTAGGTTAGCTAACTCAAACTCGAACTCTACTTATAATGAGATTCAACCAATCAATTGTTTCCATATATGTGTATGACTGGATCTGCAGACTTTCTTATACTCTAATAAAACAGTTGTAAGAGGGATGTTTATAAGTGTTATAACACAAAGAGATAAAAAAGGAATTATAATGAGGTTGGTTTTCAGCGAGCAGAAGTCTAATACACCTCGACCTACTATAGGAGGACTTTTTCCTTTCTCACACTAAAGCCCTGATATTTGAAGCAATATGATTAGTTGAATCCAATGCTAAGTACTTTGACTGTCAGATTTTGTAAAACGGACCTAAGATCTAAGCTAAACAATTAAGCGAATAGGTACTTAAGTGTTATTACTTTAAGGACTATTTTGTAAGACACCTCTATAAGCAGCGTTTTATAGCCATTTTAGCATATTGTGTGTTGTGTACTAAAGTCGCATTTATTGTAATAATACAAGACCAAATAAATAACCTTGCATTGTATCTTACTCGCATATTAATAGATTATATATTGACCCTAGATTATATTAATGTATTTAAATGAAAAAAATGTGTTATAAAATCAGTGCAAAATATTTTTAAATTTTAAAATCGAATCGTGAGTGAATAAATGTTATATATATGTATTTATTGCTTATTTATAATAGTGGTTATTGTAAACTAAGTAAGTATTAACTTTAGCTTTATAAGTGATCTGACATACAGCCTATTTCTGAATTGAGGACAAGTACCTGCGAAATATATGATTCAAATACATATTTGAAAATTCTTAATAATTCTTAAGCGCAGCGAGAATCCTCAGTTAAGAAATTGGCATGTACTGTATAAAATCATTAGATTTTAAGTATTCATTATAAACTGGTCTTATAACCGATCATTGCTTGATTTTAAATCGTGCCTAAGTGTTTTTATGTAGGTATTAAAATTGCTTTGCTTTTAAATTAGGCTAAGTGCAAGTACATTTAGGATCTAGGCACGTGCCTACTCAATTTAAAAAAAAATATGGAATTCAAAGTTTCCTACTTTATACTTAAGCATTTTTCTAAAAATAATATTGTTTTTTTTTCTAGTATATTTAGAATCTCGATGTTAAGGTTCCTACGACGTATTGCGCCAAAGTATTTTATTTTTGTTGCTAGCGTATTTAATTTAGTACTTAGTACTGTAGCTGTGTTACTTAATTATTTTTATTTGCTATCTTTAATCTTTATTTTTACTTTTTTTCTATTATTTAAGGCTTTTTGTCGATAACATTTTTTTGTGATTATATTCTGTGGTTAATTCAAATATTATTCAAGGTCAAGGTCATCTGGATATGAATTGATAGTTTTTGTAAAATTTCGGAGATAGTATTAGTTACATACATTGGCTGTGAAACAGCGTGTTGGAAAATGTTTAGGTAAAAATGAATAAATTAAGTACATAGTTCAAATACTTTTTTAGTTTTATTTCATCAATCATACTTTTATCAACTTTGTAAGTAGGTAACTAAAATTGGGCAAATAAGAAATTGGGAGTATTGTTTTGAAAAGCCTCAATTTGATTTCCTGGTAATGAGTTGTGGGGCCCTAAGCTTGAGGACCCAGGGGCACTGCCTCCCTTTGCTAGCTATGCCACTAAATATAAACAAAGTAATCAAGTTGTAATCATTTAATCATTCTTTCAAATAATAATTAAGTCGACTCATTCAATAAATCACAGTTTGTTAATGCTTAACACTACTTATTTATTTATAGCTAATAAGTTAATTTAATGTTTGTAACTGACCAAAATATCATACAAACTAACGCTTGTCGATCACACATCTATCACAACGAAGTTTATCAATTCCTTAATATCTATTAAACATTATTCTCCAAAAATTACATTAACAATATTTACGGATTATTTTAATCTCTAAGCAATCACGATATTTTAAAAGTTATAACCATCCTCTTGGCTTTGCCAGAGTCGGTTAAATTATATTGTACATCACTATATATTAAAAGGCCTATGTCCAGCAGTGGACTGCGATAGGCTGATGATGATGATGATGATGATGATATTTTAAAAATATGTTTTACAATAATGGAATGTCAATTGTCAAGTATTCAATAATCAATTGGCTCTTATGGTAAATACAGCAAAATTACATAACATTATCCAGATTTTTTCTGGACAAATTGGATGAAAATCAGAAATCTTAACATAACAGAGTCAAAAAATTAAAAATATTACCACATCGATTTCTTCACTGAAGTTGTAATAGGTAGGTATTGTTTAATAATTTAAATAAAAATGTAGGTACTTATTTATAAAATAAGTAGCAGTTGCCTTCCAGAATATAAAAGCTACTTATAAATAACACTTGTGGGCAATCTCTTATTTTCAACACTTATTTAATCTGTCCTATGAAAACCCTGTAATCAGCTGGAACAATCTCTATTTACAAATATCTTATTTCTAAACATAGCTGTCTAGCCTTTTAATGTTACATTTAGAGTTAACGATTTTTATTATACTCTCACAATGAAAACAAGTCTATAATATGTAGGTTATACAGGTTCAAAATCAGGTTTTAAAGTCCTCAGACACAAATCTGAGTTTATGGGTCAGCTAATATGTCTAGTCTCATTTCATCATATCACCTTGTTATTACTTCCTGCCCTTTAGGACTAACTGTTCAAATCACAATTCAATAACTTCAATACACCAAAAGCGATCTCTACTTTAACATTTTCTAAACTTCTTACAAAACAACTTACTGCAACATTACAAAGTCATATACAACAGACGCTTCCTACTTTTCGCAAGATATATATATTTTCATCTATTAAAACCCTAAAGCTTCTCAAAATGCCTGGATTCACTACATTTGCCTATTTTACCATCTCTCAACCAGTGAGAAGACCAAAATCTTCTCAGCTTGACATCTTCAAATAAGTAGTTTAACCAGTCTAAATATTTTACGATTGCATCAGGGTCCACCCTTTTATCCATTGGGCCCAGGGCAGGGCCCCGAGCCCAGGACCCCAGGAGTCCAATAGAGGAGGCCAGGGCTCCCAAGGTATGTAAGGTTAAGACGTCACAGTATTGTACACTAATATGGCTAAGCAGTGTCGGTCTGCGTTAGAACTTGGTGGTGACCACTTGTCTCTTCTCTTCGATCATGCCGTTTGTGGCAGGCTCACTCTTTTCCCGGAGAGAGCTGTTCCTGATGCCGTAGAAGAAGTAGATCATGTAGCCTGGAAAGACAAGCAAAGCTATTAAATCGATTGTATTTTTATTACAACATATTTTCCACCATTCTTCTTTAATTTAAAAGCCTAGTTCTTGTCGGTGCAGCTCCTACCATTTACGCCTATCGAAAGCCAAATCCTGAACTTCCTTCTACGTCACACACACCCTTCATATTATTCTCTTTAAATTGCTTCATTTATTTCCACCATAAAAATAAACGGAAAATATTTGCCGAAATTCTTTCGTGCAGAAATGCTCTTAATGAACTAATTTGCTGTCTTGTGCATAAAACGAGAATGCGTGTCTTACCAATAACGAGCCATATGATGAACCGCACCCAGGTCTGGTAGTCGAGCTGCACCATCAGGTACACGTTCATGCACACGCTCAGGTACGGCACCAGGGGTACCAGCGGCACCTGGAACATGGAAACAGTCATGTAGCCTGGTCTAGTACATGGTCTTTTAAAAGTGAATTTATTTATACTTTATGTACAAAATTGGTACATTGGCGGACTTAATGCCGCAAGGCATTCTCTACCAGTCAACCATCGGGTTAAAGGGAGATAATAAATAGGTAAAAAAAAGTAATATTATTTTATATATAAAAGTAATTTATTCATAAGTGTCTTAATTTTAAGTCCCAAGAGAATTCAACTACGACTCTGTTTTGCTGCTAGTCCATCATTACTATACATAGATGCTCTGCTTCTTAAGAAGACTAGAGTAGTCAGCCTACTGAATAAAAACAGTTTTTCTTTTCACAACAAACAAACTTCCCCAAACTGCACTAGCCTCAGAACATTGGCACATTATAACCACCTATAAAATGCACTCAAACAAACACAACACACCGTGAACGACAGCTGCTCCACATTATTCCTGGGCTGCCGGTAGAGCACGAGCAGCAGCACTAGCAGCACGTCACCAGCGCCACCACGACTGCAGGGGGAGAGACAACATACCGTGAACGACAGCTGCTCCACATTATTCCTGGGCTGCCGGTAGAGCACGAGCAGCAGCACCAGCAGCACGTCACCAGCGCCACCACGACTGCAGGGGGAGAGACAACATACCGTGAACGACAGCTGCTCCACATTATTCCTGGGCTGCCGGTAGAGCACGAGCAGCAGCACCAGCAGCACGTCACCAGCGCCACCACGACTGCAGGGGGAGAGACAACATACCGTGAACGACAGCTGCTCCACATTATTCCTGGGCTGCCGGTAGAGCACGAGCAGCAGCACCAGCAGCACGTCACCAGCGCCACCACGACTGCAGGGGGAGAGACAACATACCGTGAACGACAGCTGCTCCACATTATTCCTGGGCTGCCGGTAGAGCACGAGCAGCAGCACCAGCAGCACGTCACCAGCGCCACCACGACTGCAGGGGGAGAGACAACATACCGTGAACGACAGCTGCTCCACATTATTCCTGGGCTGCCGGTAGAGCACGAGCAGCAGCACCAGCAGCACGTCACCAGCGCCACCACGACTGCAGGGGGAGAGACAACATACCGTGAACGACAGCTGCTCCACATTATTCCTGGGCTGCCGGTAGAGCACGAGCAGCAGCACCAGCAGCACGTCACCAGCGCCACCACGACTGCAGGGGGAGAGACAACATACCGTGAACGACAGCTGCTCCACATTATTCCTGGGCTGCCGGTAGAGCACGAGCAGCAGCACCAGCAGCACGTCACCAGCGCCACCACGACTGCAGGGGGAGAGACAACATACCGTGAACGACAGCTGCTCCACATTATTCCTGGGCTGCCGGTAGAGCACGAGCAGCAGCACCAGCAGCACCGCGCCCAGCGCGCCCAGCGCCCCCGCCGCGCGCTCCCAGCGCAGCAGCGAGCACGTCACCAGCGCCACCACGACTGCCGGCAAAGATATACAGTTATAGAGGGCAACATTGAAGGAAGGGTTTTGAGCATGAACGTGGACGGATATAGTGGAAGAGGACGACCAAAGAAACGATGGATAGATTTTAAAGTCGATGGTTAGAAAGAATGTTACTTGCGAGATGACGGCAGATAGAGGAGTATGGAAGGAGAAAACATGCTGCGGCGACCCCAAATAAAATTGGGATAAGGGCAGGAGGATGATGATGAGAGAGGCACATTGATGATGACGACGACGATAGGGATGATGATGATGGCGGTGATGTTGATGTTTATGACGACGATGATGACGATGACGGTGATGATTGATGATGATGACAATGATGATAATGATGACAACGGTGTTGATGATGATTATGACGATGATGATGATCCAAAAATACTTACAAAATATGAAGATGGTGCACTTGGCGATGGTGTACGACAGTTGCGTGGGGTACTTGAGCCCCAGCAGGTTGAAGAGCTGCTTGAACACGCTAAACGGAGTCTCGGGTGCTGGCTTTGTCGCGTGAAGTTGTATTGTTGTTTCTTCTTCGTATCTGAAAAAACAGAGGATCAAGTATTTAGTTGAAAAAAGGAATTTAGCAATCTAGAAGGGTTCTATCGTAAAGCACTGGTACTCAGCTGAATCCGGTTAGACTGGAAGCCGACCCCAACGTAGTTGGGAAAAGACTCGGGAGATGATGATGAGATGGGTTCTAACAAGGAGTTACAAATTATTACACAAGCCAGGTCCAATTATTCCTGCTATGTGTGTCCAGCTGGTCACATTTTGACATTTAAGTCAAAAGATTTTGATATGTGGATGATGAAATAAGTTGTTCCAATTTTACCACGAGAATATGATTAGGTATGTTAATATTTCAAGCATTCCTCCTGAATTTAGGAAACTGTACTGTTAACTAAAAGCTATTAGCTGGCGATGATTTACCTGAGAATCAGCACACTGGTAGCAACGATGGTGTACGCGAGAAGAGTTCCGATAGACATCATGTCGATCAGCTGGTTCAAGTTGAACAATGCCGCCATTATTGCTAGAAAATAAATAAAAACATTCGTTACATACGTGACTAAAATGTTTTGCTACATCTTTGCTTCTACTGTGTAGTTATATTGTAACAATAAATAACTAAACACAACACATTTAGAGGTGCTAACTGCTAAGTATTGTAATATAATGTTTAAAGAGATGCATTATGGGTGCAAATATTTGAATACATAGTCAGTTAGTGTGTTGAAATGTATCTCTTCTTCATTAATTTAAGAGCCCAGCTCTTATCGCCGCAACTCTTTCCATGTACGTCTTGAGCGCAAAAAAAATATCTAGGAGATTATTAAAGAAAATTACTAACCAGCAAGCAACCCACTCAAGATCGTCGCAATAACAGGAGTCTGGGTCCTCTTGTTAATTATGGCTAACGGTCTGAACAGCACACCATCACTGCCCATGGCGTATAACACCCTGGGTAGAGGGAACATGGCGCCCAGCAGACTGGTGCAGAGCGCGAAGATGGCGCCGATGGTGACTATCCACTTGATCACGGGTAGGTTGGCTTCTGTGAACACGTGGGGGAACGGCGCGTCTGCGTCCTAAAGAACGAAGATTAGTTAAGTTAGACATATGTATCTTCTACGAGTATGTCTTGGATTAAGGGAGAAATCTGACTTGTCATATTTTATACCTCTTATTTTTCCTCCCACTGTTGAATTGCCATACAGTGGAGAAACTGGGTCAGCAAAGTATAGCGAAAGTGGAACTTGCCAAAAAAACATTTGCGTTTGTTCGAGAAAGTTGGTGGCACACTAGATTCATGATAGAATTGTCATATCTAGTACTAATTTTAGAGCAGTACAAAATATCTCACCTGCAAATAATAAGGCAGCATCATAGTCAGTACCGTAGCAATACTAAAGTACGACACAAAGATCACCACCAGAGACAAGACTATGGACAGGGGTATATCTCTCTTTGGGTTCTTAGCCTCCTCTCCCGTGGTGGCCACGCAGTCAAACCCTACGAAGCCGAAGAAACACTTGGCTGCTCCTGCCATGATGCCGGCGACGCCCCAGGGGGCAAAGCCACCAGCGCCAGCCTGGCTTTTGTACTCTTCTGGCACGTCTTCAATTGCTATCCTCCAGTTTGCTGGGTCACCTGTTGGAGAAGTTAAGATTTAGTTAGTAATGCAGTTGATGAAAAACCTTATTGTACTTGACTAAATTCAGGAGTACTAATTGCTTCCTAATTAGGATTTAATCAATGAGTAGTGACTCTTGAAAGAGGCCTTATTGTTATAGGGTAACCCTTAGTTTTCTAACATATGTTCTAAGCTCCCAAATTTTTTTATATGCTGGTACCTTTATTGTCTACATACGTACCTATAACATGCATAGTATTCCATAAAACAACTCTCCGTGTACACGTGGAATATCATTATTATCTCACATTACACCGTAAGTGCAATAAATTGTACCTCTGATTCGTCTCTCAGACTTATCTAATCATCTAGTTAGTGCTTGTGTTAACCAAGTGCCTAGATATGGTACAGTTGAAGAGCTAAGGGTATTGTAACTCAACTAGATCATAAATCATTATTGAAGACGATAATGATCAGTTATTGTTAGTGAATACTTAACATATGCTTATTATAACAATTCATTGTGTAAAAATATTTAAAAAAGTAAAATAATTTTCCTATCATTCAGGGTAAAACCTATCAGATTTCTATTGGAAAATCAAAAGATCGGTTTGAGAACTTTTTAGAGCACAATATTTCGTGGATCAATGCGGCAGTCGATATTGCAATGTAGTCCTCCAACTGAGGATGGGTAGTAAACAAACCGAGTAGGTATGAATTATTTAAGTAGGGAGTAAAAAATATCTACGATCTCAAATCGATTTAGTAGCGTAAATACCCTCTTTCGGAGCCTCTATCTACACATCGAAACAGTATCGGATTATAAGTTTGTGGGTTATTGGATTTGATTCGCTTGTTCTGACAAATCTTTCCCCACTTATTGTAAAGTTCCATAAACCAATCTGTAAACTATCCTTCCAGCCATGTTCCATATATCTCAATCTCGCCAGGGCCGTGGGAGCCGTTATAAATAGCCACCAGCCAGGATCCTGAGCCGCGCGCGAATTGGCAAATGACGGCTGTCCACGTGGATGTCCGGTTAGGGAGTCCAAATGAGCGCTGTGACCGCAGGGGATCTTACGGGTCTTGTTTATGATACACGCACTTTAGCAAAGGTGATAAAATTCGAGGTGTGGATTTCAAATCAGAGTTACTACGTGTATTGAAGCGTAAACTGTATGACTTTTTTGTTTTTCGATGATATTAATAAAAAGCAAATAATTAGTTGTATCTACATTAATTCAACTAAGTCTGTGATATTCATTAGGCACGAATTTTGTTGTAAACGGTGGCTTTGATTGTCATGGATCATCAGTTTTACGTGGCGAATTATTTCGCGAAGATTTGTCCTTTTTATAGAGCAGTACCTACTCACTTTTGACTGATTATAGGGTATTACGAATAAGGGAATAGATGTTACATCCACTAGGGGTGTTAGCGGCTGATAGAGAAGAATGGAAGCTGAAAACATATTGCGACGACTCCAAATAACTTGGGAATAGAAGAGGAAGAAGAAGAAGAAGTACTCACTCTTGACAGCTCCAGCGATGACTACAATGATGACAGTGATGAGGTTCAGCGCCGTGAATACGTTGTTCAGCTTTGTGGACTCACTCACGCCTATACCCAGGAGTACTGTGAATATACGACATCACGTGATTAGCATTAAAATCCTTTTGGTAAAGATAGAGATCAATGTTTTAATTGAAAATGTAAACGTTAGGTATATTCTAAAAGACATTGGCACCACTAGGATACATTTCTCATCCCACACATTCTGAAGAACAAAAGCTTTGTGGAGGCAAGACTCTTTTGGATACGATGTAGCATTGGGGGTATTGTAACGTAAATTATTAAAAAAATCAATGACACTGAATAAAATAAACATCAAAATAACTCACCAGTAATCAACATCACAAGTGCAAACGCGAAGAAATCAGGGTAATCCGCCATAAAAGACACATTGATAGGAGCAGCCTCAGTCATAGCTCTCGCCATGGAGTTGTTACACAGGCTGTCGATATACAAGGCCATGCCTTTGGCCACGCTGGCTGTGCCGATGACGTACTCCAAGATGAGGTTCCAGCCGATGGTGAAGGCGATGAACTCGCCGACGCTCACGTAGCTGTAGACGTATGCTGACCCGGCTTTGGGCACGCGGGCTGCGAATTCAGCGTAGCAGAGGCCTGGAAGAGGGGTTGAGATAATATTTTTTAACTGATATTGGCAAAGAAAGGTGTTGAAACCTGCGAACTCGAAGAGGAAGATGTCCTGGATAGAGCGAAGTCGGAGAACCGGAAGAACGGAAAGCGGACCTCGTCACAAGACAAGATAAAGTCTAAGAAGAAGAAGAATTGATAGTGGTCTGCTCTTTTCAGTAAACAAACATTAGGTACGTATCTCACAGCCAATTTGAAAATAAATCCCCTGGCGTAATAAGTAATTGGACTTGGGTAAGAGATGTAGTAGGAAAGACTGTAAGTCATTTTATGAAAAAATATGGGTTTGGTTTGTATCAGTTTCATCTGCAAAGGAATGTAATGCTCTATTGCCAATGACGCCATATTCGTGTTTACGTGTAGCTAGCTTTGTCAATAATAGTAACTAGGTACTTAGAATTTTAGTTGTAATGGAATACGACATAACAATTTTTTCGCAAGTCAATTCCAAGGTTTAATTTTTTGCAACACTGTTGTCAATTAGTTAAACATAACTAGTTACCTTATGTAACTATTATTAAATGTAGGTACTGAATTATCATTTGGCACGTTTTCTACTTGAGATCATGCAATACTGTTCAATCTCAAAGTACCTACATAGATATCTACAACACTTAAGTTTTTCATTGACATAAAATATTAGAAATTATCGCCGTCTATTGTTTAAAAAACTTAAGTAGTCGGTATTTATTATACTTTTGAAGTACCTACTTACAAGTAGTACTTTATCAGTACTTTGAATTTTTTGCTATAATCCCCGGGATTGTGTGCGGGATTATTTATTTCTATAATTAACCATTGTTAGTATCTATCGCTGGTTGTTTAAATAACGACGCAAATCGCCATTGGTTAACTTACATACAATTTTGTTTCAATATTTTCATATAGATACGTGTATAAAAATAGAATGATGCACTTTTTAATTAGAAAATTACTTAATACTGAAGCTTTGTTAATCAATTAAGGCATGTTTCATAGTCATTAATTAGTGAACTGATGATTTATCTTATTCATTTCCATTTGCTTTTTTATAAGTAGGTACTCGGACACTGGTATGCGGCCATACAATTTTAAATGAAAGGAAAACTTTGGAAATCTGTAGCGTGAACTGACACGTAGTGGGCCCATGATGCGTGTTGTCTACTAGATCAAGTTAACCAGGTTTAAGGCTTAAAGGTCAATTGATATCAAATTATAACATTTTTTTTCTTATTCTAGATGCAATAAATTGTAGGATCTTTGATGGCTTTTTCGGCCCTCTGTAGTCCTTTTCTAAAGCCTATATTCAATAAATTGGTGTGCGGCGAAATAACTTTTGTCCGCGCAATTCTAACTTGTGCGCACGCAAAGGTGCTAACAGTACCTAGACTTGCGCAGACGCGTTTTAATTTTTAACGCGCACGTAATGTTTGTAGATAATTTAAGTGAAATCTAGCCATAAGAGCTTCAAGAATTGTTTGACTAAAAATCGAGCTATGATGTTATATTTTGCACCGGAAAGCATACAATCCGATTATGGGTGTTAAAATATTCTCTATTTACATTAAATTTTCATTCAATTGATAAAACTGAACCAGATTGACGCACCAATCAGTTATGAATACGCAAATTATAACTATGAGGAAGTGAATAATTTCCTAAATACGTCACAAAAAATATTCGGCCATGTCTTGTATGACAGATGTCGGATACACAATGGACAGCCTTGTAAAGGGACTGTCTATGGCCAGTCACTCTTGCGCATGTCACATTATGAGTTTATAATTATTTTAATGGCCGTTTAATTTGTACGTTTAATGAGCCTATTTAGGTACCAATTTGGGCACGTTGGTTTGAATTTATTTTATTACCACCGTTTTATTTCATGTTTTTATGATTTAACTTCAGAGGTGGGTTGTTCGAAAGCTGCGGGTTGTTCGAAAGAGATACCGCGGCCCTGGTACATAAAAGGCCTATGATGGAACACGACGGTTTTTAGTCAGTAAGAGTCAGACACTCCCTCACCGCTGTTAACCTACAGCGGGAGGGGTCCTTCATGCATGCATAAATTAAAGGATAGGTAATTCCTGTTTCATTTGTTACCAAAGAATCTATTTGTTTTATCCTAATCACTTTTCAAATCTGTTTGATTAATGGTTCTTAATGAGATTGCTTTGATAAAAAGTAGTTTAATAATTTTATAAGGACAGCATCCGCAAATTCCTCATCTAGAACACCATTGGGTACTTCCTACGCTATAGGTACTATGAGTACTGTGAGCACTTTGGGTATGGGAATGTAACGTAACACAACGAGTACTTAGGTATCATATAATCCATACCCCTTTTGACTACATGATTTCAACAAACACCCCACCATATTAAAATTAAACTTACCAGCAAAAGCCGAAGCGATAGCAGCGACCAGAAAGCTAATACACACAGCTGGTCCCGCCACAGTCTTGGCCACCGCCCCCGCTAGGACATAAACTCCCAGCCCTAGCGTGCTGCCTACGCCTAGCGCCGTCAGGTCTAGGAGGCCTAGGCATCTGTCTAGCTGTGTTGATGTGTCTCCGTCTTCTAGCTGCTTGCAGCGCCGTAGAGCGTTGAATATTCGACCGCAGCCCATCTGGAATGGAGGAATTTAATGGTTTAATTATACAACATGTAACTTAATTAACGCACATCCTGAAATTAGTTTGTTCAGAATCGTTTACTGAATCGATTTATATCATTTTTAATATAGGTAATTTTTTATCCCAAAAATAATTAAAACTACGGAAATGATTGTCATATTAACCCTGTACAGTCAAAACAAATTCAAATAGACCGTAACTCAAAGTAATAAGACTTCGTGTATTGTCGGCTTTTTCCGTAGTTTCGTTATGTTGTGTCGAGTCGAGCGGCGCGCGGCGCGATATTTGCATGCGTAGTAGTATGACCAAAAAGTTCTCCAAGAATTGGTATAACTAATTTAGTAAATAACAATGCATATACATGTTAAATTAAAAATTCAGTGTATGTATTATGGTTATAACATAATATTCTAATTGGGGTGTTTGAGGGTGTGCGTTAATTACATGTTGTATAACTAAGAAATGTCTTGTTGGTTGTTTTTGAAAGCATAGGTATGTAGTGTCAATATAGAACAAGATTGTAACAATTTCGATTCACTGCATTTCATATGCGGAACTTTGTTTAGGATATATTTAGGATTACTTTTACTAAAACCAGCGTCGGTTGATATCTTTTAGAATAGAATGAAGATCTATTTGCATTAGTTTCATATATTTTTTGAATAACTCTTTATCAAGACGTAGACTTTCAGTTAACAGTCCAAAAACTGGTTACATAAATAGTAAGTATACTTCAAAAATAACTAAAAACTATATTAGATCCTCACGATTTGCATTTTTTTCGCAAATAAATTGTTTATCACGGCCTTGCGTTGCGGTAAAGGTTATTAGTCAAAATAAATGTGTATTAAAACAAAATATGGCGTCCTATTGTCTATAGTCATGGTTGATCGCTTAACACTGTAAGACTAATCGCTCACACGTGTTTCAGACATACTTCTGTGTGTTTTAAATATAATTATTTCCTTGATTTGCCAGCTTTTAAAATATTTGCTAGTCAAATATGGTGATTAATATTATAATTTCTGGGTTTAATTTTAGATATTAGTCAATTAAATTCTTAATAAACTAGTCTCATTTTCAATGATTAACTGATCATAATATTGTTATTAGTGGTAATTATTACTAAAACTTAACTTATTTCGAAGCTTCTTTTTATTTTTTTGAATACGATAAATATATAAATTAAAAAAAAACCTATCACAATATTTTTGTTTTGATTCGTTGACTTTCATTTTCCCCTTGATCAAGATTTTCCTTGACAATGATAATTAAATGAACCTCATCAAATCGTTCTATCCGCCATCGTTCCAGTTCATTGCTCTCACACAAACACCTATGTATCTAACAACATTATGTATGTATCTATCTATGTATACAACTTCAAATGCATTAGCCACGCGGCTAATGACATCATATTGTACGACTCGCCCTTGACCGTGACGTAGTGACAATATCGAACACACGTCAGAATAGAAACTGTCTATTAATTGTGGACGAGATATTTACACAGGACTAGACTTCGCTCGTGGTTTCCCCTGTTCCCCGCTGAAACTACATCTATCAACAAGATGAAAAGGCCTAACTTCATTTCTAGAGGTTCCTAGGGTACCTATCACTAATTATCATATGCCTTACCTATTCCCAACTGCGTTGGTTGGGGTCGGCTTCCAATTTCACAAGATGCGGCTGAGTACCAATGTTTTAAGTGCATGGAGCGACTGTCTGTCTAACCTTCTCAACCCAGTCACCGGGTCAACCCGACACCCTTTGGTAAGACTGGTTTCTGACTACCCATAAAGATCTCCATGACCATCTTCACCGGTTCAGCCATTTCAGCATAAAAGCGTTACAAATAAACAAAGTTTGTCCGCAGGTTTTATTTAGATTTCGGTTAAGGTATTAATTTGGTACAAAATGACAGTACCTAGTGAGCATCCTGGGTGAATGACAGTCACTATGATAGGTAACTTTGTCACAATAGAAGTCAATTACCCATGTGCGTTTTACCTACCCGTAAAATCATTGGTCATCCCAGCCAGCATTTTAAATGCTAAGTGAACGGTATATTCCCACGGTTATGGCTACCAACGAGATATCGTCTTCCTAACCTAGATTATGTAACAACTAGTAACGTTATTTAGTAGGTACATACATACTAAAAACAGTGTAATTGGTGATTTATTGATAACTAGCTTCTACCAGTGGTACCCCCGTATCCCGGGAGAACTACACCCATCACCCTGTAAAAAGTAGCCTATGTCGGCTTCCAGGTTATAACCTATCCCTGGGACTTTCGTTGCCCTTACTAGGAAGAATGGAATTGTGTTAAAAACACAAAAATAATGCTTTACCCATGCAATTTCGAATACTCCATTTCGTTAAGCGATTGTAAACAAACATTCTGATGAAAAAGCCATACGTAATAAAAACTACTTGATTGAAATGCAGCATAAACGATCAATGCCGTCACGGCCCGTGACGACGGTAATGAACAGGCCACGGTAATTGCTTGACCGGTAATGACATGATCACGGCGCGAAGCGTGACAGCTGACAGGTGACAGTTGACACAAGTGACGTTTGTCTTATTCAGTCATTTTACACGTTTTGATGTGATGATCGTGGGAGGTTTTTAGCACCTTTTATCTCTTTGTAATGTCTGCCAAAAATAAATACAAAGGAATGGTTCTATAGGTGATAAATATAATAGCGAAGTACTGCTAAATCTGCTGCAGAATTTTTAGAATCTCGAAAATGTTGGAGTTTATTTACCCACAGACTCATAAACAAAGATTTTTTGTAAATTCCCTCGCTTTTTAATTCTATCATCTAAACAAGGGACCTATGTTCCGGGTCAAAAAACGCATGCACTGTAAGAAAAATGGGCTCCATGAAACGGATGTAATAAATTTTTAAAATAAAACTAAAATCTTCAGTCTCCATAGACAAAAAAGTGTGAAAAATCCCAAAGGTATTTCCAGCCATTATTCAAGAATGTTTATTCTAATTAGTGCGTAAGTAATAGATTACCTTCCCATTGTTCTCACATATAAGATGATATCTCGCGGAAATTGTCATGTGGGAACATCGTGTTAGGTGATAAAAGTTTGCAAGTTCGGTAAACTTTTCGTTACTGCTAAATTAGCATAAATTGTGATGCACAAGTTACACTTTGTATCCTTCATTCGCTTAGAATAAAAGCCGTAGTTAGGAAAAGGCTAGCTACATGATAAATTTAAGAACAGATGTTTTAAGGAACTCTTTAGAACAGCACCAACATCTCACCAGACACATAGTTATCTACTCCAAGAAAAAAAAAATAAACAATGACATAATATTCTATTACAAGTCGTGGTGGCCTAGTGGGTAAACAACCAACTGAGGGTGTGGGTTCGATTTCAGGCAGGCAAGTACCAATGCAACTTGTCTAAGGTTGTATGTACTTTTTAAGTATATCTTGGACACCAATGGCTGATGCAAAGGTGAAGGAAAACATCTTGAGGAAACCTGGACTATAAAGTCTGAAATCGCCAACCCGCATTGAGCAAGCATGGTGATTAATGCTTAATCCTTCTCCGTGTGAGAGGAGGCCTGTGCCCAGCAGTGGGACGATATAAAGGCTGTAACAGACATGGTATTCCCTTATATAGGTATAGGCATGATAGAAATTCCAAAGGTTTTCAACAAAGTAAAAGGGCTTTTGTCTGTAAAACAAATTATGCAAGTATTATGTGTTATAGTGCACATTATTGTAAACTGCATTCGATCAGATTGACACGTGTATTAAATGCATAATATTATAGTTCGGTATGAATGATTCTCAATTATTATTAGATTGCGTTCGTTAAGTGAATTTCTTGTTAGAAGTCAATGTTTTATTTCAAATAGGTCTTTGCTGGCTCTTATGAAACCTCACACTAGGTGCACGGTTCTAAAAAGTCCCATGGAAAAGAGCCGGGAGGAAAGTCCATGGACTCTTTTTAAGGCAAAAGTTAAAAGAAAACCCATCTAAATAAGCCACGAGCCACTCTCTGTTTGACACTTCGGCGATAACAAGCGTTTTTTTGTTGTTTTATGAACAACAAAACATAATACAGTATGAAAAAATATTTTTACAAAAAGACGCGGAGTTTGTTGACTTAACAAAAATTTTAAGAATTTAAAAATGATATCATCACAAACCCTTTTATCTTGTAATTTAAACAAAATGTGTGTTGTTGTCAGAGATAATTTTAAAAACATGTGTAAGATTTTAGCAGATGTGCAAGAGTTCCTGAAATTACTGCATTCCTCCGTTTCTATACCTAATGCACAACAAACCATAAGAGCGTCTATGAAAAATGTAATGAGGAAAATTTAAGAAAAATATGGAACTCTCATAGTAAACTATCCAAAGATATCTAATAGATTTAAATTAAAGGTGGTACGACTTCTGCAGAAAGATAAATTATGAAGAACACCTGAGATAACATTTATCTCAAAAATCTGATAAAACAGTATTGTTATTACAATGCTTGACAGTTAACAAACGTCGGCAAATGTCATAACGTATTGTTAAGACAACACTTCTTTAACTAAGATATGATTGAAGTTAAAACTTATCATAACACAATGAATGCGGGATTATAACAATTATGTTTGATCTTGAGATTGCTTTATTTATGTCATAAAGTACTTTGATATACAATTAACATGATATTAGTTCCTGTTCATATCTATTATTTACATTTATTTTTTTTTTTCTGCTTTAGAATTTTCGCACAGACTCCTTACTTACAAACCTGTCTTTCAATGTATCATTGGTATGCATGCGATCTTTTTTAAATCAGACTTTCTCACTTTCCTCAAATTGCTATCAAAACTAGACAACGTCAGTGCAATAAATGCAATAAGTACTGCAAATGATGACTACTCTATCAATTACGTACAACAATTTAGAAGATTGTTAGATATTAAACAAGATGACAAGTCAAAGGTACAAAAACTGGTTACTAAATTAAAAACTATAGAACCTTACAATTTTATACACGCAAATGACATCATGAACAAAAATACTCTAAGGGGAAAAGCAAATGCAAATCGAATTGACGATGCTTTACAAAAAGAAAAAAAATAAAACTTCAAAATTCGAATAATAAACAAAACCAAACTCACCATTTTAAATAATAAAAACTAAAGAATAATTTAAAAACAACTAAATAGAAAGCAGTCAGTGACTCGACACCAAATAATGACGATGTAAAATGAGTGACATGAATGACAGACGTGTTTCCTATCTTCCTTATCAACAGCAGATGGTAATCCTTAAGCAAATTGCAGCAAAACCAATGTCTTAGATGATTAGTTGTGTGTTTGTCTGTTTCATAACATTTAGGAAGTAGTGGAAGAAGAGATTTTTGGAGCAAGAAAGGATATAAGTCTAGGAATCCTAATATAAGTTACAAACAACTTATTACAGTATTAAGACGGTTGAAATACAACAGTACGGAAAGTTCCGCAATCAGGAGCAGTGTATGTAGATGTTAAGGTAAGATTACAAGACCACTTAATGTTAGTGGAGTCCAGACGACAAAATGAAGAAATCTAGACGCTCAACTAGATAAAGTAGAAGATATACTTACGTTAAATAAGATATATGAAGAGGAAAAAAATGCATAATGGCGTCTAATATAACCTGATGTGTTAAGAATTTTATATAACGGTTCCTTTCTAGTATTAGAACATACGTCACACGTGAATGGTTACTTAACCTGTATAAATGGTCAAAACAACAATATTTTTTATTTGCATGACCCACATAACAGTCAGTAGCTTTTCGAAATAAATGACGTTACGAAAATATCTAAAAATAAATCACGTGTTGGATCTATTCATGTTTTAACGAAGTAGTTCGATATTAAAAGGTCAGGTTTTTATAACTTATAATTCAAATCTGTTTCTATTCACGTAGCCTTCGCTTGATCTACTTCATAGTTGGTGTAGAATATTTAAGTCATGTTGCGAGTGAATAAAATAATGCGCAGCAAAGCAATGTATTCTTTGACACAAAGGTACAATAAGAACGTACAGCTGTATAACGGATGCAATAGAAAAATGCAATAGATCGAGAGAATTGCATCAGAAAGGCACGATAGAAAATAAATAGGAAGAAAACACATGTTGCACCGACTATCAAGATAGAAATGGTAATGATGATCATATAAATCAAAATTATACTCTTATCAATAAAACTGACATATTTATAAAATCGAGGCTTCTTCAAAAAGATCTTAAAAACAAACTAAAAATACAACAAGAACAGAAAGAAACCCGATTATAGATCGAACTATTAAATCTAATTTCGTAACATTCGGAGAACGGACCGAAGTTTCGTAAGATTGATCAAGTTTAGTGTAAACAGCGTTTGCAATGTGAATGTCTTGAGAACTCTGGGAGACTGTTGACATAGGTACTAATGTTTGGTCTTAATGTTTTAGGAGCTAGATATTTAGAAATAGTGAATGAATATGAGCACTTTTTTTAAAAAAAGGAAAAGGCATAATACTTATATTTTTTTAAAATTCTACAATTGAAGATTAAAATCAAGAACTAGTGAGCTAGCCTTAACTTCTTTTTGGCCAGAATCACATAAAATTGTTATGTTCTTTCAATAACTATTATTTTAACGAGAACAATAGAAAAGGCTGCGGTTAACTCAATAACAGGGAAAACAATAATTTATACTTCAACTTCCTGATAGATCAGAAGCCATAAAGATGATGAGAAGATGGCCATACAGACAGTCGAGCCTAAAGGCAGAGATACAAAACTAAAAGTATTTTACCTACATCTTTAAAAGCCTATAACAAGAAAATCCACACAACAAGCCTAGTACACAGAACAATAAAAATGAACATCTGTTCAAACAAATGGCGATGACAAATGACAAAGAAGTACATTATCACTGTGTGCTCAGGATTTGGGAGGATTCCAGCAAAACTGTTCATCATTGTGGTGATAAGAACAATGACCTTACTCCAGTGGTTCACTAGAATTTGACAAAGGTGATGAGGAAGGTTGTTTGTTGCTGTGCGGTGATGAGATTGGTGGTAGTCAGTGTGTCTTGTTGTCCAAAATAGAAACATAAAAGGACTTTATCGATTTTGGAAGTCGATTCAGCTATATCCGAAATGAGGACCTCGTGACTTTGAGTCGGTTAAAAGTGTTTATTTCTAATGGTTTTATGGATTGAAGTAAAAAATGAACTTCTTTTGGAAAAGTGTGATTTTTGTTAGTGGTAAATAAATTGGTGAGTTTCGTGATCAAATCTAACCACGGTCTATATTGGACTTCATAAAAAAATTATGAACTTTGAGAAAAGTCGAAGATTTTTGCCCAGTGTTCACCTATGTGTGCGATGAATGTGGACATAACAGATAATAAAACCTATAACTATTTTTACTTCTGCTAGATATGAGTTTGGGCTACATTGTGTTAATTTTTATTTTGAACGTAAACGAAACAATTTAAGCAATTTGTTAGTTCTTGCAGATTACTTACAATGTTTTTGTAGCATCGTCTAAAACGTGACAAGGTGCAGATTGCGCTCAAGCCTGCAGTTTTTTACACACAACTTTATTTATCTTAAAAACTGCAATGTTATTATGCAACGATAAATAAAACAATATAAATCTATTTTATCCTACAAGGCTATCTACATTTCAACCAAGGTACTGCAGAAGATTTACAAACATGACCATATAAGGAAATTCTGCATCTGTGTTAAGGATATCAGGTGTCAATATATTTTACATATTTCTCCAAATATGTAAAAAGAGGGACTAACGGTTGTCGACCTATGCTTTTTATTTTTTTATTATATTTATGTTAATGTATTACGAAGATAATGTGGTGTTCGCGAGCATTTTACGATAATTTTATTAGCTTGGAATAATTTTAAAAGTTGGACTTTAAGGATAAAGTCCGATCAACAATAATATTTTGATTGTGCTACTTTTTCAACATTCGACACATAGTAACAGCAGTAATATTATATTGACCATGATCTTATGTTCGTAATTTATTAAAATGTTGTTTATTATCATGCAAAAACTGAAGAGTTTGTTAGATGTTCCCACGGGACGCAAGTGAAACTGCTGGTGGAAGTTAGTATACTGAAATAATAAATAATTTTAACATAACACTTTTGTTCATTAAATAAATGTATTGAACTCGATAAATGAGTATTCCCCTCAGTCTTTAAACGTAACTGTTTATAGCGACATTTTACTTAAACCCCGATATAAATCAACAAAAATACAAGCCATACATCACTGGATATGTGTTTGCCATAATAATTGCCTAAATATCATGTTTTATATTCGTCTGTCGCGTTTGAGTGAAAGTTATTGGGAGAACGTCGAACGTTCGCGAATTCCTAAACTTACTAAGTATACCTACTACCATACTTCATATCATATCATGTTGTTATGTAATGACAGACAAGTTACAAATCGAATTAGACGTGAAGTCTGTTGATAAAAAGTTGATGAAATAGGTACTAAAATTAAGCTTAATTTTTTGCCTGTAAAAATCCCCACATTCTGAACTCCATTCCATTTGATTCATACTTTAAGAAAAACCCTGTATATTGGCACCTACGATAAGGCCAAGGGTTGCCTAAGTGACTGGGTTAAGGGCGTCAGATAGGCAGTCGCTTCATGTAAAACTCTTAACTATGGTACTCAGCTGCATCCGTTTAGACTGGAGGCCGACCCCAACATAATTGGGAAAAGGCTAGGAGAATGAATAACCTTCAACTTAAAAAGATCTTTCTGCCAATTCCTCACCAAGTATACCTACTTAGTATATCTGTGATTCATTTCAAATCATAAACCGATACCATTGTCATCTTTATTACAACATGTGACATGTCTAAGCAGTGTTGCCATATAAAAATAACATTATTATCGAGATCGGTAGCTAGCTAACAATGGCTGTCGTAGTTAACTGCCGATTGTTTTACCGAACATATTTTTTCAACATTAGCACTATAGTTTTGTTTTGATAACTTAAATGTTTTATTGTTAGGTGTGTTTGTGTTCTCATCTGCCTAGCTTTTTGTTTCAGTGTAACCAGGTGCACCTACAGTACCTGTTTTACAAGGAGCGACTGGGTATCTGACCTCCTCAACCCAGTTATCCGGGCAACCCGATTCTCCTTGACAAGCCATGTGATTGTCAGACTTGCTGGTAGTCTGCGGTTACTATTGCCTATACCTTAGAGCGGGTAAAGCCACTGAATAATTCTAGTGTTTTATAACCTTTTTTGTACTGTTAGTACTTCCCCGAACGAGTAATTTATTAAATCGTTTATTGGAGTCATTAGCTTGGAGCTAATTTGTGATTGGTGATCGTTAAAACCACAAGGCACGTGACTTGCACGCTAAAATTCAGGTTTTTTTTTATATTTTTATCAAGTTCAAAATATATATTTTTTAAATGTAGGTATTAATCAATAGGTGTTATAAAATTGCAACAGGGGAATAACATAACTGGACTTTTATATGTTTTATATCGTAATTGTATTGTTCGGTCAAAGATTTATTCGACAAGAACAAAACTGATATTTACTTTGCAATATTTATAACAGGTTTATTTGTAAGTCATAAGGGAAAATACTTTTTAATTCTTAGTATTGACTTGGGGGGAAATTGAAACTTGATTCGAGGGATAGAAAATAAGTAGGTACCTTCATTTATTTGCTAGAACATGACTCATAGACAACATTAAAGTAAAATACAGACAGAAATAAAATGAGGGCAAGTTACAGAAAGACAACGATTTGCGTAATAGATGGAGTTGATGTAAAAATGAAAATCTTAAAGGCTACCTATTTGTCAGAAACCAGTACAACTAGACACTGTATGCACTTGCCTTTGCTCTGAGGTAAATACAAGTGTCATGTCGACCGTGACATTTTGATACTGCACAATAATAAACAAAATACTTGATGTGACGACACACAAGACAAAAGTTGTGGAGACACTTTTGAAAATGGCACAGGTTTGAGACTTCATCATCATCTACCAGGCCTTTTCCTAACTATGTTGGGGTCGGCTTCCAGTCTAACCGGATGCATCTGAGAACCAGAGTTTGAGTTCCTTCATTACCTAATAAATTAAGCTATTTTTCAAATACATAGGTACCTATTTACCTATTCTGAGAGTTGATTGATCTGCCTAGCCTTTTTCCAACTACGTTGAGGTCGGTGGGCACTCACACCAGGTGCACTCTCTGCAACTGACTATTTAAACGCCCCAAGGCATTTTTCCGGGCAACCCTAGGACTTGTTGTCAGACTTTCTGGCTTCTGACTATTTGATTCTTTTGTAAAAATAGCTTTATGTTGAACCTCTGTTCCGCATTTGACAATAGAATAGAGCAGTTACAGGTGTATACTTTTTATATTTAAGTATATTATTTTTTACAATGACATTATTGGCTTTAGCTTACTATAACTGGCTTCTAGGATTATTCAATAAATTCATAGACATGTCTTATAGACGTGGTTATACATATTTAAGTTCAGTTAACACGGACCCGGATGCCTTTGCTTTAAAAAAATCTCATAGACTCGACTCAATTGCTTCTGAGCAAAAAATACAATACAGTAATATTATTTAATATCTTGAACTAACAATCTTAGCGATTATTTCATTACTGCGCCAGTTTTTTATGAGACTTTACTCTGTTTTTAAGTACCTATATCCGAAATCTCAGTGATCATTATTCTCAGTTGGTTTTCTCGCGTTCTGAAGGAACTTCTTTCCGCAGACGGATAAAAAGTAGACTATGTCCTTTTTCAGGGTCTAAGACATGTGTAATACCTCTTTATACCTTCCATTACATTACATTACATTATACCTACTAACTCTTTAGGTATTCCTATATAATTCTGAACGTTTTAGACGCGATTTTACTATACAAAGCTTTATAAATGGCGACATATCTAATATTCGAATGTAACAAGATTTATTATAACGGAACACACGACGTATTTACAATTATAATTTATTACGAATCGAATATTAATAAATAACACTCGACAAGATCGTGCTCTAGTTACGTACCTATTGAATCGATACGAGGCTTTAATATCGATATTATTTTTCATGTACATCGGTATCAGTCCACGTGTAGCTAATAAAAAACCTATAAGTCGACTGTTGACAAACAAAAAAAATCGTAACTGAATACGAACCTTCTTATTTTTGGGAAATCGGTTAAACATAATCAAATGTAGGAATTGCTTTGGGACTGCGATTCTTTTCATTGCTACATATTTATGTGATGAAATTTTATCTATCTATAATTGTCTATCTGCGAAGTTTTAAAAATTATTGAATCAATTGTCATTTAGATAGAGTAATATACAAGGAAGCGAAGCGTTAGTTAAAAGGTAACTAAACCTGCCTACCCAATCGTTGTAGAAAAAGCATTCTAATATGTTGCAGTGTAGAATACTGTAAGGACTATTACTACTAGACTGTAAGGCTTATTACATATTCATTCAACTGAGTAGATAACAACATTCTGTAGAACTATAGTAAAATACGGATGCTTCGTCAAACTATAAGCGATAGTACTGAGCGGCTGTTTGAATGCGTCTGCGCACCGTCAAGGTTCACTGTTGGAGGTCACAGCGAAATGTTTTCCTCTTTGAATGATTTAATTTAAATGTTCTGGTACTGCTGTTGTTTTTATGTGGTATAGTAATTTCAATGGGGCTTAGCCACGGAGAACAAAATGACTAGTGGAGGTGCCATAACGGAAAATCACATAAGAACTGGTAATCTGGTCATAACTGTCACATCGTTTTGGTCATGTCTACCATGCGAATTTGTTGTAGAAGAATCCCTCCGCTTATCTTTTCTTACTCCGTGGGCTTAGCCTTTTACTATGACAAAACAACAGAAAGACAGACAACTTTGATATAGAATAGGTACGTATAATACAATAATTCTTACTTAGGTAACTCTGTCACGGGGTAAATGTAAATTTAATATCATTTAAAAGGTTGTACGAGTAACACTACGTAATATGACGCCTGATGAAACTGAAGGTATGTAGGTAAGTAACTCATAACTTGAAGTGACAGGTCACTAGCTTATACTCGGATATTATAGGCTTGTTAGTATAAATTAAATTCTTGTAAGGTTTCATTTTAGGTCAAGTTAGTAAGTTTCAAGTTAGGTACTAATATGTCCTTCTTATAAAAATATTTTAGGAGACAAGCTGCTACTAACAGACTGTTTTTCAATCAGAATCTGTTAAAGAATTAATGATGATAGCAAGAAGTTTGAAAAACAACTTACATCTCCCTTGCAAATATTTACAACATACGGGAATTGAATCAGTGACTAGCGACTTAGCAGTGAATTGTATTACTACTCTGTACTAGAGATGGGTAACTCAGGAGTGATAGATAAAAAAGATATGTATCTTTCCGTTCTTATCACTCGCTCTTTGTATCAGTTCAAATCCGAATGTATCAGTGTATCTTTAACAACTCATTCAATCCGTCGTCCGTTTGTATCTGTGTTGCACTCGCACACACAGCATTGAGCGGCTGGCGTCACGGTTTCTCATCGGAAAGTCCAGACATCTCTTTCGCACTTCCCTACTTAGAATGTTCTGTCTCACTTTCTCGATACCGAGGATAAGTGTTTAACCATTATTTTTAAACGGTTTTATTTAGCTTACCCCGTTTGTTTTATTTATTCATTCTTGGGTCAAATTTAGTAATTCAAATTTCACCCTCTTCCTGTCAACCGATTAATCTGAAATTTTGTATACACCTTTAATTCCGATGACAATACAATATAGTAATATCAATAACATTGTAAATCCAATATGGCCGCCGGCACAAAATGGCGGATAACGTAGATTTTATCAATCCCATCAATATGGGTATCAAATGAAAGGGCTCAACAAGCAGAATACAATATACTATAAAAAATTGAAATCCAAGATGGCGGCCGCTACAAAATGGCGGATAACGTAGGTTTTATCAATCCCATCAATATGGTATCAAATGAAAGTTCTCAACCAGTAGAATACAATGTACTATATAAAATTAAAATCCAAGATGGCGGCCTCTACAAAATGGCGGATAACTTAGGTTTTATAAATCCCATCAACATGGGTATCAAATGAAAGGACTCAACAAGTAGAATACAATTTACTATAAAAAATGAAATCCAAGATGGCGGCCGCTACAAAATGGCGGATAACGTAGGTTTTATCAATCCCATCAATATGGGTATCAAATGAAAGTTCTCAACCAGTAGAATACAATGTACTATATAAAATTAAAATCCAAGATGGCGGCCTCTACAAAATGGCGGATAACTTAAGTTTTATAAATCCCATCAACATGGGTATCAAATGAAAGGTCTCAACAAGTAGAATACAATTTACTATGCAAAATTGAAATCTAAGATGGCGGATAACGTAGGTTTTATCAATCCCATCAATATGGGTATCAAATGAAAGGGCTCAACAAACAGAATACAATATACTATAAAAAATTAAATCCAAGATGGCGGCCGCTATAAAATGGCGGATAACGTAGGTTTTATCAATCTCATCAACATGGGTATCAAATGAAAGGTCTCAACTAGTAGAATACAATTTACTATGCAAAATTGAAATCTAAGATGGCCGCCGCTACCAAATGGCTGATAACAATTTTTTATCAATCCCACCAATACGGGTATCAAATGAAAGGGCTTCACAAGTAGAAAACTGTCAGTAACTCCAGCGGGGCCCAACAGGGCCAAGGCCTGCCTGGGCTGCGAGATTGTTCGAAAGAGTTACCGCGGCCCTGGCACATAAAAGGCCTACGACGGAACAAAACGGTTTCTAGTCAAGAGTCTGACACTCCCTCACCGCTGCTGACCCACAGCAGGAGAGGTCATGTGATGATTTTTGGGGTTGTTAAAAAAAAAAGTATCTGGAAGGGCTATGTATTGAGGAATTAGATTGTAATAAATTGTCAGGTAAGAGACCGTGTAATAATGATACACTAAATGAATTAGATAGAATGAGGAATATTCGGTACGCATTTTCATTAAATACTAAAAACTAGAAAATAAAAAATCGGTAAAAAAACTTTTAAGTTAAACGGTTTTATCTTATGTGCACTGAAAACTAGAAAATAAAAAAATAGTTACTTACCTGTCAACCTACGTAGGTGGTCCCGGTCATATTAAACTAAAATAAAAACGTGGGGCCCCTGTGAAATCCTACCTATGGCAAAGCATATCTTTATACTTTGGTAGATCATGAGCTCGGCGTTCGCTGGTGAAGCCGCTACGGCTGATTATTGATTGTCAAAATCTCCAGTTACGATTATAGTAAGTCGATGCAATCCACACCTATTATACCTCTAGAAGAAAGTACTACAGCAATAGTTAATGGGCCCCACGTTTTTATTTTAGTTTTTATTTATTTATTCGATTTACACGGCTTTAACAGCCAATTACATAAATCGTAAACTTAAATTTAAAATGAAAAATAGAAACTTATTATTATAAACTTATTATTATTATTTATATTATAAACTGATATACGAATCTATCTATCCTAAACGAATCTATCACTCTTAGTTCGTACTGATTTAGTGATACATTGGATTGAATTGAACGAAGCGAGTCACTCTGAGCAACAGTACAATGTCACTCGCGGATTCGAAAGGATATAGAGATACAAAAGAGTGATACATATCCCAGTGATCAAAAGATATATATCAATCTTTTCTTTTCAATGATATGTTTTTCCCATGTCTACTCTGTACTTGCTCTAAGCTTAGGTAGGTACATACTTGTTAATCAGTAAGAGGGATTTACTTACATACTAGAGTCCTAGAGTGTTCCTAGGTCAGTAGTTGTAAGTCCACATACGTATAAAGTCTACGAATAATCTACGAAGTGTGTGTTTGTTTGGACGCGATAATCTCCAGAAATACTAGTTCGAATGGAAAGATATTTTGATTAGGTATGCGATAGCCCAATTCTTGAGGATGGTTATGGGCTAATTAATATGATGCTTTGACTATGAGGAGCTGAGCCTTAGATAACAATTATAAGACGTGGTGTGTCAGGCAAAACCGCAAGCTACAGCTAGTGATCAAATAAATAAGTTTAATATACTCTAAAGTCTAAACAATATTAACATAACTACTTTCTAGCACTGGCTAAGGCCGGTTGCAAACGAGTAAAACCAGTAGATTTGCGCTAACGAACGGTCACAACTATGTTAACTTCTCGTTTGCTAATTTCCTTCGGCGGATATCTTGTTTCTCTAATATTTCTTAGTTTCTCTGTTAATTGGGCAACATTAATATCATCTGTAGTTGGCCTATTTAACGCAGCTTTAAGGATGAGTCCGGCTGAGATTATCTTCCCCACAGGTAAACTATCTCGACTTCATGTTTTTTGTTTTATACTGTGGTCTTTTTTTTTTTTTTTTTTTTTTTTTTTTTTTTTTTTTTTTTTTTTTTTCCGACGTCAAAAATCATCAAATGACCCCACCCGCTGTGGGTTAGCAGCGGTGAGGGAGTGTCAGACTCTTACTGACTAAAAACCGTCGTGTTCCGTCATAGGCCTTTTATGTACCAGGGCCGCGGTATCTCTTTCGAACAACCCGCAGCCCCGGCAGGCCTTGGCCCTGCTGGGCCCCGCTGGTTATACTGTGGTCTTACATGGATTTTGTTTTAACTTAGATTTGGGGAATACCATCCCTCAGGATGCTGGAGAAACCATAAAGTACAGCTAGAAGGATAATAATCCTTTACTGAGCAAAGAGTAAACCTGTAATCAGATACATTACTGTAAGGTGCGACCTTTGCTCAAACCCGAACCATACCGTAATCACGTGCTTTTCGGCCACTCAAGATATTAATTACTAACCTAGGCATTTAATTTAGTAATATTTAAGATTTACATACCGGTTTAACTGGACTCTTGTATTTTTATTATAATTGATTATAATCAACGTTTTGAGTACAATGCCATTGAGTTCTGAATGCGACCCACGCGAGCTGACAAGGGTGATGCAAAAAGTTTTGCATAAGTATATTAAAAAGGTGACAAATAACAACATAATTATAATAATGCACTTACTGTTAGCAGAAATAACGGGATTGGGTATGTAGGTTAGATGGAGACCCCACATAACTTAGGATTAGTGTAGGAAGAAGAAGAATGATCATGATTCAGATGGATCAAAAAAATAATATATAAACTAGTTTAATTCAGATAAAAAATTTAACTGTTCTAGTAGGTAAATCTAACAGTTTGATAGTGAAATACAATTTGAGTGTCTAAAAATTTGATAAATATAAGAGATGAATAGGAGTATCATAAACATATCCGTTAGAAAAATTAGCAATGTCAATGTACTCACATTTGGCAAAAAAAAAACGTACAAAATGCATTTGCATTTGCCTAAATATATTTGCCAAAATACTAGTCAAGTAACTAATGAGTATTTTTGGTTGCAAGTTATTTATAGGAGTTCATTTATTTTACCTACAAGAGACAACTTAGTTTTAGTTTTGTTCCAGTTTGTAGGTGTATTGATACGTATACCTCAAGTACATAAGTGGTGTGTTAGACTATTGATGAAAACGGGTGAAGTCTTGATCCTCTTCTTCTTTCACACTAAAACTATTGAATCGAATCGATTTGAAAATGCAATTTTGTACAGGTTGTTTTTTTTTGGATAGTCTCCAGCTTGAAAAAGACTTAGGCTAGGTATATATTGGTGACGCAAGTGGGATCACGGAGAACTGTTAGTAGACAATAATATTCTTAGAGAATTAAGATTATTGAGAAAATGCTGCACAAAACATCAGTGTGCAGTTGTGCACGTTGGTATCACTTAGTTTATTGTTATTTAAATAAATATTATACAGACTGATTGTCTAGCAGGGCAGCTGTCGTCTCTAAGATCAGCTAGCTGCGCAGGGGTTCCTTCTATCTGGCAGAATTTTATTTGGCCGAATTTTATTTGGCATAACACACTTGGCATAATTTTTTTTCAACGAATGTTTTTAAGGCATAAAAAATATTTAGCATAATTATTGTTTCACCGAATATTTATATGCCCGAATTTACAGTTGCATACTTTTAAGATGGCAGAATTTTATTTCGCATAATTGCTTTTGGCATAGTTAGAGTTTCGCATTATTTCGTTTCGCATAATGTATATTTTGAGAAACTATTATTTGGTATAATCTCATTTGGCGTACTATGAAGATGGAAGAATTTAATTTAGATTCAATTTATTTAGCAAATTGTCATTTATAACCTTCAATTAAAAACATTGTATTAAAAATTGAAGCTAGTAACGAAAACGAATCGCTGCAAAACCGACACCACGTAGTTTTGTCTGCCCTACCCCTAGAGTGCAATTCAAAACCGCGTAGGCGCGGAGGGGCGAGGCGGCCTGCGAGCTGAGGCGCAGGTAGTTTTAACGCTTGCCGACACGGCTGAGGCTGGCCGGCTCGCCGGCCAGTAAGCCGAAGCTGCGGTGGTGAGCGTGAAAACCATCTGCGACGATAAGCTCGCATGGTACCGCCGGAGCCCCGCAGCGCCGGAGCCGTGACAGAAGCCATGCTTGCTCCATGTTGCATGCTTACTTCCATACTGCATGCTAGACATGCGCAAAATGTGTCATTGAAAAGAAATGAATGAAGTAGTTCTTTTCGCTCAACGAAGTAGTCCACTCATTTACTTCAGTACTTCATTTAGTTCACCAAATCTGAACGAGTCAATGAGTCACCCAGCTCTTAGGAATCATAATCGCAGTCTACTCATTTAGTTCAGTAAATCAAAACGAATCAATCTGTAGTGTGAGGGATAAGTATCGACGAATGAATCACAAACTTGATTTTTTATCTCGATATCTCGATTTTCCTTCATACTTTATACAGGCTTAGGACTATCAACCGTGAAAATATTAATAAACAGAAAATTATGTAGCTTTAAAGTAATTTAGATATATTTTAGTTTAGGTTGGCGTATTTAAAAATCGAAATATGTAGCCGATCATATCTATGGAAGGATCCTGAACTAGTGAACTAAATGAAGTAGAGACACATTCGAAGGAGTAGTGAAGGAATGATACGTTTATTTTCGGAAGTGAAGTAGTCCATTTCCTTCAATCGTTCGTGAACTACCCATGTCTACTGCATGCCTGCTTGCATTCTGCATGCTTGAAATTCTGACTGACAACTTTCTGCTAAATGATGTTTCTACTATTTAAGTATTATGAATATGAAATTTATGCCTAAAGATGATTCTGCTTGCCAAAATTATGCGTTTTTAAATTATGCGAAATGAGTGTATGCCACACGATTTTCTGCGAAATGAAGGTTATGCCAACTGTTGGTATGCAAAATAAGATTATGCCATAAAAAGTTCTGCCATAAAGGGGGGACCCGCTGCGCAGGACATATATATTATAGTGCACAAGGATTTGCAAAGACATTGTATAGGTGTGTAGGTAAATGTTCTCTAGTCTGTATAATTTTGAATGATTTATCATGCTTATAGTAACCTTTAAAATCGAACAATACCTAGTTGTAAAACTCCCTCTATTATAGTGATAAAAAAACTATTGAGCCTTGTATACTCAAGACAAAACAGTTTTGGACTATGTATTTAGGCAATGCTTATCGATGAAAAATGTTGTTCTAACTACGAATTGTACTCGCGAATAGTTTTGAAAACACTTGGGCTAATCATAGGTAGAAGAAAACCAAATATTTTTTAAAATTTTAGAAAAATTACTTAATAAACGACTCATAAATTTCTTGCATAAATATAATATTCTTTCCAGTGCTCAATATGGTTTTAGACAAGGGCTTTCGACACAGGATGCTGTTACAGCGTTGACAAGTGAAATCGTTAGAGAAGTAGATAAAGGGTACAAATGCATAACAGTATTCTTAGATCTTAAAAAAGCGTTTGACACCGTTTCTGTTCCTATCCTTGTGCAGAGGCTTGAAGCTATCGGGTTAAGAGGTATGGCCCTTTCCCTCTTCGATAACTATCTTCGGGGAAGAAAGCAACAGGTTAAGATAGAAAACCTGTACAGTGAAGAAGAAAACGTTGTTTTTGGCGTCCCGCAAGGGAGTGTGCTCGGCCCGACGCTGTTCCTGATATACATAAACGACTTATGTAACCTCGGGAATAGCGGGGGGAAGATCTTCTCCTACGCTGACGATACAGCTGTAGTCTTTTCTGGACAGTCATGGGATATTGTGAAACAAAAAGCTGAATTTGGTCTATCTGTCATTGGGAATTGGTTAAAAGAAAATCTTCTAACCTTAAACGTATCAAAAACAAATTACATTTGCTTTTCCCCGAGTGCAAAATCGAAACCTGGTACTGGCTTTAACATAGTGATTGGCGTGAGTAAGTCTTCTGGTTTAAACAGCAATTGTCAAGAAGTGCAACGAGTCACTTCTACGAGGTATTTAGGTATCATTATTGACGAGTGTCTATCGTGGCATGCACAGATTGATGCTAATATCTCTCGTATTAGGAAACTCATATGGATTTTCAAAACCCTCCGCTATGTTATGCCTACAGACCTGCTTGGGAAAATTTATACTGCGCTGGCACAGTCTGTTACCACATACTGCATCCCAGTTTGGGGAGGAGCCTCCAAAACTAAAATGCTTGAGCTCGAAAGAGCCCAGCGCTCACTTTTAAAAGTCACATATTTTAAACCCTACAGATATCCGACCAACAAACTATATGGATTCTCTGGTTTACTAACAGTAAGGCAGCTATATCTATTACATACAACCTTATATCTACATAAATCTATCCCATATAACCCAACAGTTCAGGATAAAAGACGGAATAATATAGTCGCGCACTCCTCACGTGTCCGTACGGCTTTTGCCGAGCGACAGTACGTTGTACAATCAGCTTATGTCTACAATAAAATAAACTCAAAATTAAAATTTAATCGAGAGGCCAAACACAAATGTAAGAAAATCATCACAGATTGGTTGAAAACATTATCATACGAAGAAACTGAACTAATATTGGTCAGACTTTGCTAACATGGAATACATAATATACTTACCTTCACAATTACACATGCACACATACACACTCCCTCCATCACACACACACTCACACACATTATAGACATACACGCACACACTCACTCACATATATATGTACAACCGAGCAGCTTTTCCTAATACTAATAGTACTAGTATAACTTACCTTGTACTGTTTTAGTTTTTAATTTTAATTTTTATATTGTTTTTCTTTTAGTTTTCTAGTTTATTAGTCTCCAAGTGTAAACGTAAATAAGGGAAGAAGCGAGCCAGCCCCAACACAAGTATTCTTGATTACTTAATGGGGCTGTCTCATCATACAATTATGTTACTATTTTGAGACAATAAACAATAAACAATTATAAAACAATTTATAATTGTGTACGCCTAAACCACCTAAAGGTAAGGGACCCATAGTCTGGTTCTAAGGTACGTTTTTGATGCTTTTTTTGAACCTCGTGAAAACTACTACACGCACCCAGATAAAAAATCAGATCTAACTGGTCTGATTTCGAATTATGTAACCAGTTTTTGTTATAATATTCCTTTTGAGCAGCTTTGATTATTTACAAGTCATAAGTTCATTTTGTCACTTAGTACCTCAAAGACTGATAAGAGACATTATTAACTGTGCGTTAAAACCGAATCGAAATTCACATTGAGAACGAATTGAAAAATACCTAATTCTCATTGGTTATCGAAAGGCACGTTGTAGAATATAAATTGTAGTTTAATTTATAGCATTTTCGTTTCTGTTTAGAGTTAAATATTTAGTTGATTAATCGGTTGTCAGTTGAAAATCTACGGCACTCGTTCCTACTTTAATTAAAGATTGTAATTGATGTTATGGATAATAGTTACCTATAATTAGCAATGTCTTCGCCTTCTGTATTGAGCTATACGTTACCTAGAAGATTATATACCTACGACACAAACTTTATTTTTGCTTTGTTTATACAAAGTAAGTAAGTTAGTAGTTAAGTAGTATCTAGTCTTACTCCTTCATGAAACAACAAACCATAGAATGGTTTTAATGAAGCGTTAAGTAAGCTTATACATGCATGGAATACTAACAGATTATTCGTGCGATCGCTAATTACTGAACGCACGATATACCTACATAAAAACGTAATATAAACAAAGAAGTATATTGCTTAATAATTATAGAATGTATTCCTAAGTCATTCGTTTCTTGCTACGCCCTTAACCTCTGGGCAATTACGAAATAATATCTTCAAATATCATGCTTGCCCAGAAGTTAAGGCCATAGTAAGAAGCATCTTACAAGGGTCCTTCAAACGTATACTGAGATTCAGTACCTATTACAAATCTTGCTACCAATGGAACATTAAATTAAATAAGCATTTATTCTCGTTCAGCAATGATAGATATAGCTAAGTTATTTGCACAGATTCTGGATAGCTGTTAATGTCTGCCTAACCTGACCTATATTACGTTGGAGTCTGCTTCCAATCTAATTGGATGAAGCTAAGTATCTACCCACCAGTGTTTTAAATGGAGCGACTGCCTATCGGACCTCCTCAACCCAGTTACCAGGGCAACCCGATACACTTTAGTCACGCTTTTTTTCAGACACGGGAAACCCCATACATACCTTTTGGTAAGATTATTTAGCACTTCAATGTAGTTTTGTCTTTGCATCGTTATGTAATAATAACGAAGTGTGTTTTTTTCGTCGATTCGTCATTTTTAATTGCCTTACTGCGTTGATTGGATTTTTAATTAAAAATCTATCGGTGATAATAATTGGAAACAATTCACAGATCAATTCGTTTGAGTGCTTCGATCTTTTCCCTATGGGTTCGTTACGATATAGATATATGCGATAGAATTACTGACTAGACATTAATTTTCTGTTAGATTTTTTTTGTAAACGAGTTACAAAATCATGAAGACCCAGAGCTTCAATAGAGCCGTGTGACGAGACAAATTTAAATTGTTTAACACTCATGAGATTGCAGCTTCAAAATATTTTTGATTACTGGATTCAACGTAAATAATACTAAGTCAAGTACACATTGTCCATACATTTGGGCTCATCTACACTTGCGTGCGCAGGAGTCGCTATATCGACAGTTTTTGTGTCAATGTCGCGAAGTGCTCAGGCCGGGCCATTACGGTAATACTCGATAATGATAACTTAGTTTATTGTATGATTGAAGAGGTGGTTTAGTAGCCTTTTGGTGGAGATCAAAGTTTTGTGTTGAAGGTCTTAAGGAACGCACTTACTTGTTGTTACAAGTAAAAATAAGAATGTGGTAAGAATGGGCCAAAGCGACAAAGAAGATTGATATGATGGGTTTGATTGAAAGTGCTTATCTCAGGAACTACTGGACCAGCGTGAAAAATTCATGCACGCTTTACGTTACATTTTATCCGGAGTGCGCGGAGGTACGTACCTAATTCACACAGGACCCGAGTCAAACCGCTGGTAGAAGCTAGTAATTTAATAATAAAATACCTATTCAATAATATATGTGTATATACAACGACGTCCAGCACCATACAATGGCAAATAAAAAAATACAAAACAAAGGTAAGTGCAAAATGTAAGGTTATAAAAAATACCGGTTTCTTATAAACCCAACGTTTACACACAAAATAAATGTGTTGAAAAAAATACATGATATTCATTTCTTTCAAGTCAAATGTTTTTGTCATGTTCAAAATTAACATTACACTTTAAATTCAATTATTAGTCATCAGTTTTGGAATGACCAAAAAAACTAATAAGTGTGTGTTTTATCCTGCTTGTCTAGGAAAGGCCAAAAATAATTTAAACGTCCCGTAGATATCATGAATCAAGACAAACCTTCTATTCAGCTCAGGATAAAAGGAAAGGTGACATTTAAAAAATATTCACACGGATTTCCGATAACTATTAAAGTTTTACCTGGGGAAATTCCTTCTCGCGGTATAAAAGTGTAGCACACATTAAATGACGAGTTTTAATAAAACATGTGGCGTAAAATAAAAAGAGCAATGGCTAAGCCAATCGGCTGTATATGTATAGCGAGTTTGATTCCTGTCTCGGAAAAATGGGTTATGTTTGGTGGGAACGAAAGTGTACCCGGTAAAGGTTTCAGTTTTTTGAAAAATAAAATCTTTTTGCAAAGGCATATACAATTTCTAATAGATTTTTCTAGTTTAGTTCAATAAAAATGAACCTAACATATCGGTATGTAACAGTTAGATTTTCGCATTTATAATATTCGTATGAACGGCAGGTTGTAAGTATGTTAGCGTAGAATGCAGTAAATCATTTACTGGGAAATGATTATAGCAGCATTCCTGTAGGATCATTAGTTGAGTAGCGGCATATACATAGGTACATTTCTATACTAGAACATGGAAGACTGTTTGTTTGTTTGTGGTTTGCTTGCATGCTCTAAACTCGGAAACTGCTGGCCCGATAAAACAATATAATTCAGTGTTACATAGCCAATGTATCGTCGGAATTAAAGGTGAAATGAAGTAGCTAAGTAGGTCCCACGGGATACAGGTCAAATCATATGTATTATGCACTAGAATTATCTAAAGAAAGGTAACGTGCTATGATGTCACTAAGAAAACTTTCTGAATTCCTATCGTTACATAATATTTTAGAGAAATAGCCTTAACTTGAAGTTAGTACTATAATTTCCCCTTTATCTCTAAAGTTTACACTATCCATTAACAGTTTGAAAGTGTACCAGTAACCAGCTTTTACTGACTTTCCACAATATTTCAGTAGGTAAGTGCAACCTGTAAGGCTAGATAAGGCTTGTTACGTGGGTTTAGCGTTGTCAGTAACGATACCCGTGGCGTCTGTAGGCCGTAGAGATAAACTAAGTTGACGTGTTGAAGAAACAAGGTCCTTTTGAACGTAATTGAGAGGTTTTAATCTGACTCTTTAATTTATTAAGACTATTCGCTTAATATTTGTATAGTAAGTGAGACAGAACATCTGGAGGTAACTTACAGAATTTCAGTAAATGTGTAAGGTAACCTTTGAGAAAGTTAATATAGACACAATGATGCAACTGGTTATAATAATTCATGTCAGTATTTGTTCTTCATTCTTAGTTGTTTTTTTAATGTGGTCAGTAGGGTCTGGGGATGGATGCGAGCTGCTCATGGCTGGGTTGCGTGGTGTGGCAATAGGCTGATAATTATGATATAATAAAACTACGGTAAGTAATGTTCCAATGAAGTGCGGGTGATTAACATTAATCTTACGCACCCAGAACTCTATGTAAGTATGATAATAATGTGGCGAATAAACTTTTTTTTGTCCAGGTGCAACTAATATACCTATTATGCTTTTTTTAGGATAAATGTTAAAGTAACTTTACTTCGTTCTGGACGCTTTAAACCTGCAGTTTAAAACCCTGAAATCGACATCTTAATGAGAACTATTAAATATTTTTGTAAACAACGTCATATTTTGAATCGAAGTGCCTAATACATCGATAAATCTAGGCTCCCAGACTAGACAAACTTTCACTATGCCATCAGACATAACAGACAACGTCACATTCTTTAACTTATATTATCAAGTCTTGTCTATAAACTGGACATAGCTAGTAAGTAAATAATATAAATAGTAGAATTTTCTCGGAGTTTTTCCTCACTATCAGATCATCTCTTTGTAAAACATTGGTACTCAGCTGCATTTCGTACTGGAAGCCGAGCCAAACAAGGTTGGGTTGAAGACCATCTATTTGGAATCGTGTGTGTTTTTCTTAAGAACCTTAGAACTATTTGAAATAGAACCTTTGACTTCTGATTATGTATAGATTATATCATGCTAGATCTTGACTACATACTACGTCATTGACTTTATGCTTCGGATTTTTTGGAATCAAGTTCCAAAATGGTTGAGATTAAAGAATTTATTTCCTTAAGGAAGTCCTTAACTCAAATTCAAATATTTTATTTAATACAAACTTTTTTATCGTTAAGATTTTATTGTTTAAGATCTTTATTTTAACATAAATTAGATGTCATTGGATTTTGTAAAAAAACACACCAGGTATAAAAAAAATATTAAAAGTTCAACTGATATCATTTTTTGAAAAATCTTTTCCTTGTGCAATTCAAAAAGGTGAACGAACTAACTCATATTTCCAATGTAAATAAATAAGGCGTAACTAACACAGGAATTTACTAACTTTCATAGTCAATTACCTGATTCTACACGGTTAGGCTTTTGCGGAAAAACCTTTGTTTTTATTATCACGAAAATACTTGCTTTTTCACAGAACACGTAGTTTTTTAACCATCGATAACATTTTTGATAACAGAACACTAAAACGATCGTTTCGCGAAATTAGAAATCAAAGAGAAATTCCTTACAAAATATCCAAAAAGAAAACATTGCTAACAGCAAAATATTCATTCACAAACTTAACAAAAAATAGAAAAACTAAAAAAACATATAGAGCTCACCTTATCAAAAAATAGTATCCAAAAAACACACAAAACACAACACTAAAACACACAAAAAAACGATAAAAACAAAAAAAAAGATCGATGTATTTCGCTCGACTCCTGCGCAGGCTGAATGCGCGCGCGCCTCGTAACAACTGACCGTCAACTGTCAGTTGTTAGTGATCCTACCTTATATTGTACTTTAGTGATAAATCGTGAGGTATGTAATTAGTAATTATTATTGTAAAGTATTAGTATTAGGTATGTGACGTCAAAATGAAAGTCCATTGGGAAGAAATGAGTATGACATCTACGTCAGACGATTTTTAATTGTTCTTTTTTTTTTTCATAAATCTGTGTGTTTGTCTTACTTTCGCTCTACTGGGTAAAGGACTCGTCTTATACAAAGAAGAAACCATGCTTGCTCAAAGGCGATTGCCACTTTCAGATTTTTAAGGAAATTTTACGTGTCTAGGCCATGTCTAGGGTACAGTTTTTAGTGGTGTCCAAGAGATTAAGTTGAAAAAATCGCTAGATCTTAAAAACGTACCTACGCATATCTTAAATTCCGGACAAACTCATAAGCTAGTTATTATTTCAGTGTGCGGAGTTCTTTCAGAAGGCGAGTAACACCACGGGAAGCAATGAGTTCATATATTGATATTGATGATTAATAAAATTCTTGGGGGAAATTATTTTTTGTATTTCATTCCACTTTCCCTATCACCTGCGTTAAAAGTTCACGTCTCATCAATTGTTTCTTGTATCAATCAGGGGCCCGATTCTCCTAATTTTACTTAAGAAACATACGATTCACATTCGACTGCGATCCAATCCCGACTCGATTACGATTGAAGCATATGTGGCATTCCGCTATTTTTTCTTTGATATAAACGTTTTTATCCTTTTCTGTCATTCAATAATTAATCATTTTGTCTGCAAATGATTTACGATTGCAATATGATTGTAGAGCAAACTACCGTATAGACCAAAATCACCAAAATAGCAGACCAATCGCAAACGAATCTAATGTCGTTGGAATACGATTGGTCTTATATTAGTAGCAGAATGCCCGATATGGTTAAAACTGCTATTGCGATTCGATTTCTATTCAATTTTGACATTATTAACTTAGGAGAATCGGGCCCCTGCAAGGTTTTGGTCACCAATTTTGTGGTTTTCCGCCGTTTAGTCAGCTAGCGGTTAAGGATTTTAAGCTGGTACAACGGTTAGGTAAGCAAAAATTAAAAAAATGCATGGTATGCATTCTTACTAAGATATCGCAAAAATTGTTATCAAGGGGTATATGGGATTGCCCGGGTAGCTGGATTCAGGTGAGATAAGCAGCCGTTCCTTATAAAACACTAGTACCTTCTAAGACTTGATGGCAACCCCAACAAAGTTGAGAACAGTCAGCAACAATGAACTTCTCCAGCAACGGCAGCAAAACATTGAAAAAATCTGTTTGCGTCATTGTCCTGCACGATCGGCTATAAAATATAGCCCTCGCGCCCTTTATTTCGTAAATAATAGACCATGAGAGCTCTCGTACACTGCATACTAAACCGTCGGCCGATAGTTGGTCCTATGTTTGGTTGACAGTTTATTTTGAAGGGAATTATGAGTCTTATCAAACTTTTGAGTTTCAGTTTGGTTTCGCGAGTCATATGAGCCCATCAACGAAACCAAACTGCCGGTATATGCCAGGGTGTCGCCGTTGACGGGAACGTCTAGGAGGATATCATCATCATCATCATTACCTGCTATTATCTTATCGGGTTTGTGTATTTTTGAATGGCCTACGCAAATGTTCTGCAGATCTGGTATCGTCGTGTGACAGGTCGTTGAGCTCCCTAAGATATGGTTGAGCTACACGACGACTGATGCATGCGTGCCTTCTGTTGGGACTGGTCAGCTCCAGCCTGATGTGGCTCTTTCCTCAAAAGGCTATTCCAGACCGCGTACATGGTGACACTCACACATAATATTATTTGATTTATAACATATTTGGACTTAAAAGAGACGATGACCCTTGAGTTTGTTTCGGCGTTTCTTCTCAGGGATCAGTCATTAGGAAATGCCGACCTCAGCGTTCTTAAAATGACGTGTACAAGTGATGTAATGTCCAACTTGCAAAATAAACGATTTCATTTCTTTTCATTTCATATAATCTCCGTACTGATTTAAGAACCCAATCAAACTATCAGTCGTCTAAAAGTTACCTGTGTGCGGGGACTGTACCTCAAAGGGTTTCAAGGGTAATGTGTAAGTATGAAACCAATGCACGTAGTGTTGACTATCACGTTTAGAGGAAAATATCTTTAGTTTCCTGCTTTAGGCCGTCACAGGGATTTAACAATTTTTTGTTTCATTATGACGTAGGTATGACGAGTAATTGGATCATGTTTTCTTGTCTTTATGCCTATTACGTGGACAACGGGATTTTTAGAGGATAATCATGATGAAACAGTATTGCTAATAAATTGACAATTGTTTTGTTAAAAGCAAATGCTTCCTTCCTTTAATTTCTTGCTCGCACATATAGGGTGCAATAATATAATTTGAATATTGTACTGTTCTTAACCCCCATTGGGAAATGGCTTTGATCAATGTATAAGAAGAGAATACATATTTACAATAAAAATCAAAAACTATCCTAGTAAAACAAACAACTAAAAAGCGTCAAAAAATTCGTCCCCATCGCTGTCAACTGCGAGCGTGCCCAAGTGGATGGCAGCATTACCTCGTTGGATCGCCATGCTGATTCTTTGTCCGAGGTAATAGCCAGCCTTCTGGTCACGAGAAGCGTCAACCAGCCGCCTAGAGAGATCTTTAAATAGAATGTGGGCATTCGGACCCCACGACCCGAGGGTTTTATTAAGAAGAGAATATATCTTTTACAATAAAGCAACAGACAATATAGAATAAAAATCTCCGAAAAAAAAGCTCTGAAACTATTGAACCAATTTGAAAACTTCTTTCATTGTTGGGAAACTAGACTATCCTCAAGTGACATTAACTGATTGTATGCCGCTAATTAGAGAACCATAGAAAATCTATTGTCTGTGGCGTGGATCCGCGCACCCGGCATACAAGAGTTTAAGCTATATTTTGTCCGGGTACAAGGAATTTCCTAGATAGGGAGGTGAGCTAGTCATTAAAAATGCAGATATTTTTCTTCGTAAAAGCCTGTAATGTATGATTACGAGTGTATAATATATAATTATAATAAGTAATAAATAATTATAAATGATAATGAGCTAGAAATCCTTCTTTCCTTCAGTTTTCAGCTGTGTCTACAATGTAGCAGAGTCATAAGGTTTGTGTTATTGTTTAATTAATTTATTGGCACTCTGCACAGTAATTCAATGAATAAAAATAATTAATATGGGTATTAATTTGTCTCACTTTATGACACCAAAGAAACCAGTACATAATATGTAAGTAGTTCCCCCGGGACGTGGGCGGAACCGCGGATAACAGCTAGTTTAAATATGAAAAGAGAACCACTCTATTTTGTTTATCCTTGCTACGTTTATTCTTTTTCAACGTCAAATGTCTTTAGTTAGGATGTCTTATTCTTAATACCCAATGACCCAATTTTTCTAAAACAAACAGAAAAAACCGCATATTTCAAGTCCTTATTTACATATAAAGATAAGCATCTTTTAACCAAATACCTACCGAAGTGAAAGCCGAGTTCGCGCTTGACAACTGATGATGTCACACAACGGTATATCCTTTGGAAGTTATATTCGGCAGCGGTAGCCACTCAATAAATAAATGTATTTCGGCATAATGGAACTTGTTTGGTATTTATTGATGAAATAAAAAGTATGCAAATAAAATCTTTTATTTTACAAGGTTTGAATGGATTCATATATTGGGTGTGGTCAGCTAAATGGTAAAAAACTTTGAGTATTTAGTATCATTTTCGGCATACCAAGTCTAGCTTTTACGTAGACATTTGAAAGTGTACCTCTAATTCGTGAATATTCTTAAAAACTTATTTTAACCGACTTTCCAAAAAGAGAATTTTTTTTTCTTTCCATTTTCAATTGAATTTTGGACTTTTTGAATCAATGGAGATCTTCCTGGGATTCCTCATTATAATTAACTCTTTTTTAACCTAAGCGGGTGAAAACAGATACGTCCAGAGTACGGATAAATCAATAATATTAATCCATAAGTCACTACCTCTCTTTAATTTATACAACCTGGCTGTTTTAACTATGTGCAATTAACGCTCCTATTGTGATCGATTCTAGTTTTATCGAATGCAGACGAGATGAGGAAATAGCTCAACTGTTTACCAATGTCATTGATTTATTTATTTTGATTACGACTGGCTATCCAGGGCCGAAGTAATCACTGCTCTGTTCGTATCTAGATTTTAATATATTTTAATGAGAAAATATTAATAAAAAAATACATAAATAAATTGTTTATTACTTCACTTTGCGCATAACTGTATAATTTGCCTGAACCAGGTAAAAACCTGTGTCTCAGGCGTGAAAGTGCTTATTATAATATTGTCTGAGGGAATACGGGTCTTAATCTTAGGGTACTCAAAAACTTATATTTTTTTGAAGAAGCAGTTTTGGATTGTCTTTAATACCTCATTCCTTTTTAAAACGATCTGCGAGAAAAATAATAAGTGCCACATGGGAAATAAATTAAAAGTCGTCTGAACGCTGCTTAGTATGTGTATTTTAGTAGGCGTTCCCAACAAGGCTTTTATTGGATCGTTATTAAATAAAAATTAATATGTAGTTAACCCATACAAATATTAATAAAAACCTGCACTAAGAAGTAAAAATATTATATTACTGCGGAAATATTCTGAAAAGTTGCACACTACTGCCATCTATGATCACCAACAAACACTAACCAGGAAAACATGTTATCTTTGCTAGGTTTAATTTCTAGAAATAGTAATCAAATTAATGAACACATATAAAGCACGTAGATAGTCGATCTAGGCTCTTATCAGTGATCGTTATCAGATCACGTCAGCATATCCTGGCGACTTGAACCTTTCGATTTGTGATTGTTTTGTCATTGTCATTGTTAGAATAATAATGGCTATTTTTGTTTTGTATATTGTACATTAATCTAGGGTTAACGTCCAAGATTAGTTGGAAGGTGCGATGTCCTTTAAAAATGACATAGCTAAGAACCATTGGAAACTCCATGGAAACGTGCACCTATCTGCTTTGATCTGAAATAGAACTGTAGACTTTGATTTTGAATTCTTTTGAAAGTCTCGAAAAAGAAAAGCTTCATGGGAAATCCTTGTTCAGCAATATGTGGTCTTACCTGTTGCATGCGGTTTTTAGTTAGCAGTACCTATTATTCTGCTTCCCCTTTTATCATGTAAGTATACAGATTGAAGGTAATCAAAGGTGACAAATTAAGTGAAGTCAATGAACTTTATTTTATGAAGCCTGAAAATGAACTCCATAAAATGTTTCCGCAGCAATAAATCTCAAATTCGAAACCCCCAAACAGGGAAATTGCATTATCAATCTTGATAACACAAAATATTCTCATAGTTAGTCATATGGTAAGTAAATACAGTTCATAAAGAAATAATGATTTATCAAATTATCACCAAAGAGCAACATCTAGGTAATCAGGCGATAAACGAAATGTTCCGTCAATTTAGCCAAGTGTACATACTAAAACAAAGATAATAGAGGCAATCGGTTGAAGGTATCTGATAACAACAGTGTGCCTACACCTTTCGTTCTAACCACCCATATTTTTACTCCCGAGTGAAAGAAATGAGCTAGTGACAATATAAGTGGTACTTTTAAAGTGCGGTACTTTGTGGAAACAGTGAATTTGTGTGTTGTTTGGTACTTACTCATTTTTAAGGTAAAGTTTTTTGTATATTTTAGGGTGTGTGTGTTGGATGTGTAATCAACTGTTTTTGTAGTATTTGATAACTTGTTGGGTGGGTGTGTTACTATATATTAAATGTAAGTTAACCCGGAAGCTTTATACTCCAATAGATTTCCCTGTTGCTATGCCTTTTATAAAAAGTGATTACTTTATCAAAATATTATGCTTTGAAAACGATTAGGATCTTTGAAATTTTCCGACTTTTTGACTCAATAACGTGAATGAATACCTACTAGTAGAGGCTCGATTTATTCGATGAGTATGTACTTACATACATAATTATACATAGGTAGATACTTCCAGTAAATAAGTACTTTTACAGCCAATCTATGACTAATCAGAACAAAGTTAGGTTATGCTGATGTAAACAAATAGCCTTCTTTCTTCAAATAAAAATATACACTTGCAGTTACAGCATTTTTTGCAATAATATCGAAATGAGATAAGGTTAATCAAAATTGTTCACTACATGATCTTTCTATGTTGCACTAACGATTTATAATACGGAAGACAGTTTTCGTTACACGTTTTCAGTCATGAGACATATTTTATGCCTTAACTACCTAGAGTTAAGTTTGCATAAGTCTGATTCATGAAATGAACACCATCTGACCTCCAAACCAGTTGTAAAGTGTCTGGGCTTCTGACTAACCTGAGTTTCATGGAATGTCTGATATCCGGAATTGAATGGTTCCGTATTGTGGTTTGGGATTTAAAAGGTTCCCTCTTCTAAAAGAAAACAATCTTTTTTTTGGTCTTTAATTGAGTCGAAGAATAGAGCATTTTTTTTTTAATTTCCTTTTTTAGCAAAATAGAGGCTTAGGATTAATCCGAAAATTCTTGATAGGTTTTAAGGAGAGCTAGGTACGAAGAGCTAGGTGTAATAAGTTTATTTCAAAAGATAAGTTTAAAACATTGAAAATGGAGATACAAGTGCAAACTAGGTACTTCAGGCACTACAATACCCATGAATTCGAGACAAAATTAACCACATAGTACCTACTATTAGTAAGAGTCTGCTATGTCATTTATCTTAGTTGTTCAAGTAAATCTTATCGCGAGATAAGAACATTTTCGTAACTATTACTTTTGAGATGTGAGAGCGTCAAGCGTTAACTGTATGGAGCATTGGGAAAACACTTGAAAATGTTGCAAGCAAGATGGTAGCTATTTCTGAACATTATCCGTCGTACCACAAAAACTTATAAACGTCTGTTGAACACTTGTCAAAAAAATTCAGATTATGACGTTGCAATAAGGTCCGTTTTGCAGCCACACTTTTTTAGACAAGTGTTCAACAGATGTTAAAGTTTTTGTAGTATTGGTCTTATTGAGTGTAGTTTGAATGGCTGTTTGTAAGTCTTCATCAAGAGAACGATCTTTTATGTTAAATGGCGTCTTTACTTTTGAGATTACGTCAGTTAGGAAAGTATGGAAAGAAGGCATGCTGCGCCGACCCCAAAATAATTAATTGTGATAAGAACAGGGAAATGATGATGATGAGAATAGTAATAAAATCCCAAAAACTTTGCATATACCAAGAGCAGACTTTTAACACGTCGTTTAAGATAAACATTATTGTAACACAGTTGCGATAGTCAAGTATCTCGGTGGAACAAGTTAAAAAGATCTTCCGATTATTGTGCCTTATCTAATCAGGGACCTTATTGTTATCTAGTGTTTAGTTACGCGCAGAGCGCAGGCGCGGTGTCACGTTAACATTCTTCTGTTTGGGAAATGTGGGGGGCGTGAAGAACTTTGGGTCAGTGGGTGAAGAAATTGGGGTAAGTTTGGGTGATGTGAAAGTTTTTGTATTGTGGGAAACTGTGATGGTAGGTTAAGTGGTAGAGTAACTCGTAACTCATGCTCCTTCCAATTCGATGACAATGTATGAATTACATTATAACAAGACATTCATTCATTAGAAACTCATAAAATGTGGTGTAATCATGACTTTGACCGTGACGTAAAGTTCGATACTGACGATGATAATAATTAAGAATGTGAGGACACACCCCCCAATCATAGGTATCTTTGATAATTACACCTTGCTGCTACTTTTTATCCCGACATATGTATTATATTAGTTGGTATATTACATGTCTAATCTCCTTACATGAGACCAGCCGCCGAAGCCAATAATCGGCTAAGAAGGACATCGTATCGAAAGCCAAGAGGCGGTAGGCAAGCATTTGCAGGTAAATTCGTGTCAAACACTAGAAGTTTTTCTGAAGAGTGAATTGACTACTATTCTACCATAGAGTGGCAAAACTTAGCTTTATTTACTAATATTTTAAGTAAAATATAAAATCTTACGTCTAAAATTACTAAAAAAGTACACTTCGCGTTTTTCCATAGCAAAAATGGACGAACAAGGAAGTGAATAATAGCCTCCAGCCAGGCGTCTTGTATTCAAATTCTCTCAGCTATCTTATATGTATTATGTTTGTTTGGGGATTAAGTAATTACTAAAATAGCGATTACTCTACATAATTATAAATAGCTGTGTCTACAGTGCGACAATCTTTTAGTTCTGACTTGAAGGAAGATAAACCATGCTCACACATGCTGCACATGCTCTACTGTAGTTTAGAATATGCAATGATACATTATCAACTGCATAGCATTTCTCGCAGTTTCATTTACCTCCTGAAGGAACTATTTGCCACGCCTGTGTTAAAAGTAGCCTATAGCATCCCTTGATAGATGGATGTGATTGAAAAAAAAAATTCTAACATATTTTAATTGGGTACGTGAAAAAATTATCTACAGCACGTGAACGCATGAAAGCTAGTTTGTATTTATTATGGTATCCATGGCTCCATTAGCAGCTCTTCAAAACTATGAATTAGTACTCGTACACTATCTAAGTACTTAGCCTACATCTGATTCTCAATTCGTAACATCGCATTATCAAAAAACCAACACAGATGAGTCATTTAGCTGTATTTAATGTACTATTGTGTTAGGTATATAGCGCCGTTCTGCTATATGCAGTCCGATTGTGAAACACATCTAAATGTTATATCTGACGTATATTACTATTTTATTTAACGTCTATAAATGGAAATGTATGCTAATGCCATCGGACCTATACCAAACAATTAAGGCAATCTGAGCCTATACCTACATACACTTAAGACTGAGGTAATTTCCGGAAACAATGCTTAAATATAAACTTATCTAACAATGAACTCAGGGTATCTGAGTTTCAGAAGTCAGATAGGCAGTAGCTTAATGTAAAATACTTCTATATAGTCAGACACGCCAATATCGTTAGCACAAGGATCGGTAAATGATGAATGAGATAAGTAGAATCGATTTGTTAGCTAAAAAGAATCCTGATTAACTATTGTATGTATGTATTTGGTACAAAGCTGAAGAAGCCGTTTTGTATTATAAAAGTAGTTTCTCCTAGGCGTTTCATTCTTCTCCCCCTAGGCAACTTGGACAATAAATGTGTACCTAACATTGAATTTATTACATTGGACCAGTGGTTCCAGAGATTAGCGCGGTTTAGTAAACGAAGAAACAAACTTTTCAGTTTCATAATATTGCTATAGAAAGTTAATCCACGTTACAAAATCAGTTGTAACATCCTACCGTTTTAAGACTATAGTTATTTCTTTCACAGCTGATAACTGGCGGTTATCAGAATTGTGAAACGTTGTGGAACGTAAGGTTAGCAGTTAACTGAGAGATAAGATCACAGATTATGTGCTCTCAGATTACAGAGTCGCTCTATCTGTTTGTCTTACACATTGTTACGAGAGGAACGTGGAAAGTTGGTAGGTAAATCTCGTTATTGGTGGAGTGAATAAATTCGATAAACCAACCAACCTTATAAAGGTCGCCGGAAGACGCTGGATGCAGGTCGCCGCCAACAGGTATCTGTGGAGATCTAAGGGGGAGGCCTATGTTCAGCAGTCGACGTCCTGCGGTTGAGGTGATGATGGTGATGATAATGAACCAACCAATGTGTAATGGCGAGATTCCACCATATTGTCCCTGCACATTTTTGAGTAGGTATATCACGAACAAACGGAATTCGTTTTACAATAGGTATAGTGATGCGTACAGCCTACTGAAGTAATCGCAAAAATCGTCCGGAATACTCCAAATAATAAATGTTTGGAAATAATAAAATAATAATAGCGTTCAAGGCCGATTTCGACCACGGCGTTCTCATATAAGGAGATCAGCCAGGTGAGCAGGACATATTATAGTGCACGAGCATTTGCGCAGATACAAGTGCGCTCACTATTCCTTCACTCTCATAGACCGATGGAACGGAAAACCCGACAAGACCGGGAGGAGATCAGGCGCAGATCTGACATTAACCGACTCCGATGCATGGGTGAATCAATAACCAACTTCCAGACCACGGGCTTCTTTTTGTGAAAGTTTCTAAAACCCACAAAATGATTTCGACCCGACCCGGGAATTGAACGCGAGACCTCGAGCACAGCAGTCACGCTTGCAACCACTACAAAATAGTACACTTTATGCACAAATGCAGAAGGCTCTTAAGAATTTAATGCACAACCTCCTTTTCTAAAACCTCCAATTCTTCTATCACTGCCTGACACTAACCTGTCAAACCAAATCAATCAAAATCAAATGTCTTTATCAGCTGTTCCATCATCAGCTGTTTGTGTTGTTCCAGGAGTTGGCAGTCCAGATGTGGAGCTGGAGGTACCTGATCAATGGCTGAGGGGACGTGGCAGACCATCTGCAGGCTCGTGTCCAGGAGACGCGCGTTCGAACCTGACAGGGGTGACGAGAGTTTGAAAAGGTGAGGGGATATGTTTGATAAATAAGTATTCTTTATAGAAAGTTAATAAATAATCATTTCATAAGATGTAGCTAACAGATTAAGAAATCACAATTACTACATGGTTCTCCATTTTTATTTCATAATAAAAATGCTCATATGATTAGGCAGGTTTCCTAATTACACAAGTTCTTATGTCGAATTTTAATGCGATTTTCTCAGCTCACTAAAGGAATCAGCGTAAAAACGACTAGATTTTGTCGTTTCTCAAGTTTCACATTTATGTCCATATAAATGTCTTTTATACAATCCACCCATCGTTTCTCTGGTCGTCCCTCTATATCATCTACATTCATGCTCAAAACCTTCCTCACACAACATGAGCTTCATTGCTCCACATCACGTACTCATACTGTGACAACTGGTTTCCACATAGATTTTCGGTTACTGTTGCTACTTTCAAACTTCTTCAGTCAGATTTATAAGTAAAAGTATATGTAAGTATATGTGATCCCCAGATGTTTAAACTGCTGGGACCTGACAGCCCTGGGCGTGGGTGGCACGCTAGGCATAGGCGTGTACGTGCTAGTGGGAGCAGTGGCGGTCAAGACTGCTGGTCCCTCCATAATACTGTCCTTTCTCATCGCTGCCACCACGTCGCTGTTCGCAGGTAACCAATCATGATTGGGTTTGGGTATTGACAATACTGGGCAAAAAATTCTTGGGGCCTTTGGGCAAAGTGAGCCTTTGAAACTCTGTACCAATATTATGAGTGAGTTTCGATTGTTTTTCGCTGTTAGAATGGAATACTCTCCTTAAGTGATGGTCTGCTGATTATTTGGATAAGCATAATAGTCATCTTCAGGAATCGGGTGTAACTGCAGGAGACAGCAATTCAGACAGTTTATTTATTGAAGCAAAAGTGCTATAATAAGTGCTATAATTGAAGCAAATGTGCTAATTTACACTATGTATTCTACAAGTGAATAGTGATCACTTATAAATACACAAAAGGTATAAATAGTAAATAAATTACCTATACACAATACAATCGTAAGTGAAGTCTCGTCATAACTCAGGAATTACTCTTATCACACAATTATCGATTCGTTTGTTTGAACATCATAAACATTCACACTTATATGTTATTCAGATACGAGTGTATCTGTAGTGCCTTTTATTTTGTTTTTATTGGCTATATTAGCAATCGATATAAACTTAGCTAAATCAAAGCTATAGATGATGTTGGAGCGTGGAAATAAATGATGGCACTTATTTATACGTTTATAAAACATTTATGATCTCTAAGACGCTATTATCTATTGTGGAATAAAATTGCATTAAAAAGTATAGCAGCTCCTTGTAAGAATCGGTATTATCATCGCATTACCTACCTTGGTGAGGCATTTATGAGCATCTTTTTGATCTTTCTTGGCTCGTAAGATTTAATTGAAGGTACGAAGAAATTTCCCGAACACGGATGTGTTATATTTTGTCATTAGTCTCCAAAAAATTTTAACATAAAGACTTCATCAACGATAACAAAATTGTATTATTGTTTTATCGGTCGGCAAACAGGATTACTGGGAAATGCGTAAAATAGAAAGATATTATCTTATATCGGCAAGTCGTTGAACCTTTTTGTTGAATGTCTCGTCAAGTTACTGATCACCCCAATCAAAGGGGTAAACCAATGGCATCATGAAAAATCAATTGAAACCCCATTGTATGTAGTTATTAATGCATATTATATGATATGATATACCTATGAATAATGAGTTATAGAAGATATTATGAATAACTACAATACCATATCTAAAGAATCACTTTAATAAGGAAGATATACTCGTTTGTCATTGGCCAGCAATGAATGTCAATGTGTTATTCAGGCTCAAGAACATTATGTTTCATTTTTGTCCGTCTACGCGTTTTTTAAACGGTTTTATTACCATCATCCTCCGAGCCTTTTTCCCAACAACGTTAGGGTCGGCTTCCAGTCAGCCGTCGTGTAGGGTCAGTCGGCTACGCGTTTTTACCATTTTCCCAAATTCTTTCAGGACTATGTTACGCGGAGCTGGGTGCCCGGGTGCCGCTGGCGGGCTCAGCCTACATCTACACGTACGTGTCCGTCGGGGAGCTCGTCGCTTTCATAGTGGGCTGGTTTAACATCATCGAGTTCACATACGGTGAGTCACGCTCAGCATGATAAAGGACAATCATTGGATGGGAAAGCTATATGTAAACTCTAGCCTAGGTCTCAGCCAGTTCTCCAATGACGGCGATACAAACTTCCTCCAACTTACTTTGGATAGAGATTCCAAGGAACTTCCCTGTTGCTGTTAAGGATTTACAATAGAGCTTCGCAGGCCGACAATTTTCTTGCTTATTTGACTCACTCGTATGATTAAGCAAAGCTTGTGAACCTACTAAAAGTATCTAGATACTCTAGATATTGTGTCCTAAAGACTAACAACGAATTTTACGAAGAGGATGTTTAAGATAGTCAGACAGGCAGTCGTTCCACGTAAAATTCTTGTACTCAACTAGTTGATATGTCAATGTCAATGTAAAGACATATTTAGGAAATGTCTAAGCAGACTATGATGGTAAGATTATGAACTGTAACAGCAGTAAAAAGATAATGATGGTCCTTTGGTTTTCTATTCTAGGTGCAGCAAGCGTGGCCCGCGGCTTAGGCGCCTATATAGATGCGGTAACCAACAACGCCATGTCGGAGTGGTTCCTCAACCACATGCCCATCAACGCCTCTTTAGGCATCTCCCCCTACTTCGATCTCTTTTCCTTCTTCTTCGTCATCATCATAGGAGGTGAGTAAACCTAAGCCTTCTTCATATTCACCAACATTTATTATGTTAATGGCCTAGTTTTCCAGGTGACTTTAGAGTGATATCTGGTTGAGTGAGACGTATTCCTGTATTTTATCTGCTTACATCAGTGGTTTTACCCGTGTCCTTTGAGAACTCCTTCGATAAATGGTCTAACAAAGAAATATTTTTTCAATTCGGTCCTGATATTAGTACCTACGTTCGACCTAAGAAACTAACTTTAGCTTTTTAATATAAGTAAACTAAAAGGGCTCGTATCCTGAGATACTTGCTTTAGAAGCAGTGATTTCGGGAGACCTTGTAAAAGTTTCATCTCACAAAAAATCTCAAGAGTACCAAAAACTACTATAAATAAATGAGGAAGTGTCTCTAAAATGTAATTACATTAGATCCAATTACAATGGCGTCACCATGTTTATTTAGGAAGTGTGTGACAATGGTGTTTATGTTGCAGTGGTGCTGTCGTTCGGCGTGCGCGAGTCTTCGATGGTAAACAACGTGCTGTCCGTCATGAACATCATTGTCATCGCCTTCATTATCATCGCCGGAGCCTTCAAGGGTTAGTACTATCTCAACCTGTTCAGTAAGCGGTTTGTCTCTGAAGACTTCAGTTTCCAACGGGAGAGGAATTAAAGTTTGCCAATGTATTTCTTTTGTTACTGTTTTGATGGAGGTAAGTCAAGATTAATACTGTTTATTCATTAACATTAACGTTACATTAACATTAACATTAACATTATAAGTCGTGGTGGCCTAGTGGGTAAAGGACCAATCTCTCAAGTATGAGGGCGCGGGTTCGATCCCAGGTCAGGCAAGTACCAATGCAACTTTTCTAAGTCTGTATGTACTTTCTAAGTATATCTTAGATACCATTGGCTGTGTTTCCGATGGCACGTTAAACTGTAGGTCCCGGCTGTCATTGAACATCCTTGGCAGTCGTTACGGGTAGTCAGAAGCCAGTAAGTCTGACACCAGTCTAACCAAGGGGTATCGGGTTGCCCGGGTAACTGGGTTGAGGAGGTCAGATAGGCAGTCGCTTCTTGTAAAGCACTGGTACTCAGCTGAATCCGGTTAGACTGGAAGCCGACCCCAACATGATTGGGAAAAAGGCTCGGAGGATGATTCATTAACATTATGTTACATTGTCCCTACAAACCTAATGCGGCTGTTACAATCTAACATCACACATTATCTTGTCAAAAACAGTGTAATTTACTTCCACCAGCCTTAACATAATCATTCAAAATTATAAGGCATACAGCCACAATTTATTGTTCTAATATTTATTGATTAATGCTCAATCCTTCTCCGTGTGAGAGAGACCTGTGCCCAGTGGGACGATGCAAAGGCTGTTACAGATACAGAATATTTATTGAAGATCATCATCATGTAGTAATGTATTGTGATTTCTCCAGCGGACTCCCGCAACTGGAGCATCCCTGAGGAGCTGGTACCCCCAGGGTACGGCGTGGGGGGCTTCTTCCCGTACGGCTGGTGGGGGATGCTCAAGGGTGCTGCCATCTGCTTCTATGGCTTCGTCGGTTTCGATGTGATCAATGCTTCGGGAGAAGAGGTGAGCTTTGTTACGTTATTTGTGTTTAGTGGTTATCTTGATCAGTTAAATGATGGCCGTTAATATTTTTACATTGTTTCAAAACGCGATGTTTGAATAACGAAATTCTGTGGGTTCTTTAAGTCTTCTTCACTTCCGTATTTATCTTACCTATTAAGGGATAATGGAATCATGGCAATGAAACTTATTTTATAATTGCAGGTGAAAGATCCAAGGAAGACACTACCTTTGGCGATCCTGTCCGTTCTGTTCATAGTGTTTATTGCGTATGCGGGAGTCAGCATCGTGGCCACTATGCTGGTGCCTTACTATGAGTTGGTGAGTATTTGATTTGAGCACCCTAATGTCCATAACAATATATTAGGTTATAAACGCCAATTGCCATAACGTAAAATAATCATCAAATGATCCCACCTGCTGTGGATGTAGCGTGAAGGAGTTTCAGACTTACTAGAACCCGCCATGCATCTTCTGGAGCCCTTAGTGTAACAAGGACCGCTGCAACTCCACCAATCCACAGCCTAACATGTTCAGGGACAAAGCAATTCCAATATTGTGCTCATCATCATCCTCATCATCATCTCAGCCATAGGACGTCCACTGCTGAACATAGGCCTTTCCCTTAGATCTCCACAGATACCACATATTCTGCTCATTGAAATAGAATCTGAGATCCTATAGCAAAAATGTTGCATATGAAGTTGAAAATGTCGTGCGCCTGGATGAATCTTCTCAATCCAATCACCTATGAACTATTGCTCATATAACTTTGAAAGGCTAATACTTAACTGTGTTGTAAGAACTTCTTACTTCATGTAGATAAAAAGTAGCTTATGAGTTATTCCGACTTAAAAGATAGATAGTCAAAATCCATCAGGTAGTTTTGACGTGAAGAGTAAAGGCGAGAAGAAATAGTAAGAAGCATACCCTAACATGTAGGGATGTCTATATCTTTACAGGCTTTCGTGGTAATAATATTCATAGGATCTATTATGATTGTATGATAGTGTGATAATGTATATTGTGATGATTTCAGGTAGGTGTTGCGTCTGTGTCGGTAGCGTTCACGCGAGTGGGGTGGGACTGGGCGCGATGGATCATCACTCTTGGAGCCGTATTTGGTATTTCTACGAGGTAAATCATCAGCTCTTTAATGTTATACAGATTTATACTTAGGTAAGGGGCATCTTTTGTCTGTAGCCTTTTTTTACTATTTAATTTTTATCTTTATTTTTCTATCATGTTCAGTTTATTTGGCGCGTTGTTCCCGTTGCCTCGACTGCTGTACTCGATGGCGAAGGACGGCCTCTTCCTCCACTGGTTCGCTAAAGTCGGCGCCACCACGCGGTCACCCATTATCGCTACTATAATACCCACTGTTGCTATTTGTAAGTATTTCTCTATTCATAGTCCTAGTTCTAGCTTTGGCCTGCGGTTTCACCCGCATCGCGAGGAAACTACTTCTCGTACCCGATAAATATATAGCCTATGTAATGCCTAATGTAGCTATCCAGCAGTGAAAAAGTTTTTCAAATAGGTTGAGTAACTTCGGAGTTTTCAGGGTACACACAAACAATTAGTATGAGTTTAAATATAGACTCAACACCAGCAGACAAACTGGCGCTGTGACGAAATTACTTATTTATTTTGGACAACACTAGCGAAGGTCACTCTCTCCTTTTGTCAAAATATTTTGTACCGAGTTGAAGTGAGTAGCAATCCAGTGTTGGCTTTATACCAAATACTTGATGGCATTATAAGGTGAAATTATAATTTTGTCTTCGTCACTTTGTTTCCGCTGCATAATGCTGTTGTCATATTTTCAAGAATAATAAGTATTTATCTTTGGTAATTAAGATGACGTTAATTATTCACGTGTGTGTAAGAGCAGTATTTTTTATGTTCTTCTAAGATAGAATACGTTTAACGTGTCGTCGTGGTGAATCACGATCCAATGTATCTATTATACCTATATACTTAACATGCGCAAGTTATGTGCATTATAAAAACGTGCGGGTCCAACGACTCGCGTGTGTCATCATCCTCCTGCCCTTATCCCAATTTTATTTGGGGTCGGCGCAGCATGTTTTCTTCTTCCATACTCTTCTATCTGCCGTCATCTCACAAGTAACATTCTTTCTTACAATTTCTACTTTCACACAATCCATCCATGCTCGCGTATGTACTAAAGCAAAATACCCACCCGCGTGCTCTTATCACTTGCGCATGTTAACTTGCTCCAGCTACATGCACCGTGTAGAAGCACCCTAAAGCTAGTATAAATATGTTTACACCATGTTCTTATGTTGTGTAGCCCTGCTAGCTGCTTGCCTGGAGTTGGAACAGCTGGTACTGACGATGTGCATCGGAACGCTCTGCTCCTACACCATCGTCGCTGTGTGTGTTGTCTTACTCAGGTGACATTTTTCATAATTTCATTTAATTATATGACTTATTCTTCTTTATACTTCTGCTAGTGGTTTCACCCCATTCCGTGGGAACTTATCCACCCACTCGGATAAAGCCTTAACCATATCTTGTGATTGACGACCATTAATGGGTTACAACGGTATGGGTTAGAGCATGATGCATGTATGGGGGCTTCCCAAAAATGTACGATTTTCAAATGAGTACCTACATTTTACAATGCTTTATTTGAATATCTTTTTGCCCATACTAAATCACGCATATTTTTCACTTTTATAAACATTGTAAAACAAAGGAATAGCGCGTGGAAGTATTTTTTGGCACATAATTGTCTGTAATTTGGCGACACGCTCGATGTCACAACCACTATTTTGGTCTAGTTCATCAGAATCGTAAACTTCACTTACAATGTTACAATTAACACTTCTCTTTGAATGTGTTAATGAAGCTGGTATTCTGAGGCAAAATATTTATTTATATATTGTAATGAATTTGTCAAAATAATGAGCACTTAAGCATTTTATCATCACCCTTGCAAAAAATAACAGTTATTATAATTTAAAAAAGGCCGGTTCTTGCAATAAATACATTTAGGCAATTGTCTTATAAAAAGTCTTATAAGTACTCAAAAAGGATCAACTGAGATACCCAATATCTACCTAGCTTTATCCCAACCACCTTCTCAACTCATTTTCCCGGGCAAACCAATCCCCTTGGTAAGACTTTCTTCTTTCTTGTTAAGTTTTTTCTTGTTCGTAAGGACGATTCATACTAGGAGAAACGGTATTTCACCAGATTAGTAAGACTGTCATTTTACAGATACCGTTCATTCCATGAGCCTGAAGCGAAGCACTCCATCATGAAACAGATCATCGGCCGAGCAGACAAGAGAGCCACCCGGGTCTCCACTACAATTGTCAATATAGCCATAGTTTTGTTTGGTAAGTTTAAATATTAAAAAATGGTCAGATTATGGTTTCTGTCAGAAAATGTTTGTATCAAAGTGAACCACGAGTTTTTGCGCTATATCTGAGTTTCCTTCTATAAAATATTCTAGGAGAAGATTATGAAAATTGGAGCCGAGGTATCCGGACAGAAGAGTTTTAAAACAACCTGTAGAATTTCGACATTAAAATCTCTCTCGTGGTACCACTCACTCCGTGATAGCTACTGAACGGAGAATTTTTAGTTGTTTACAAAACAACAAAAACACAGCTCCGCTCATTTCATCCGGGCGAAATTGGGATCATTTCTCTCAAAAGGGAATGGCAAAATAGGGTATTTTAGTCTAGATGAGAAAAAAATTAAAAGTGTATTACAATGATTGTTTAGAGGAAAAGCAATCGGGAAATGTTAGTTTCACTTCGTAAGGTACATAAATATATTTTTTATTGCAGTTTAAAGTTTTTAGGTTTTTTTATCTGTCTTTGAACACTACGAAATGTCGCCGCCATGCTAATGACGTCATTACGGTAGTAAACAAAAGTGTATAACCTCTAAATATTATCCACATTTCCCAAAGTATTGATTCTTGAAGTAGTTAACCTATCATTAAAGAGTATATTTCATTAGATAGGTAATGTTAATACAGTTACTTACATCAAAGTGATCTTCACAAAAGTATAAACGAGATTTATCTGATAACAGTCCAGGATCTCGTCTCGCAACTTTTAACCAAGTGTTTCTCATATTTATATCCACTGGTACTTGAATCCATAATTTGTCTGGTGTTTTTACACTAGTGTTCTCACATTCAGAAACAACACACCAACGATACGGAGCATAATTACTCATTATTAAAATTTTCAATACATATCAAAATATGTATTACTGACAGCTGTAGTTTGTTTACTAACGTAATGACGTCATGACCAAAAAACAATCATGGCGTCCGTTGTGTGCCGCGTTTTCGCGAAATTTGAAATTATGATAAAACAATTAATTTATATTCGTACATAACGTGAGAAAAAAAAATATTTTTAATTTTTTAGAGATATATTAAGACTAAAGAATTTATTTAAGATATATTTCAAAAATGCATGTAATACCCTATTGTGAAACAAATGTTTTAAACAGTTGTAATTAAATATTATTTTTGTTCCAGTGGTGATGTGCTTCGCGATAGCTTTGGTGGTGGTCTACGTGCAGCAGCCCCTGATTCCTGCCATCATTCTGCACGTGCTGACTATACCCATCGTCATCATCATGGCCTTGCAGCCTTTCAGTGATGAGCGATTACCATTCAAAGTAAGTGTAATATTTTATTGATGAGTGCATGCCAATTTTTATGTAATTTTTTTCCATGTTTTGTTGTTTTTATTTCTAGACACCCCTGGTGCCGTTTATTCCTTGCATCAGCATCTACACCAACGTGCATTTAATGGCAATCATCAACATAAATACGTGGATAAGACTTTTCATCTGGCTGCTAATCGGTAAGCACTTCTTGACATTTGTCTTCTTTGCCCTGTGATTCTTGATATTAACCTTTTTTGCTTTGACATTTTAGGAGTTCCAGTATATTTCATATGTATGTGCTTCTATAAGCAACCGGCAGGAAAATCTACTGCAAATGAAATAGAATTTGAACCACACGACAAAAGAAATGGAAAAGCACCGGTTGTCGTACAAATAGTAGTGGAATCACCAACACCACCTCGTACGCTTGCACGACCTGATGACAACATGGAAGAATATGACGATATGGAACAAATCAACAAGGAATTAAAAGACACAGCAATAAATAGTAAAAAAGTAGAAGAAATTATAGTACAGGAGATTCAAATAGAAAATAATGAAGAAAAAGAAGCAAAAATAATAGACTTGCTGGATCAAGTACTCCAAGCAGAGGAAGATACTTACGGTGAAGTCATTAGTTTAAAGGAAAATAGGGAAGAAGACAGCCAATCAACAGTCGAACCCAATGAGACTGGCATCCCTCATAGAAAGTCTTTGAGTGAACTGTCAGATGCTGGGTCCGATGCATCATCGGGCAATCAAGTATTGTCTAAATACGATGTAATTGCTCAGGTGCACAGGGAAGACTTACCGAGAGTTAGCGAGGAAGAGGAGAAGCTGGACAGTAACGATGATATTAATGATTTCGATGACGAAGAAATAACGGCTTTTAACGAAAGCGACACAAGTTCACGAACAGATGAATCAGGGTATTCAGACACTATAGACAGGCCAGCACTCAGCGAGTCATTAGATGATACACCAGTGTCAACAATTCCAGTGCCACCACCTCTAGATGAAAATTATTTTAAGAATAATAATAACTATAGGAAATTTAATACAGTACTACCTAGATATAGCAAACCCGAACCACAAGAGATAGACGATGATGAAGTTAATGAGCCTAGAGTAAGCATACAGTCAAACAATTCACAAGGCGATGGCAATATAAGATTTGGTAGTGACCGGCAGATTAAATTCATGTCCAAGTTGAATAATATATTCCAGAAAACTATAGCTCCAACTGAGGATGAAGAGATTCCAAGAAGGAGATCGCATTCCACAGGGAACGTTGCTGAAGCGGAATTATCAGTAAACAATATGGATCGACCATCGTTATTCCTGGATTTAAAGAAAGAGTTATTGTCCAGGGAACCAACACAAAATTTACGTCCAGTTAACGCACAAAATACAGAAGAAAATGCACCTAAATCAGATACATCTGAGCCTGAAGAGGAAGACATGTCAATGAGTAGAGAAGACTTAAAGAACAAATTAGAAAACATTTTCGCGGTAGGTGGTCCTAAGCTTTTAAAGCCAAGGCTAATGAAATCTAATCCACCTACACCAGAGGAATCGTACCAAACAGATAATTCAAGCACTGAGAGCATATCAAAGTTACCAAAGATGGATAAAAACGATACGCTAAGGAGACAGAGAGCTAAATTCGGTGAAGTATTGAATTCGTTCCGATTGAGTATGAACAAGGATGAAGAAGTGTAGTTCGCTTAGTAAGTGATATTAAGTGAATCAGTACAAGGTGTTCGGACAATATTGTTGAACAAAACTGTCTTATTGTTACTATTTGTATTCATGTTTGATCCTAAGTTATGTGACGTTTAACCAAATTCAACAGCTTTCTTTCGATTGTAAATTATTCATTAACTTCTCAAATATTTTGATACCCGGGTATTATGCCTAGTCGTATGGTAAGTGCCTTATTTTGTATAGATATTTATGTATGAACGAACTCACGTTTTTTACCCTTGTTGATAATGTTATGCCATTTTATCATAAAAAATCCAGTGCGACTGTATGTAAAACTTATTTCATTTGCAGTGTCTTTGTACAGTAAGCAATTATAGACGAACGGATACGAATTTTAGTTTGTAAGTAGTGTGTTTTCGAAATATAGATTATCATGATCAGTAAGACTGACGAAACCATTGTAGATGACTTGTCGATAAATTCATCAGTGATTCAAGTGTGTATGTAGCCGCAAATTTTAATAAATACTAATTTAAGTATCAAGATTTTGTTTCATTTTCGCATTAAGCAAAATGACGTTTAATAAGGAAAGTTATAATAAAAAAACAATGATGTAGAAAAACAAATGTATTAAAAATTAAATATATAAAATTGTCATTGAGCACACTGTGCGTCTCTGTCTATCACATGTGGTTTCGCGTCAACGCGTCTCTGTCTTGTAAAGCTGGACCACTAGATCTCGAACTTCCATCTCCTTCAGACAGCCTAGAAGGAGCTCGTCGATTATTTGTTCCGATATACTGAAAAATACATATGTGATGTTAAATTGAATGAAAAAAACCGTATCTGAACGTGAAGTTCATAGAAAACAGTTGTTATAAGAAAAAACGTTCACATTGTCGGTAAAAACGGGCCTAAGTATTTCCTAATAAGTATTATCCTACTTATCTATTCTCTAAGGGGAAAACAGTGGGACTGTGGTAACACATAGTAAGAAAACAGAAAAAGAGCTACTTAAAAAAACTAATATCGTTCCTAGAGGATCGGGTCATGTAACATTTTACGATGTAACACAAGCCAGACCGTCGAGGGATAAAAGGGCGGACAGTGACGTCATCTCCGTCCTTACTCTAGACGGCCACGCTGTACTTTAATTTGAGTGTTTTACGACTTTGACATGCTATAATGTGCTAAAGTAGATAATACAATTTCTAATTTCAAGTGCATGCAGTATTAAATTTTATTTTGTGTTTTGGCGTCATGTTTATCGTAAAGTAGAAAATGAATAGGAATCGTATTTTTACTAAATATTTCATTGTTTGTCAAAAATTTCAAACGTCGCTGAATTCTATATGATCTATCTGTTCCCTGTTCCATCTATTTCAGAGGAGTTTATCTAGCAGAAGGCCACTATCATACGATACTGCCTACTGCCGACCAACGCGGATTGCGGTGGCAGTAAAATAGAAAAGTCCATACACGTTTTTTAGCTTGAACTGTCCCACAGCTGGGTCAAGGCCTCCCCATTTTGTCTCCACACCTCTCGATCTTTGAAGTATTCCCACAAATACATGTGCGTCAGGCAAATGGTTCATAGCTTCCCTTACCTGCCAATCATCTCCCATGGCTTTCCGACCGCGCTGTTGGCATACATGGCGCTGGTCAGCATATGCTGCACGAACTTGGTGCGATACTGGAACAAGGAGTCCGAGGTCTTCTCCGATATGTTGAACAGGAGCCGGTGGCGCTCCAGCCCTCGGGCTGATGGTTGCTTCTGGAAGAGAGGCTTCGGGACCTTCTTTTGGATTGTCTCTTCTAGTATCTGTTGAGGGAAATGTATATATTAATTTTAATTATAAGCGAAAACTTCTAACTGGCTCTCTGTCGTCTATGACTTCTTTCTATTGTTAAGATTTTATACAGGTGTAAGTCTTCTATAGTGTATGAAATAAATAAATAGATTACGTAATACAAATGAAGGACAGACTACAAAAAGCATTAGTAGAAGCTGTCCAAATCAACATAACATAAAATACATACGAGAAGTACGAAATTGAATTAATGACGGTGGTGGGAGAAGATACTTGGTCGTACTCACTCTCAGCAGCTGCGGTGTGCTCGGTTGCCGAGGACTGTTGCCACTCGCGTACTGCAACTGAGCATTCTTAACTCCTGATAAACGTTCAGCCCTGCGAAACAAGTACAATCGTTACACATGTTCTTCATGCTAATCATAACTGTCAACTGATTAATCGCACAGACTGGTAGCGAGTTGTGAAAATTAGCTTTACAAAAATGGAATTCAAAAGTGTATAGAGTGAATCAGCATAAAATCACTATTTGAAGTCTAAACAAGCTGTTATTTGCAATAAACATAATACACCTTACGACCTGTCGGCTATTGAATTCACTAATAACTGACTAGGGTGCTCAAAAACTGGACACAACAAAAGATTAAACCAGGCACTAGAAGCTATAACCTGACAGACATCCCACTTTGGAAGTCATTAGAGAACATCATCATTTGCTTCATGTATAAAACTATAAACTGCACAAGGACAACAATATGTATATTGAGCTATCTCGTTACCAATAAAATCATGAAGTACAGGACTAATGCTGAACTAAATACTAAATGATAGGGGTCCTTAAAATCCCATCAAACTGGTTATGAGAGCTTGTTAGCACGCGCTGTATAACTATGGAACATGTGAGTTATAAATTGGCTCAACGATGTCTTCTATTTGTTTGCAAATCAAGTAATAGACGACTCTGTCGTGACTTTATTCGTTAACAAATTTTAATAACATTAATTGGTAGTGTACCGTTTCAGGTAGGTTCAATAGATTAATAGATACGAGACATTGAAATGTTATTCAAAATACAAAAGTCAGGCAAAATAGAATGGCAGACTTGATTCTTGCAAGCACGGTTTCTTAAAGTTTGTAAACGCAGCAACGCAGCAAGAAAAACTTGAGTAGAAATAGCGAAAATAAATAAAAACCTGAAGGAAAAACAGGTTTGTTAGATGAAGGTGTCTGAAAAGTTTAGCAAGCATGAGGTGGTACGAGTGAAACGGTAGGGGTGAATTAACGTTATACATGAGGCTTTTCATTATAATTAGTTCGTGCAAACAGAGTGCTTGTTAATGTAATAATATAAAACCCATTAGCAGAGGACGCTAGAAAGTTAATTATAAGGATGAATCCACAGTTATAATTATTTGCGACAATATTCTAATATTTCTTTGGTTTATGACACAGTAACCCTTCTCCGATAGAGCATGCTATTTTAAAAAGTAACCGTCTTACCACAAAAACTTTTAAACGTCAGTTTAAGACTTGTCTAAAAAAATGTCAAATTATGACGTTGACATATGGTTCATTTTGCAGCCAAATTTTTTTTAGACAAGTGTAAAACAGGGGTTAAGGTTTTTGTAGTAAGGCCATAAATGTTTAGTATCTTTAGAAGCAAATTGGGACCCAAAGCAACACTGAGTTCATAAAAAGGTTCCATTCTTGGATTGAACACAACACATACGTTCATGAGAAAGACAGGAATCTTGCATCGACATATTGCCAAAACGAAAAATATTGGATGAAACAAACAAAGGTATAAACCCGCCCTAATGAGACAAGTCCAGGACACTGAAAGGGCATGTGACATGATGCATGGGAGGGAGACACCCCATGGCCGCCGTCTAGACGACACGCATAAAAACATTAAAAGCACCAGTTTGTATAAACTTCACCCTTCATAACATCGACATTTTACTTATCATAGATTTTACAGCATATGTATTATGAAATGCTTATTGGAATTTTTCGCTTATTTTCTTTTGTTTTTCTCGGTTGATAGTCGTGCATTCAACGGGAATATTAGATTCTCAATCGACTCTGACTGGAATACGCCGTAGAGTTTTATTTTTTATGTTAGTAGGTTACATCATTACATAGGTATACCATCTTACTTCTGCTTTGGTTATGAAAAGTTATATAAGTTCTTTTATATACCAATACAAAAAATAATCCCGTAACACATTTTAGTGTTAATTTAAAAATGTAACCTTAGATCAGATAAGAATGGAAAGATCTAGAAAGGTAGTCGGTTACATGAAATTCTAACTGTGTTTGACACCTTCGCGTGTTCCTCGATCTGTACCAGTTGGTACCTTACCCCAGAGCTTCCCTGTTTACTTCCCAAGGTCAAGGCCAATGCGACTCGCGTTTGTTTTTAGCGAATGTTCGTGACCCATACACATTGATCACGGAATGACTATCTGTTGCGTATTGGTAATTTCTTATCTAAAGTCTGTTGTGAAAGGGGTTAAAATGTTAGAGGTAGTTTTTTATTGTGTGTCTTTGACAGAAGATAAATGAAGATAAAACCCCATTATCTTTAACAGAAATAGCTACGACAGTTAATATTGTCAAAAAATCCACCCAGTGTACTTTTATCAGAATTTAAAATAGTGTAACATACACTAAGCATTGCAGTGGGTGTCTTTTTAAAATAACGTGCTTTTATACCGTTCATACTACATGGTACTCGGAATGCTATAAACAGTATTTTTTTATAATTGTATAATATCGAAGTTTCATGTGAGAAGTGATGATGATGATGTCCTCCTAGCCGATTATCGGCTACGGCGGCTGTTCTCATGTAAGGAGACTAGCCAACTACGCAGGACATATTATAGTGCACGAGCATTTGCGCAGACACAGGTGCACTCACTATTCCTTAACTCTCATAGCCCGATGGGACGGTAATCCGACACGACCGGAGAGAGATCAGGCGCAGGACCAACATTTACGTGCTCTCCGATGCACGGGTGTATCAATCACCAGCTTCCAGGCTCCGGGCTGCTTTGTGAAAGTCTTCTAAAACCCACAAAGCGATTTCGGCCCGACTCGGGAATCGAACCCGAGACCACGTGCTCAGCAGCCACACTTGCGACAGCTAGACCAACGAGGCAACGAGGAGTGTGAGAAGTATAGAGGTATTATGACAACATCACAAACATCTTTACGTATGGGACAAAGCGACAAATCATTTAATCTAAATCTGACAATATCATGTACAGAAATAGCAGTATTCTTGCAATATCAGTTTCGGCCATAAAAACGTTTAGTTTCAGCACCGGTGACATCAACTGTCAAGGTCATCTCAATCTGCAGTAAACGTCTATTATCTTATTATGGCATTTTACACACTACTGGAATCTGGATTTAGGGATTATGTAATGTCTTGATATTTTGCATCTACTGAGAGAATTTTGATAAAGAGAAAACATCATGTTAAACCGATGTTGATGCTCTAATCATAATATATTTTGTATGGCAAGCATTGTTTGATGCGTATGTACTGAAAGTGATTAATATTTTTTTCTCCATATTCAGGCAGTTATTTCTCTTTCCAGGTGTGAAAAACTGATGCTAACCTTTCGCTTACTAACAGTCCCAGTTTAATTAGGACGGTTTTTGAAAAAATTGGCTGAAACTTAGACAAATCCAGTGTACAGACCACAATAACAACAACACCTAAAGAAAATAAGTTTTACCTTACAACTAATTAACTAAGTACTAAGAGATAGGCCTGTCCTTCAACTGCAAACCGTGCTTCGCATGGCAAGGTGGTTATCACGTATAGGATAGCATCGTTAATGGGTGCAGCGCGATGCAATGACCTAATCGCACGTGAGAATGGTTCGGTCGCGTGAACTATTCAACTAATACGTTTAATTAGGGTTTTCTTAAGGAGTTGTAAACAAATAGATGATTTATTTGATGGTGATGTCATTGTGCCTTTGACTAACAGATTTTTGTAATAAAAACCTTATGCAGATATGTTTGTCAACGAAAATGAAGAAGGTTCTACGAAATGCACTGAGATCACAGTCGCCGAACAACCTACACAAATAAAGCTTAATTGAAGACATCAAGTCGTATGGAATAGGTACTAAATTATTCGTCACCTCACCGTACCTATTTCTATCCATATCATCTACTTTTTATCCTCGACGACTCTCATTTTTTAATTGATCCGTAGCCTCTCCTTTACAATTGTCTTGTAACCCAATTTCATTGATGTTGTTCATTTTTATTTTGGCGTGAATTTTAAGTCCATTTTAATCATATTCAATTTTAAGTTACCCAGCTCCAAACAATACGAAGAAGCATCTGAAAAAATGAAAAATGAAAAATATTTATTAGAAGTAACAAAGTGTAATGTACAAGAATTGTGTTTGGAGCCTCCTTTTAGACAAACAATGCCTGTGTTAGGAGACTCCGCTCTTCCATATCATAGATAAGGTTACATCATGTTACTTAAAAAAAAAAAAAACAATAAAATAAGAATAAGTACATGCATGTTTTGAAGAAACTTGATGTATTGTTTTGGTTTGTATGTACGGTATGTGTGTGAAATGTAGTGTGGTTCAATATGATAAGATAAGATAATGTGTGGTGTGACGAGTGGAGTGTTGTGATGTGGTGTGGTGTTATGTAGTGTGAAGAGTGGTGTGGTGTTATGTGGTGTGACGAGTGGAGTGGTGTGACGAGTGGAGTGTTGTGATGTGGTGTGGTGTTATGTAGTGTGAGGAGTGGTGTGGTGTTATGTGGTGTGACGAGTGGAGTGTTGTGATGTGGTGAGGTGTTATGTAGTGTGAGGAGTGGTGTGGTGTTATGTGGTGTGAAGAGTGGTGTGGTTTGGAGTGGTGTAGAGAGTGATGTGGTATGGTGATTTGCATAGCTATAGCGTGTGGTTACATTACTCATGAAAAACCAGAAGAGCTTCCGTATCCTCGTAAGAGAGAGACTTAATCCAGTTCACTATCATTTTTTTACAGACATAATAGTTGTGATTGTGTATGTAGATTTTTTTATTAATCCTGTTATATAGCTGTGCTGAGAGATAGTAATATTGTCTACTACTAAATATGGTTTTACATTGGGGAACTATTGCAATTTTATCTTTTCTCCTTTTAGGTTTCTTATTCGCATGATAAGGGAGGGTTTTATGTTTTTTTAGAACTGTTTGGGTTATGTACAGTTTCCTGACTGAGAGTAAATTACTGATGACGTATAAGAATTCAGTGGAGTATCTTTTATTTTTAAAGTACATGACCTTTATAAGTGCTCGTTGTGCACGTTCCAAGTCCATGAATCTAGTTTTGGCTGCCCCACCCCAAATGGGGATACAATACAATAGAACAGACTGTGCTAGGGCAAAGTAGATCTCGTTCAGAAGGTTTCTAGGCTGCTGATCACTCCTCAACAATTTAGTAGGAACCACATGCCTAAGTGTTCTGAAGATCCAGGTAAGCTTTCGAACTCTGGCAGTCACCTGTTCAAGATGAGGGTACCATGAGAGAAGCTGGTCAACCATCACGCCCAAGTATTTGGTTTTAGTGACCCTAGTTAAACATGGACAGTTACAGCTTGATCTGTTTATGTCTCCACATTCACCATCTGCACCAGCCTTAACAGTTATATCCCAAGACAATGGCATGTAACTGCCATGGCTGGTCACATAAACAGCTATGGAAGGCGAGAGCACCATAAGTAATGGCACGTGACCCCATGGCGTATCGCAATGCCATCGGGAGCTGATCTCATCGGGTTATAGGGGGATTGAGTCATTGGAAATGTTATGTGCGGTTTTGTATGATAATATGCTGTTTATAAACAATTGATAGTCTGCTTTCTAATAGTCATGTAGGTAGGTATCTATTGTAGATATTGAAGCACCTGTTTTACTTTCGACTACGTCAAGAATATCAAAATTATATTTAAAAGTTGGTCAGCGACAATAGAAAAAACATATCTACATCGAATATGTAAAATAGTTTATGTGGTTGTAAAATCCACGTCACAGGAAAATCTTTCCCTAAAAGAACATACAACGAGTAAGTGACCACGTATGACAGAATATTTATAAATGGCAACAGGAAAATAAATCAACATACTTAAAAATAAATCATAACAACTCAGAATAAAGGCATGAAATGGTAAAAATAAGCATTGTTTTCGAGAAAAGTCGGTCATGTAGGTATAGCGACATTGTACTGAAGTGGCGATAAACGGAACGATAATAATGTGTTATTGTATAATGATACCGCTGTAGCTGTGGATATCAGATCATTTGGAAGTAAGTGTGATAGAAAGAAAAAATGAATACGACTTGGTTAAGAAAATGAGGTAGGATTGAATGAGAAGGTTTTTTTTTATTAAATGTGTATTGTAAAACTACGAATCCTAAGTTGTTGAGAGGTTAAAGGGGAAAATTCTTTATATTTCCATGTAATTTCAAGACTCAGGTGTGTTTCAATCATTGTTTATAAGGAAAGTTGAAAGTTCCCTTGTCTACAACAGTATTAATTTAGTGTAGTTGCCTTTAATCACAACCTTGATCTGCACATACTTACTTGCAAAAATAAACGAACATACAATCAGACAGATTTCTACGATAAAGATATAAACAAACAAACAAATGTTGAATGAACGCCACATTGAAAATAAAGGCCAAGTTCACGTACAACGCGTTCACACTATCAGAAATTATCAGATTACACTTGTAGAACAAAATAACGCAATTAAAAATAATGCTCTATAAATGGAATTTACCGTAGATCCACATATCGGGGGATTACATATGGATTAGTTGTTTAGATACAATTTACATTCCTAGAATAAGTGTTAGATTATTCAAATGTTTGTTCTAATTCGTAATTTTTATTGTTTTATCCTAGCTAACGATAATACTATTGATAAACAGGAAAAAAATATACGTAGGTAGTTGGAAAAATGGAAATTCAAAGAAGTCATATAAATTAGATAATTATAAGCTATCAGAAAGCGATGAGGACGGATTTCAAATGGTTCATCAGTTTCATAAAAAGCTACGCGATGTCACTGATAAGCTATAAGCTGTACTACGTGATCTTGTCCACGGAGTGAGGTTAGTTTCAAATTAAAATATAGACCAATAGAGAATTACAAGAGTCGCTGAAACCATTTTTGCATTGAGGTTTTATTCTTCAGATGTTTTATGACTAGCTTGCAGTTCTATCTGCTTCTCGAAGGAAAGAACTACTTCCCTCTCTCGGATAAAAAGGATCCTATGTGCTTTTTCAGGCCCCTTATCGTCATAGTGTTGACGTGAGGACGCGACAACGTACTTTTACATTCATAATAGTAGTAATAATTTTGTCGTGGCTGATTTTGCTGCAGACCGTCTCAAAAATAAGATATTTTGGCTAATCACTTTTCATCAATGGATTGATAATATTAGTTCTAACTACTTAAGATTTATAACCATGACACCCAAAAAGGGTAAATTCGAAAAGGAGAAACAAAAAACAAACAAATAATATTTCAATTGACAAGATTTTAAAGCTATATAATATAAAATTAGCATCCGTTATATAGCCGTGGGTGTAGCTTGTCATGTACTTAGTACCCATTTTGACTGGACCAGCCCACACTTATCACAATTACTTTTTATTTGGATAAAGTGATTTCCGAAAAAAATTAAGCTAACGCTCGGGACTTGATTCTCACGATTTTTGTGGAACAGTTGAGGTTCCGCAGTCTTCAACTTTTTGTCTGATTTTTTTATAAATTCAAAGTTGATAAATCTATCAGTAAGTAAATCGATAGTAATCGGTAGCCTCGTCTTTGGAATAAGGACGATGGCAATTTGAAAGTCATTATTTTTACCGATATGTATGTATGTATGAAAAAGTCGTGGTGGCTTAGTGGGTAAATGGCCAACCTCAAGTATGAGGGCACAGGTTCGATCCCAAGTCAGGCAAGTACCAATGCAACTTTTCTAAGTTTGTATGTACTTTCTAAGTATATCTTAGACACCATTGACTGTGTTTCGGATGGCACGTTAAACTGTAGGTCCCGGCTGTCAGTGAACATCCTTGGCAGTCGTTACGGGTAGTCAAAAGCTAGAAAGTCTGACACCAGTCTAACCAAGGGGTATCGGGTTGCCCGGGTTACTGGGTTGAGGAGGTCAGATAGGCAGTCGCTTCTTGTAAAGCACTGGTACTCAGCTGAATCCGGTTAGACTGGAAGCCGACCCCAACATGATTGGGAAAAAAAAGACTCGGAGGATGATGGATATTTTTACCGATATGTACATAGATATACTAAGAAAACATTAGATTCGAATTTTAAGTGTTTTAAGGAAACGCTTTTTTTTTAAGGAAAACGATATCAGAAACTGGTCTAATCAAATACCTAGTACAAGTAGTATAAAGTATATATGTAGTAGGTACCTAGGTTTAGGAACACATACTCTCCTGGTCTGACATCATACATTAACATCAATGTGGATCAAATATAGGTATGCAATGCAATACATCGTTTTATTTCCATCAGATTTTCTTCTACGGAACCCCACATCGTAATCCTTTACCAAATTTAGTATGCACGATCAGAAACCGACTTCCAGCACGTTTCGTCAGGTGTAATTAGTCACACCACCCGTTACGGACTTCAAGTGGGTGGGAATACCACTCAAATTTGCGGTATTCACCTCTCTGTCTTTTTGAGAGGAAAAGAAAGAGTGGGAGGAGTTTGCGCCCGTTACTTCTTTAGTTAATGAAAGCTCCTATTAAGGTAAACCAATTAGTTAAATTAACAAGTTCTATAAGCTTTGTTTACTTTTAGGTATTAATATGATAAGTATATAATCTACATATTTTCAAGTACGCATAACTCCAAGAAAAGTCTGTTATCGAAATAATGAAATTACGATTATATTGACGTATCAGTAATTACAAGGAACTTGAGAAAGAAAACTTTTCCTCAATAAATCGTAATCTGCAGATTAGGAATCTCTTGGAATTGATTATAATTTTAATTCATCTTATTTATTTGATTTAAATATTTGGGACTGGTTTCTGCCCATGGTATCGCCTAGGCTCATATAATAGTTGTGCCTAGGGAACAAACAAATGACGTTTCTGGACATATTACATGCTTAAATAATTACATGATAATCAATCGAAGCTTCACATCTACATTATAATGTTTCATAATTAGCAGTAGAAGGAAAATGTCTTTCCAAAAAAAGGAAACAATTCCTGGCAATTGTATGAATCACTGATATATTTTATGTGATAGTCTTGATTTCACATAAAACTCTAATTGAAATCAAAGCATATATGGCCTTACTACAAAAACTTTAACCACTGTTTTACACTTGTCTAAAAAAAATGTGGCTCCAAAATGAACCATATGTCAACGTCATAATTTGACATTTTTTTAGACAAGCCTTAAACTGACGTTAAAAAGTTTTTGTGGTAAGACGGTTGGTGTTTATAATCGTGATAAGCGATACCAATCGAAGAGCAGGACAGGTGCTGGTTGTCTTATATTCCGATATATTTATAACCAAAATGAAATTAAAAACCCTGTGATGATGTGACGTTTTGGTACATGGTTAAACTTTTGACAATGACCGTAACAAATGGAAACCCAAGACATTTAGTATTCTGGGAAATACCATACGGAAAATAGTTAACACATTGCGCGATTCAGGCAATAAATGTTTGTATACGATAGACCAGCGGTTCCCGAATTCTTTTGGCTTCGGAACCCTTTTCGTTTCACCATTTTTCGGCGGAACCTTTGCTTAAATAAGAAGTAAACTAAAGACGTAAATACACTTAGGTACGACTCGTGGCGTGTGGTAGCGCACCAAATGGTTGTATGGTTAGAGACATACTTATTCATTATACTCAGGCGTAGCATGGCTATCTGCTACACGGGCCAGAAAACAATTTAGCCGCCTTTGACTTTGTGTATTATGTGAATAGTTTTCAGTTTGAAGACTGACAAAGTAAACGCAAAAAGAAATAGATTAGGTTTGTACAGGTGCGAGGCGAGCGAGCGCGATTTTTTTTTACTAAAAGAAGAAGTTCTATGCATCCGCTAGCATTGAAAGACATTCAGTGGTAGCTGGTATCGCGAGCGAAGCGAGCGCGATTTTTTTTTAGTTTTTATACACAAAATAAACAAACCCACTGTAAATTAATAAGGTCTTAAAAAAGTACAATATCCACACAAAAAAGCAAATGAATAAGCAGCTAGCGAAGAAAGCGCTATTGCTTTTTCTGAACCAGGAATAAAAAATAAACATCAAAGGAAACCTCGACGGAAGAGCGCGAAATTTTTTCGGTGTTTTATACTTGAGCAATTAAACGAATATAAAAGCATCACACCTAACATGGAGACGCGAGCGAAGCGAGCGCCAAATTTTCGGATTCGCGGAGGTGCAAAAATTGGAAATAATGTCACACTTTGATTCATGGTAAAATAGCCTCTGGAAATACTCGTATGCCGTGTCATTTCACGTCCTGTCAAATGTATGAAAACGTATAATCCTGGCGATGCAATAAGCCCAAAAAATGCGGTGATTTTTGGCCGACTCGCTACCTACTTTTGCCGATTGCCGAAGACCTGGAGGTATTAAGTTAAGTTTTAGTTTATCTACAATTTGTAAAAAACGGAATTAAATTATCTGCTGCCGTGGCCTTCCCCCGCCACTTGTCGCGAAAGTACGAGACTTACACTCCCGAGTGGTACCCACCTACATGGTGCCTAAATGGAATTTTGGAATGCGACATTTAAAACAATTTTATTGAAAATGAATAATAATTTAATATTGTCAAAAGTGAAACGATTTACCATATGGAAATCTTGAATTTTCCGCGGAACCCCTGAGGGCCTGTCACGGAACCTCAGGGTTCCGCGGAACCCCATTTGGGAATCGCTGCGATAGACAGTAGCAGCGCTTCGACCACTTGACCCAGAACATCAGTATCGTAGACTATAGTAACAAAATTATTTGTTGATATAGTACTTAGCTACAGCACTATATCACTTAAAGCATGGTTAGCATTTAGGAATGTATGGGACCAACAATGCCATGTGACGAAATACTGGGCCACTGAAATATAGGACTGATTGTCATCGACTCGCCTAGATGGGTCCAACAGAAGGTGTGAAGGTGTAAGATTTCGATTTTTGATATTGGACATTGTTGCGCCACTTCTTTTTCCCAGCAAAACACACAGGAAATGGCGAAGGGAGTTTTTGTTGGCTGTCCTATGTAGTATTTGACTTTCTGAAAGTACTTATTTTCCAGCCTATTTTGAATAAACGCATGTTGATTGATTGATTAGCATCAAAGTTTTTGTAAAAACCCTAAATGGTAAGGTCACCTGTTTCTATTACTAATCCGATAGTAATATCCGTTTCCATATCATTCGCCTTGTAAATAGAGCAAACATTACTAATAGTACATAATCTAGAAGGTTTATTGTGGGTAGTCTTAGGGTGCGTCTAATCATTGCCCTGTCAGCCATATCTAATAATATTCAGATTCTTTTGTGTTGACGTTCATTTCTTTTTACAATTTGTTTAATTTCCTTCCTTGTGTGGTTTTTGTCACAGAATTCGTCTTAGGAATAGCAGTAGCGTTAAGGGGAAGTTTTTGATCTGCGTCACGTCAATGTCCATTTGGGACTCATTAATTAAGGCTTTGTGCGAGCTCATTGATGATATCATCAAACCCTCTATTTGCAATACTCGTAGACACCTTAGTTCTTATGGAAAGTGCTAAGCTACTATATTATCCTCGTATAAGACTTACCCTCCTGCATCTCCACTGCACAGCTGTTTGATTAGTCTGGTCACTTCACAACGATCTGGTGCCATTGAGATCTGTGAACAAATGATATTTCATTAATTTCCTTTCCTTTAGTAAATACGAGTACTCTTTCTCCTATTTGAACTGCGATTTTCATCGATTATCAACAATCAAGGTGAAGATCAACAATGATTTCAGATTATATTGTTCTGGAATAATACGTAGTCGTAAAATAACAATGTAATATTCCGCTACCATGATTGAATTTTAGTTATTGTTACGCATTAGATCTGAAGATTTTATAGCAAATGTGTCTGAGAAGTTTTGTTTTGGCTTTTTAGCACAACAAGCTTTGCATTTTTCAGAGCTTTTACTTCATTATCCATCAAGGTTTAGTTAAAGTATGCTGATATCCCACCATTTATTGAAGGATACTGTCCCCCATTAGTAACGAATAATAAAAGTGACTCAGCTTAATTAACATCTCTAATGAAGTGTCGACCACCACATAAAGATGTCCATACAAAAAGTTGCAAAAAACTGCTAAATGATCCAATTTCTTCGACAATATCGGTACAGATCGAGGGCCGGAGCGTGCAGTCCGAATGCACGATTACGTCATGTCGCGATAAGGGGCCGGTGTCTCGACGCGCCGGCAACCGGGCCAGTCAACGCCGACCACCAGCACAGGACACACGTGAACACAGACATGGTAAGTGTTTATAAACTTTTGTAGCTACGTATTATTTTTAATGTTACGATGAACAATATTGGCCAGTTGAAAAGTATTTTCATGATTGTGAGAATTTAGATAGTGTTCAAGCGAAGGATGTCTAAGATTAGAATGGTGTTTTGACAAAATCTGTGAAATTTGAGCGGTCCAGTGTTTTAAGGAGTTTATAGTTTGGCGTATAAAGAATCGTTAAATTAAAATTGTGTTTTTTTATGTTTTGTTTCGTCAGAAAGAATTTGTAAATATAGATACGTGACATTGTTTAAGCCATACGGAATAATTTAAAAGGAAAATTAATTCATGAAAATGAACAAGGTCACATAAAATTGACTTTATCCTAATTTCTTTAAATATAAAACGCTAGACCGGTTTTAGTTTTTGCAAAGGTTAGTCTTTTTTAATACATGGAGCCTTTTGTTTATTCGGTTAAGGTTGATCCCAACCTGAAAAAAGCATGTGTATAAAAACGCAGCAACAGTGTGGCTCTTTACAACGAATTAAAACAAAATGTTTATTTCCTAGTGAATAGCATATCTGGAACAAATCAGTGTGCACTGAAACAGTTGATGTAATTGAGAGGAATGTGCATCTAATCAGCGGGATGCTATCCACATCTGTTTGCTACTGAGTCTGACGTGACACGATACTGGACTATTAATTGACCACCAAGTAGACACTTTATTGATATCAATACAATAATTGACTGGTGTAGTACACATTTAGAAATAAATGGTAAACATAACATAGTCTACATAGCAATAGGGAATGATAATAATGAAGACTTCAATGTAATTGAAGTTTCAACTGTAAGACCCCACTTATTATCGGCTTTAAAAAGTGTTTCTGATAACTAAACATAAAGGATGACAATTAGATAACCAAATGTTCTTATATGATAAAAACAGTTATGTAAAATAATAAGCAATTGGAATCAATAATGCGAATCAACAACGCAAAACATTTATCTAGTGACAAACTTTTAATGGAATCAAATTCCAATAATAGAGATTAGATTAAGCAATATCAACCATATTACATCACACTACTTGCACTTACATCAATATATGAAAAACATGATAAATAAAATGAAAAGCTAAATCTATAACAGAGCTGTGAAGGCCGAGACGATAAAGTTTAGAAGCACAACAATAATGGACATCAAAATAGGTAGTTATAAATACCGTGTGTTTATGAGTCCAACTCGGGATCCTTCCAAATAATTTGCAAATCTCTAGCATCTGCTTTTACTACAACTAGCTGCTGTAGTTCTAGTGAATTTTTCCATGCCACATAAAATAAATGCTTTGAATCCGTTTTTAAAATTGGGACAAGTCTGTAGGTTGACATTTTTGACGGACATTTCGGCTTGTTATAAAACTCTTTTAATAATGGGCACAGGAGCAGCTGTTGTTGTTACGATTCCGCGAAACTTGTCGTGTTGTGGAAATATTACAGGAAAATTGAGATTTTTTACTACGGAGCCATTTATAATTAAGTGTTGTGATAATACTTATTAGTAACGGTAATTAATGCCATAGATTTTAATATAAAATGTTACCACTCTAATAAAAGTTTACACGAAACTAAAACGAATCTATTAGATCATAGTAAAACTTGTAGTTTCAAATAACCTAAATACCGATCGGACCCACTTAACATCAGTCAACATTCCAAACAACTTACAAAACAAAAATACACAAATAATTGTACGATTAATGTTAGTAAATTAATAAACTTACTTATAGAAGAATAGACAAGGAAAACAAATTACATGCCGCGGGTCAGGCACGCATGATTCAACAGTTATTTTTGCGAGATAAACTCGGTTCCGAGTATTTGCAATGTTTCAGTAAAATAAAAACAAACTGTTCACCTGTTTGCAAATGTATGTTACGATGACGTAGAAATTACTTCATCGAGTGTTTTTTTTACGTATACAGAATAATTTAATTAATTTAACGCAGCGACGGTGAGGAAGTTTAAAAATTATTAGGGCATAATTCTTTAGTTTGTGGACATTATGTAAAAAAAAAAAAAATATTTTTTTGCAAAATCGAGAAAAAAATAATAGTGATATAATTAAGCCTAATTAAAAACATTAGCATTCAACAAACATAACCCACAACAAATCAACCAAGAAACATTTTAAAAAGGTTTGTCATGGTACTAAATGTAGCTAACAGTTTTATTATCAATACAAAACATTTCCACAAGTAGCAGAAACCCATAAAATGGAACCATTGTTGAGTATTGGTATGGCGTCTCGCAAGGCACGGTCATAGGTCACACACTCCCTCACGCCGGCTGCCCGTGACCTTGGCCAGGTCGTCTGGTGACGAGATAATCCGTTTTGTATGCAAAACAGGATCTATATTATCAGGCTTTAGAGGAAATATGGACGATAAGAATATTTGGGATTTTAGATTAATAGTGCATCAATGTTATGTGAAGTTTAAAGTGTCTGCAGGGACCTACAATTGTGTAGAATCATGGGAATCTCCACATAATACGAGTATGAAGTGACTATATGGCTGATTAACTGGCAGAAAACTTTAAGATTACAAAATACAGTTGTTCCTAATCGTCAACATTATCATCTCTCTTGGCCAATTTGAAGTAGCTATTATTATTTCACTTAGATACAAACGCAACACTTTACATACACCATACATTTATTTTCAAGTTACAAACATACCACTACACTAAGTTTCCCCGTGTTAGTCACTCCCTTACTAATAGCACATGTCTCTATATCCAGCTGCCCGCTCGGGCTTGTTTCACATTCGCTTCACTAATTTATTGGCGTTGCGACATTTCTCCGCCATTTGGGATTACACACGCCCCGTGTATTAGTAGATTATTATTCGTCAGGTGTGGTTTTATTGCTAGTTGTAGAAGTACTAACAAATGCTACATTACAATGTATTGGTAGGTACTCGGACAAAAATTTACTGTCATAAAAATTGAATGTTTGCCCATCTTTAGCTTATTTTTTATTTGTCTCCTGGCTACCATTAAGTATGGAAATTAATAAATTCCTACGACATCGCACTATTACCATTGGGAATATGGGAAAATATGGTACAGTTCTGGGTTTGAAATTATCGAATTTAATTACAGTGTTATCGATATTATTGTACTGCAATCATTTCTTTTCCTCCGGTGTAAGCAGATGGTTATCGTTCCATCGATATAGTGTCGTCTCAATGTGAAGGTTAGATATGCATCATTGTTTCCTCACATGAATATTGTGGTCACGATTTCCTTCCTAAGCAAACTCCATTAAATGAAAACTGTCAACTTGTTAGTAACCCAACTGTACTTATGTACTCGTATTAGTTACATCAATATTGTCACAAAGTATGAACCTGATATTTTTAAACAAGCATTTACTCATGTAGCGTTAATGCTTCACGGTAATAATATTAAAAGCGGTTGTATATACGAGGCTAATATTATTGCTACTAATGTATTATTTATTTTAATTTGGGATTTACTTGAACTGCAATCAACGCCTCAAAACTCAAATAATTTCTAAGCTTGTTAATTTTTATTCAGTCCGTTCAGTATTTTTTGCATATCTTCTTTTAATCTTAATCTATCCTTATTCATACTAAGAACCCTCTGACATAACCTTACAAAAATACATGTCCGTCCACGACCGGTCGTTGTCCGTACAATTTACAAACACTTCACGTCTAAGTAATATTCAGATGATCGATGGTCAGGTGTCGCGGCGAGTGCCAACATTGGCAAGATTTAGTGATTATAGTACGAGAAATATGAAATTGTAGCTGAGACTTGGGAGAAATGGGTTAACTTTCGTGTTGATAGCTGACTTATTTATAATCGGGGCGTGAGTATAGATGATATATAATAAATATTCTAAGGCCAAATCTGCATAGACTACAGGAGTGAACGAAAATCAAGACAATTAATTATAAACTCCAATAATTAACTAATTTGGATTATAAACTCCATGTTCAGTCATGTTGTCTGTCAGACTATATTTCATCATGTTATGAGTGTCAGTTATCAGTCTTGTCAAAACGTTTTCTTTATAACATCAATCAACGGAATGACAAACCCGGCACGCGTTTAAATCGCAAGTTAGTCACGAGTACGCAAAAAATGTAAATCTTGTTAAAATACCGATTGGTGTAGTCGGAAGGAATTTCCGGAGCTATGTTGCTTCCAAATGTTTTATCATTAATCATTGAAGAGGCCCAGTTTGTTGTCGTTTTATATGGCCAACAAGAGAGTGATCTGCATGATGGCAGAAATGTTTCGCACGATTATTAGCAGGACCCATACAACGAATAGTGTGCTAAAGTTGTGTGTGGGTAAATGGAGAACAACTGTTTCAAAAAGAAGTTAACTAGCGGAAATCTCCGCAGCAGACTCGGTAAAACGAAAAATTTCGTCGTAATCAAGCTTGGAACGGTCAGCCGAAAAATCCTTGGTCCGAAATCTATGGTGAAAATAGAGATTTTATTCGTACCAATAATTCCATGATAAATATTCAGGTGTTGGCGGGATTGCCAACGCTACGGCATGACTAAGTGTTGTACAAATCCGAGTCGGACGGTGATGCGTATCTATTATTGTTACAATTGTGTTCGTTAGTGTCGTGTGTAGCGAGCTTTATTGTGGAATAGAATTTTGCTTACAAATCCGTTCTCGCGTAATCGGCTTGACATTCGATGTCTGCTCGACCTTTAAGGTATGTTAGGTGTTGCGAAAAAGGGGTCATATTCTTTTGGCATGAAAATTGAGTAAAGAAATTTCGTGTGTAAACAGGATGAGAACAGATCTAGGTAGACATAAAAGTAGGGAATATGTATGATAAACGTGAAGGACTTACCAAGGAAAGATTAAGATCTCATATAAAGCCAGATAAAGACGGAGACAAAGTTTCCAGTTAAAATAGGTATAGGTAAAAGTTACAAAAAACAAAATCCATAGTAAAATTGTTTATAGGAAGGTTTAGTGATGCTTTATCCTCATAATAACACAGATGGAGTACAAATGTGATCGCGTAAACATACATACACAGAATCTTGTGATTTATTTCTAAAAGGGGAAAAATTGAATATACCTGATGGAAACCATTTAGAACAAGAAGGAGGTGCTAACGCAATTCTTTTAAGATGAGACGAGAACGTGTCGTAGAAAATTGATTTGTGTGACTTACATGAACAATTTGAACGTCGTGAAAAGAGTGCGGAATAAAAGGCTAATAATAATAACATTATAGCAAACAGACAGAACTATAAACACAGACATACAGACTTGTATGGACAATCATTTGTAGAAAATACTGCCACTATGATGTGTAGTACATGCAATGCATACCGACTAGAAAGAGTTGATAACAATGTCTGTCAAATTAATTCTTCAGATGCGTAACGACAGGTCTAATTAAATAAATCACTGAGCAATTAGCAATTAATTAACTGAGACAATCTTTGGCAGTAGGCCGAAGACGAAATGAAGAAATTGCGCGATCATACAATGATTTAACAGCTGTAGATCAAATTCACAGCTTACATGTGTGAAAACAGTGATACAAGTCTAGAGTAGAAACACCGATTTAAATACCACAAACTGATCTCGTGAAAATGTAGTATTTCTGTAAATGCGAGAAAAAAATTACAGTTTATCTAAAGAACGATTGTCTAAATTTTTCTGGCATTGGAATTAACATTAGTGGTATTTTTGTCCCGTCGCTTAAGATTGACACAATAAAACTATTAATACGACACTCCGTTGTAGTGATGGGACACGTGCGATTGTTACGTTAAGTGCTACGGGAAATGGTAATGATTACATGGAAGACATTATTTTCAGTAAAATTCACTAATTGAGCACAACTGGAGCTTTGGCATTAATAAAATAATCGATATTGTTAGAAAACAGTGGTAACTTAGTCACTGTTAGTTCCTCTGGTCAAAGTATGCAAGAACTAAACAGGAAAAATACCGCAAAAAATTTTGCATAATTAAATTGTCGTGGGAATACAGTAATAACAGTCCAATGTAAGTAATTTCCAAAGGTGCTTGAACTTTTGATGATTCACTTTGTTGGAAAAAATAAAGGAGAAAAGATCATGAACAAATAACACACTACAACATAATTGATATGACATAACGTCCATTTAATTAAAGTTCAGAAGGTAGTTTAGTAGTAATTAAAAACACCTACATGGCATGTTTTTGGACACATTAGTCATACAAAAAACTTACAAATTAATGATCTGTTGTTTCTATTATTGATTTGATGGCACGCGACTTAAATGGCGTACCGGTGGGATTTCCGTTTCTGAGTTCAAGGTTGCAAACAAACAAGCGATGAATCTTCGCTATTTTTTTTTATGAGGAACTATGTATGTGAAAATATCGAAATGTCTGATTATTTTATTTAAATTATATTTACTACCCACGGTATGAGAAATAGGTATACGTTAAGCAAGTTTTTTAGGACCAATACAAAAGGTTCGTACGTATTTGGTAACGTTCATTTAGCCATGTCAATCAGGCTTAGTATTCATTGAATAGATTTTTTAAATAATTGTTTTAGTAATAACCCAGATTTACATTCTAAATGCAATAGATTAATCATATCCCACAAATCAAAAACCGCACGCAAATATTATTAGTTCATAGAATATTTTCCAGTTGTATTTTCGCCTTTCCCGTTCATTTATTTATCATTACCTATTTAATTACCTACGGCTTGTTCATAAATATTTTTCCTTTCCATATATCACCTGGTTACAAATGATTCACTCATAATTATATTTGGACAAGCCTCAAACATTTGCATAAATAACCAGTTTGTTTAACTACACTTAATGTGTGAAGCTTAGAATACATAATATACTAATATTTAATACATAATGCGTATATTTTAATACATTATTGCATTTATGGTGTTAAATTACTAATAAATTATTGTTTTTACGGCTTACTTAATGGATTAAAAGTGGTAACACGTGCGAAAAAACTTTCAAATTGAATATCCTCATTTCTCATCCTGTATGAATTCATACTTTACCTGTGCTATTCAAAATATACTGCGTAGTTAATTGGCATTGCTGAAATTGTATTTTTAAACACAGTTCAATATTTCACAATACAAAACATATACTTTAACATTGAAAACATAACTCTTTTTACGTAGCGGTATAAAAATAACGTTTAACTAATTTAGCCGTTAATTATATATTTTTAATGTATTTATACAGTATTTTTAAATATTAACCCTCTGTTTCACGCAGTGGTATAAAAATATCGAATAGTTTTATAGTGACTTGTATAATCGCCACGCGTCTACATCGCCCAGCACTAGCGCGAGAGGTCGTCGCGTATACAATGCGTCCCACGCGCGAACTATTTCAGATTTTGTATAGCAAGCGATGCAGGGCTGCATCGCAAGGTTACAACGTGTTTATGTTGTGAGACTAACTGACATTGCAAATCTAGGAGAAATCAGGCTTTAATTCTGTAGCATGGCAGAAATTTCAGGTGAATTTAATTGAAAAAAGTTGGTCAGTAAAACGTTTTATGCATCCATGCAAAAAATTTACTCTATCAAAGTCTGTAACATCATCTCTAGAGTTATGATCGATAGTAACATGTTCGAATTCATCTTCTTGACGAGTCGATAGCAGAAACATATATTTTATATAACCATTGTTGTGCTACGCATAAGACCATTGTGCCACATAGTTAAAAATCAACTGAAATAATCTTTTTTTTTTAAGTCTAATGAACTAATAAACTAAAAATACGTCCACAATAAATTAAACGTCTAATTCGAACATTAATGATTAATAAATTGTCTTCAAAATACAGCCCATTTCACCTTTCTACGCGTAATGTTTAAATAGTAAGAAGATTTAGGGGGCCTCAGAATCGCGTGGGCACGCCTGGTCTCTATGTTATAAAAAAAATCACGTCTAAATGAAACCGGGCAAGTAGATTTATAATATAATTCTTTCGTAGAAGAACGAGCTTTAGAAACAAAAAGATAAAAGAGGTGAAATTGCAAGTTACGTAATGAAAAATCTAAAAGCAGCAGAATTTGTTGCAAATCGAGTTCAAAGAATTTTTCGTAATTGTAGCAATGGAAACTAAAATAAAGCTCATTTACTGAAAAGTATTCTCTATCTCTGTAAAATAAAGCGTCTCAAGTCACTTGCTCAAAGAAAACAGTGGTTAGTGACGCGGATAGGATTCTCTACTTATCCTTGAATAAAAAAAAAAATATCCGCAGAACCCACCTATTGTAAACAAAATTAAATATTAAGAAGAGATCATTAACCCGAATAAACGCAAAACCTATTCCAAAATACTTTTACACTCAAAACCCACGTGAGTATAGTGTCCTACATTTCTGACATTAATAGTGCACCGGTCTACAATCCTTGGACTTTAAGCCATAGATAATAATAATTTTACATCACTTTTCATAGGTATTTATTTACATTAACAGATCCTGAAAATGAAATCGTAAACGTTGAATTATTTCGAATGTGCATATTGTTGATTATTGTGTTTTTATTGATTTTAGAATATTTGATACCTACGTCACGCTATTAGTTAAACAGTGTTCTGTTTCAAGATGTCTCTGTGGAATTACACATATTTCGAGCCATCTTCTTCTTTCCTTTTCTTTAATGCTGGTTCAATTCTTCTCTGTCAATGGTTAAACTAACATACTACTACCTCCTTATTCATGTGATCTCTCAGACAATCCATGCGTCTCAATCATCATGCTCAATTAAACACTTTCTTTGTGGCGTTTACCTAATTCATCCCTCTACATTACATGCCCATAGTAACAACTACTATACTCTATCCACGGAAGCAAGAGCTAAAAGGTAAACAAAGAATGACAGTTTTTCAAGATGGCGGTATAACCCGACCGATGACAAAACGTCACATTTTTGTGTAAAATGTTCGCAGTATCTGTGATTTTGTCATCGGTCGGGTTATACCGCCATCTTGAAAAACTGTCATTCTTTGTTTACCTTTTAGCTCTTGCTTCCGTGGATAGAGTATAGCCATGGAGCCGTGAAAGTAATATAAGCCAACAAACTAGCATTTGATATTAGTACCTAGATAAAAGATAAACAGTTGTCTAATAGTAAAAAGGTACTAAAGTGAATAGACTTATTTGTTTTCGGCGCTATATAGAACTAATAAAGATAACTAGAGCTATAATCAACGGTTATCGATAATATTAACGTTGGTTACTCAGCCTTTATCTATTGTTTTCGTGGAAACTTATTTTTTGGTTTTCAGTTATATGCGTAGTAAGAAAATAGTCATTGTTAAACGGTAATGATCCGTTTTGCGATTGTTTATTTATCATTCGTTACTTTTGAATTTACTATTTTATAACCTATAGTAAAAATAAATCGATGAGAATTATGGTCTTTTCATACTGAAGCATTTCTTTAGTATATTTTCAGATTACCGTGTAGCGTCATATTATAGTATAGAAAATCAAGCAGAACGTCTTTAATTTTCATTCATTCCTTAGAAAATCACTGCTCTTTGTTTCAAAATAAAGGTCCGTGATTATGGTAAATAACACTATTATATCCCGTGTTGTTGCTTGGACGATATAAACGCATTTCCTTGAAGATTTTCCTGCAGTAATATATCTTGATATCATTGTAAACTATCGTATCTTATTGAGAGGTTTATCTTAAGTATGTGTGGCATACGACTTGTTTACACTTAATTGTGCAATTTCACGCTCTATTTGTTAACTTATTAATAAGTTTATCGATGTCAATAATATTGAATTTAATATTATCATTTGACCTTGACATTAACAAGGTCAACTAGGTCAAATACATTAGCACAGAAGCCTGGTGCCCCTTTAGATTCAATAAGAACCTAATGGCTGTCCTAAATAAAATCATTTCCGCTTATCCATAATAGGAACGTCACACAAACCAAATAGTCTTTTAGAAGTCATAGCAAACAACTTTGCTTTGACGAATGTGGGTATGTATTAGTAAACAATGTTCCGTGTTTGCAATAAAAAATTACAGAGTTTAAATATGGTGTCAAAGAATCCATGAAATCTATCCAAGTTTTTGTCTAGAACAAATACGTTTTGCACGACCAAAAAAATTTATAGCAGATATATACTACAAAATCATTCAAAGCTATCATACACACGCAACAAAATCATTCAGGCTTAATTAATCAATTGTTAATTAATGAATCAATTGTACTCAATACAATGTCCCAAAACTACAAACCCGAATACAAGTCGGCATTCTTTCAAGCCCAAACCAGTAGAAGGACCATGTCCTTACTCCTTAATGGGGCCCTACCCGAACGGTTACAGAGCTCCACAAGGAAAGCAAACAAAAGAAATTGTCGGACGTATATAGACGGCCTAAAAACGCTCCACGTTTAATGCTGATGCCTTGACCTTGTGAGCGCCCTACATCCCAACTGGATTGTGTGGGCTAAGGTAGGAGCGACAGCGGTTTAGAGGTGTTCAATGTGTTGATATTTAGAGCTGTTTGCAAACATTGCCACAGCTAAAGAGAAGAAAAGTTACTAGTGTCAATAGTGTCATTCAGCCTTACTTATAAACGTGAATTAAATATAAGTAATACTTAAGGGTTGCTTAAGAAAATTCTTACTTATAAACGTTGCTTAAGCATGTCTTAACTAACATTTAATCACTGCTTAAGACTTTAAGTAGTGATTAGTTAAAATGTTGCTTAGAAGGTGATTAGAGATTTTATAAGTAAGGGGGTAAGTCTACAATACTTACGGCCAGTTTCTTCATCAAAAGTTAAAGTTAAAGTAATGTCTAAAGTAAAAGTAACGGTCAAATTCGTTTTTTCAAGGCTAAAGTGACAGCAAAACTAATAGAAAAATTGAATTTGACCGTTACTTTTACTTTAGACATTACTTTGACTTTTACTTTGGTTTTAATGGTGCTCCCACATTGCCGTTATAAAATGTTTGTAAACATTTTATAACACCAAAACATTTACTGACAAATGTTAACAATTGTTGCACTTTGTTAGAAACTGTTACATGCTATAAGTGCTCCTACATTGATGGAAAATGTTTAAACATTTTATAACATCTAGTATTGGCTCGCAGTTTGGTTTCGCCTTCTGAGGGCCGAGGACGTCTACACGGAAATGGAAGAAGATTTGCTCATTGGAATAGCTTTTATTTTTTGTTTAAAAAAGAAGAAAAAGCGCTCTTATTGGATGCGTTAAACGCTAAAAGCTAGAGGAAAATATAGTGCCACAGACTATCTCAAGGATTTGGGTATTGACGGTTGCTTAAAAGATTTTATAAGAATGAACAGTTCCGAATTTGAATATCTACAAAATTTGATTGGGGCAAAAATAGGCAAACGAGACACTACATTTAGAAAATCTTTAAGTGTGACGGAAAGACTTGCGGTAACGTTAAGATTTTTGGCAACTCTAACCCCCACCGCACCGCACCGCCTATCTCGCCATCACCCTTATAAAATGTTTACTAACATTACTAAACATTTTCTAACGGCAATGTGGGAGCACCATAACTTTTGATGAAGAAACTGGCTGTTAAACGAAAAAAAGGAATATTGGTTGTGAGAATTTGGTGATGTAGGATACTAGGAGAATGTTAAAAATAAGATGAACCACTAGCTAGATTTCATGAAAATCAATCGCAGCCACGAAACCTTTTGTGTCAGTATTCTGTACATATAATCAGTAGTCAACGTTTTCAACTTTACAGTAGATTTAGCAGTTTAAAAAGTTGAACGTAAGGTTTCGGATCCTAAGATCCAAACATTCTTGAAGGAAACTCCCGCTGTAATTCTACATTTTCTACCACAAAAGTGCGTACTATTCCTTCTGCCGAACTTGATAGTGACACGCTTGACATTGTATCCAACACTTTACGGGCTGGCATGCGAGATACATTTGTTTAGATTAAGGACCCAGTCTAGCATTGTTCGCGAGCGATCTAGAAATAAATGTTAGTGATGTAGGTAAAGCAGGTGCGTGGGAAGTTATAGACTGACTGTCAATGCGTTGCAGTGTATCTTAAAGATCCCCTATTGATGTAAAACTAATCATGCTTAAAATTTTTGTTGGACTTATTTAGGAATAAAATTCTATAGAATTCTACTTTAACCTAGCCTTTGTAATCAACATCCCACTCCAATACTTCCGTCCGTTTTCCTAGAAGATTCTAAGAATACATGGAAGCATGGAACTTCACAATACAAACAGACTCTAGAATATGCAAAAATAAACTTTTATCGTCGTTACTCATCCGTCGTCAATGACAGTGACCGTGAATTAATTCCGAGCTTTAAGAATGCCAAACACGGCATTGTGTCGGTTACATAAGTCTCGATCAAGTAAGTGTGACAAATGTGAGTAATCGCGAGCGTGACGTGGTAAGTAGACTCGCCTACACCTTCCCGTAGCTTGGTCGCCGATCTGTTCCCGTTTCGGGTAATATTTATGAGTGGATGACTAGCTGCTTTGAGATGATGAAATAATTGTAGTTTTGTGACATTAATAGAATCACATGGAGTTATAATGCAGGCATGAATTCGGACAAACTGCATTTATAAACTATCAATTTACTGTTGCGCGTTTTTACAGAAAATGATTCCTTTAGAAGATTTTTCGTCTTTTTTTAAAAAGCATTTTGACAATATTATTAGGATTGCAAATCTGACAAACTGATGCAAAGTAGTCTGTCCGTCCAGTTTGTCTGTTGAGTATGCACCTGTTCTTGTTTCTGATTCATGTGAAACAAACTGACATCCAAAAAGGATTTTCATGTAGGCACTTAAACTGTAGTTAATTGATGCAAGTATGAGTAATTTCCCGTAAGATAACCCGCGATATGGAGGGTACTGATTGATCGAAAAGCATTTATTTTACAAATTACCTGTATCAATAAATAAAAAGAGGTTAACCCAAGAAAATAAATGAGCACAAAACTTGTATGTAAGGTTAGAGTTCAAAATGCACAGGATGAAATGGTCTCAATTTTTTACAAGAAGAAAATAATATAACAAAAATACTTGGACAGGTCAAAAATACATTTAACCTTTTGATTAACGAAAGGCCAATTCTACTCATAATTTCAATGCTACAAAAGAAATACCAGACTGCACTGTCCACAATGAATAAATTCTTAAAATAACACTGACCGCATCACTGCTTATAAACAACAGTAAAAAAAACGATACGTATTTATAAATCATTATTATTCTCTCTCCGTCCTCTCATTAGAATAAATTTGTGTTGCCAATTGCATTATTATGTCATAATTCGTACTACGTATATTATATGCACCACATAAATATGACTATGGATATAGTCGTCTTTGTAAAACGTCTTATGACGTGGTCCCCAAATAAGGATAGTGTCATGGAGAACAAAATGACTAGCGGAGATGTTATAACGCAAAATCTCCTAAGTAGAGCGCCAAAATGCGAGTGTGCGGGGGAGGAGGAACGTTACTAGCTCCACTTTTACACGCATTCTATGGAACCCGACCATTATTTTCAAAATAAAATCACCAATTAATAAACAGTAATCTTTAGCAGAGAAGCGCCTAGTCAGTTCTAGTAACTGATCACGCCTACCGTACGTTGCTTGACTTACAAGAAGACGCCTGACCTACCTTCCTTATGGCATCTCCGCTATCTTTCCTTCCTCCATGAATAGTGGCTATTGGGACGAATAACTTTTTTATCACTATAGTGGGTATGGTGTGATGTCATAGCTTGAATTTTATCAAATGGTATCTTAGATATCGGTGTTATCGGCTTGCATTGAACGTTCGAGGTCAATGTTAGGTCTTGTATGTATTTTTTGTGTTACTAACCGTTGGTTGTGAGTTGTGACCTTTTAAATACTAATTGGTATCTGGATGGAGCTACAATATTTTGCTCTTTTTATAGCTTATTTAGAACTTGTTTTGGCTTTATCAGTATAGGTATTATGTAGTGGTATAAAAAATAAATCGTAGTTGTGGCAATGTTTTTGGCAATATATCATAATCATATTGTAGGTAAATATCGGTGGTAAGGTAAAGCTAGGAATAATTAATTATTAACTACTGGCCTGGCTCATGTTTGTGTCACAGAATTTTCCTTATTGTATAATTAATCTGTGGTGTAATGCAGGTAAACGGTCACTTGTATGGCATAAATATCACTATTTATCATCATTTGTTAGTTATCTATTAATAACAGGTTCGTTTTAAATAGGTAAACAACTGTCTAGCCAAACAAGAACGACCATAAAAGTTTACATGACTCTTTTCGCTTTGAAGAAGTTTTAAACCCACAATGTGTTGCAAGATTTTATCTAAAAACATAGTTCTATCCAAAAAGGGTTGTGTTTGACCTGGGTTCTTCAATTATATATGTTTAACTAAAAGGTACTTGTAATATTAATCTATTATTGTAACTAATGGGATGTTTTTTTGTTTTGTTACAGTCGACCAAAGTAGAAGCCCCCGCTGTTTGCAACAGCTGTAACTCAGTCATCAATGGAAGAGTAAGTATTTTATTGTATCTTTTGTTACACAAGATCGTGACTTAGTAAATTGAAGCCCTAGGGCAATATTTTCAGGAGTACTTATAAATACATAGAGAATTACAGACAATATGTAATTCAAATCTTTCTCGCTATAGAATTATGAAGATTTAATGAAGATAAATATGTAGAAAATAATATAAATCACAAGTATGAATGAATGACATAAACAATACATTTGCTATTGTACCCATCAGATGCTACAAACAGCAGATGATACAAACTCAGGTGTGTAGGTTTGTGGAAGAAGCATTAAGTATAGTGAATCTCGAAATGACAGGTATTCGATATCTATACACCGTATCAACATTTAACAGCAATTTCATGCACTCGGCCCTATCTTCTAGAACAATCGTAATGGTTCTATATCATCGATAAGTGCCGATATGGTTCGATAGCGATAATAGCATTACTGTCAACAATATTGTATTTATTTGAAACACATATTAGCCAACGATTCAACTCTACCTGGAAATTGAGTGGACAAAGGTTGATTTTGGTCAGAGAATCTATGATAAGACAGACCAATTTTAAAATGAAATCAGATATAGATTTATTAAATGTACTACAATTCAGAAAACTTGCAGCCAAAACAACTATCTATCAGGTCAAAAATATTAATACAATGGTTGTGGAATGTCTCAGACGTATACGAATAGGAACTGCACATAACATAAAAGACAACTTAGCCATAAGAAAAGATATTGCAAATGCTAAAAAAAAATACACAACCTAAAACAGTTACCCACAACATTCTTCCCAAAGTTAACATAACAAAGCTTTATAGCAAAACAAAACACATAGTTATGGAAATACAGTGGTTACCGCGGTCAAGGCGGGTAGGATGCTTCCTCCAGGTGATTATAATAAGTTGGCAAAAAGACAAAAGACGGGAAAACTTGAAGAAGAGTATGGAACCGTCATGTATTAATTCAGGATTATCGTCAGCATGACAAGAAAGGTTTCGTCTAATTCCTCTCAGATATCCGGCAAATTTAGGCTTTTCTAAAAGAAGAAAATACAAAATTAATAATTAATATAGAAACAAATCACACCCAACCACATAGTTATGGAAATACAATGGTCACTGTGGTCAAGGCGGGTAGGATGCTTCCTCCAGGTGTTTGTAATTAGTTGGCAAAAGACAAAAGACGTGAAAACTTGATGATAGATTTATTTGAAGAAGAGTATGGAATGGTCATGCCTAAACTTAGGACTATCGTCAGTGTAGAAGATAATGAAAAGCAATGTTTTAGTGTAATTGATGACAAGTAAGGTTTTCATGAATTTATCTTGTGTACACTTAAGTTTAGCCCTTTCTAAATGAAGAAAATACTAAACTAAAAACAAAGATAGATAGAAATGGTCCTCTGCTGGGAGTGGTATAAGATGAACATGCAGAATAAATAGCACTAGTCTTTTAATAATATTGGAAGAAAAAAAATGCTAATTTCCTCTACATAACAATAACAAAAAAAAGAAATAGTAATAAAGATGAGGTAAACATCCACCTCACGCGAAAGCGTTGAAGAATTCACGAAAAAAACTCGAAGTTCACGTTATATGGACATCGATATAAATACCCAGACCACGTGGTCATGCGCAAGAGTCGAAATAGACACGTGTGACGTAACAAAGGTAAACAAAGCGTTGTACTTACAGCTTTAGAAATAGATAGGAAAAGCATGTGTTTTCTTATAGCGGCAGAGAATAAAACTTTCAATAAGTTATTCAGTCAATGGGTTGCTGAAGATGTTTTTTGTTTTTTCAGTTGGTATTTAATGTTTTTCCGATTAATACTAATGGTTTTAGGAAAAGAGGATGAAATAAACTTTGGTTGTGTAAAAGATAATATCGCTAGAGAAATGAGAACCACACTTGATGAGATAAAAATGAGATCGAACCTTTAGCTGAAGTTTTATTACTCCATGGCATATACACCAAGTTGGAAATAGAAACCACACCTTTAGTTGAAGGAAGATACTACAGGAACCCATTGGAGCGAGTAATAAAAACCTGTTTCATAGGATCATAGGTAATGGTGCAAAGAGGAAGCTGCGGTTAGCCCTAGAATCTGATATACTGGGACCACACTTTATGAACGTTATAAAATAGGGATCACAGGTGTTTATTCAACCAAAACCCTATCACTTTCTTTTATTGAAAACATGCTCTTTTAAGACAAACAACCTGATGCTAAATATACATCGGGAACTATTCAGTCTTTATGACAAGAGTATAATTTCATCCTCTAATTTAGCCATATATTTAAATAATATACGTTACAACACTTACAACATGCCTGGTAGCATGCAAGAAGAGGATACCGTATCCTGTCAAAGCATTCATAACCAAAATTAAATCTGACAAAAAGAAACCGGATAAGCAACGATAACTCGTACTCGTCATCCAAACCTTCTTTACCTACATTTTTTAACAACAATATTAATCTTTATCTTCCAGATAGTGACAGCACTAAACAAGAAGTGGCATCCCGAACACTTCACGTGCAACACATGCCGCAAGCCCATTGACGGCGCCAAGTTCCACCAGCATGACGGTGGTGTCCACTGCGTGCCATGCTTCGCTGCCCATCACAGTCCCAGGTGCCATGGGTGTGGCGAGCCTATCACTGATGTAAGTAGCTTTTATATTTGTTGATTTAAGGACTTAGAAGCTCAACGCTTCCAAAGATTTGCCAAGAGGTATTGGGTTGCCCGGGAAACTGGGTTGAGGAGGTCAGACCGATGGTTGGGAGAAGGCTCAGAAGATGAAAATGATGAATGTTTATAAAGATTGTTGGAAGCTATCACTGGTTCTAGGTTTAAGGTAATGTTGAAAGCTTTTGGAAGTTTGGACATTTATGAGGGATTCGCTCTCTTGCATAAGTCGTTTTGGGATGGCAAAACCATTCAGTAACATCTTAGAATGTCTAGTCTAGACATTTCACCATCTTCGACAAACAACGTCTGGACTAGATCATTAGATTCTGTATAGCAACAAAACCATAAAACAAAAAGACACTTCATGAGATCACAGCCTACATATTTAATCACTAGCACAATAAAACCAATCAAGTAATCGAGATAGCACATTAAAAGCAACAGCTTTATCTAGAAGCCAATGACCTAACAAGTTAAGACCTCTGAATCTTCAGTGGGTGATGACTGGAGTGACGTCACGGCGGCCATATTTAGCCTGCTAGTAAGTAGGCTCACCCACTCGCCCACAATCCTCTAATATAGACATGGAATGAACTTTGATGCCGCAAAAATATGAAAAGTGACGCTAATGACTCAATAATTATGGTTCTGTTTAAAGGTGATTCATGATAGTGAATAGTGTATCTTTTCGTGTGAATCATTTGAACATCGGCCTACCTTATCTGGGTCTTGTGAATATCATGTAGCCAAACAAATAAGGTTGACGTTATATCTGTCATTTTTTTGTGCCGTTTTTTAGGGTTCCGTAGCCAAAATGGCAAAAACGGAACCCTTATAGTTTCGTCATGTCCGTCTGTCCGTCTGTCCGTCTGTCCGTCTGTCACAGCCGATTTACTCGGAAACTATAAGTACTACAGTGATGAAATTTGATGGGAATATGTGTTGTATGAACCGCTACAAAAATATGACACTAAATAGTAAAAAAAAGAATTGGGGGTGGGGCCCCCCATACATGTAACTGAGGGATGAAATTTTTTTTTTCGATGTACATACCCGTGTGGGGTATCAATGGAAAGGTCTTTTAAAATGATATAAAGTTTTCTAAAAAACATTTTTCTTAAAGTGAACGGTTTTTGAGATATCAGCTCTCAAAGTCGTAAAAAGTATGTCCCCCCCCCTCTATTTTTATAACTACGGGGTATAAAATTCTAAAAAAAATAGAGGTGATGCATGCTAATTAACTCTTTCAACGATTTTTGGTTTGATCAAAGTATCTCTTATAGTTTTTGAGATAGGTTGATTTAACTGTAATTTACGGAACCCTTCGTGCACGAGTCCGACTCGCACTTGGCCGGTTTCTTGAGTAGGGAACTGATGCCTGAGCAAATCTTATTATTGAAACCTCATGAAACCTCAGAAATTATGTATGCTACTATTCTTTATCTTACATCCTGAACAGTCATTGCGATACTTTTTATTGATAAGAGTTAAAGAAGCGAGGAATGGTGTGAATGACGTTATGGCTGTAAAGTTTTAATTTTGAAATGTCGTCAGATAAGAAGGTATGGAAGAACAAAGTATTTTTCTCAAACAACAAATTGGGATAACAACAGGGAAACGATGAGTTAAAACAGTTTCTAACGGTTATCAACATGTCAATATGTAAATAAGTCTATACTCCAAGGTCAGGGATTAGTTCTATTTTACATCAGATCGAATGACTCACTATGTTTACTACTTCGTTTATCTTAGTTGCGCAACTTCTAATTGATTTTTAATAGCTGTGTGTTTTTGATGTTGTTGCAGAAAATATGATAGGAATAATTTACATTTAATTGTGTAGGTGCAGTTGATTATTTTTTATGGTCATCCGGTAGCCATGATTTGAGTTCACTGCGCACATACTCAAGGATATGTTTACAAGGAAAGATACTATTTACTTGTAATGTGATAGGAATTATAGAAAATTTTCTTATAAACTTGGAACTCTTAAAATTGTGTCGTGCATAGTGATGACATGTGAGGTGTGGTTTGTTTTCATAAAGATTCTTTATTATCTATTCATATTTAGCTATTCTGAATCAATGGGAAGTTTGTTTACCTCAAGTGGCAATTAACAATGCCATTACTAATATATTTCAATAAACAACTGCCTCGTTGGTCTAGCTGTCGCAAGTGCGGCTGCTGAGCACGAGGTCTCGAGTTCGATTCCCGAGTCGGGCCGAAATCGCTTTGTGGGTTTTAGAAGACTTTCACATAGCAGCCCGGAGCCTGGAAGGTGGTGATTGATACACCCGTGCATCGGAGAGCACGTAAATGTCGGTCCTGCGCCTGATCTCTTTCCGGTCGTGTCGGATTGCCGTCCCATCGGGCTATGAGAGTTAAGGAATAGTGAGTGCACCTGTGTCTGCGCAAATGCTCGTGCACTATAATATGTCCTGCGTAGTTGGCTAATCTCCTTACATGAGAACAGCCGCCGTAGCCGATAATCGGCTAGGAGAACATCATCATCATCATCATTTCAATAAGCTATTCATTTTAATATTTATAGTGGAGATGCTCTTTGAATAAGTAATTCAAATGTCTTCAGCATTATTTATATTAGTTACGTAATGACCTTGACCGGGCGAAAACAAGTGAGGTGTAGGTCACGTCCGCATTGTGAGTGACCTAAGTTGTTGCGCTTGCACATGTAGGTATCCAAAGACAGAATCCGTCTTACCACAAAAACTTTTTAACGTCAGTTTAAGACTTGTCTAAAAAAATGTCAAATTATGACGTTGACATATGGTTCATTTTGGAGCCACATTTTTTTTGACAAGTGTAAAGCAGTGGTTAAAGTTTTTGTAGTAAGGCCAAATATATTTAAAACAAATTAATTTCATCAGCTAAACACATTTTATTTAAATTCATTTAACGCAAAATACATCCCATTTTTCAGTCTTCTCGAAAGAGAGTCAAAATATAGGAAAAATTACAGATCTTTGTACTCCTTAGATATAGGTACTATACATTAAATACACAAAAGCTACAACTATATAAGACTAATTACATGAAATTAAAACGCCATTAAAAACCATCACTGCGCGTGAGCACAATCAAAGCACCATTGTGCTATAATTAACACATTTCAATTACAATATCGTAGTTTTCCTAGCTTCACTAATTACATAATTAAGTGCTATCATTTAAAGCGAGTGATGTAATGTATTTGTTGCGCGCGCGCATACATATAAATTATTGCAACACATTGCAAAGCTTGATTGCATGTTGCGGTTAATTTATCGAGCTTTTATAATAGAACAAGATCCCAGGCCCCCAGACCTTACTTATTTCCTTAAGGACAAAACATTCATAATAGGTCAGTATTAGGGTGTTTAGTGCCCTAACTACACACGTAAAAATCTGACCTCGGGCTGAAAGTAAAGTGAGTACAATTTTTTCGAACTTAGCTCCTGGTACCTGAAAATTGGCCCATATTATAAGCTAGTACCTAGATATGTATACGTTCACTATATACACTAATACTATCCCACTATGTTTTCTTCATCAGAAAATAAGTAAGGTCTGGCGGCCCTGGGATCTTGGGCTATAAGGAGAGTGTCTGTACTCGTATGAATCAGACATGATAATTATATTGTTAGAAGCAGGTTATTGGTTCAATTGATAGCCTAGTTTTAGATAAGGGATTTTATGATATCATCGTCGTAGGGCTAGCTAGAGTAAAGTAATATTTTTAGTGGTATTTTTTTCGGGTCTAATGTTGCACAATAATATTGTACTGTGTCCTAAACCTATACCTGCATGTGGGATGGGGGGAGTGTCCTAACACGCCTAAATGACTGGCGCGAGGAGCTGATGCGTCTGAGGGAATCTCCACTGCTGAGACAAATAAGTTATTAGTTTACATGCCCATATTGACAAGTAGCCCTACTCATATTGTTTTATGATGACCAATGCTATATATACCGATTCTTCAGCCAGGCCCTAGTTCAAAGTGCAAATTCCTACAAAAGATTTTTACTGGTGACATCATTTAACCAGCCAAGTCACGTGACGAGTATACATTTGCATACTTTAATGCATGCATAGTTACAAATAAATACTACGAAGCCATACAGCCTTTGTAAAGGTCCATATAGGTAGCCTGGTCCCCGTTATGGTAAAGTTTGTGAACCAGTGGTTACTGCGACCTTTTAGAAGGATATCGTTAATATGGGGTGTGGCTTAAGATGTGGATGTTTGCCAATATATAGGATGCTTCTTTTGAAGGACGGTCGTAATTAACATTCTGTGTGGATATTGTAAGCAGTCATATGATTTTTAAGTGACATTACTTAGAAGTTGTCTGTAGTCTTTTAGGTTTTAGGGCTAATAAGGAATAGGCATCACTAAAATTTGATACAAATCATACGACTTTTTTACACAAACAATAACCACATATTATGCATATTGATACTTGGGTGGCAGCTTGCTGACAATAAAAGTTACCTTTGCGAAACTTAATAACCGAACTATGAGAGACTAGCTTCTGCCAGCGGTTTCACCCGCATCCCGTGGGAACTACTTCCCGTACCGGGATAAAAAGTAGCCTATAGCGTTCCTCGATAAATGGGCTATCTAACACTGAAAGAAATTTTCAAATTGGACCAGTAGTTCCTGAGATTAGCGCGTTCAAACAAACAAACAAATAAACAAACTCTTCAGCTTTATAATATTAGTATAGATATGACCATAAGCCTCTAAGGTTCGTACACCACACGTAATTCTCATTATGCCTACCAACCACACACACACACACACACAAACATATAAGACTATACAATAATGTGGCACATTATGATAGAGGCCGGGTGAATCAGTCCGGTCAGGGCCTTCCGCGATCCTTACATGGAGACGCTAAAGTAGCGAAAGTATTATATTTGTCATGAGACACCACCCACGGATATAGCTTGATGAGAAAATAGGCATATGATAATCATTTATTATTCAAGAAGCCTTTCAAGTATTTGTTTGAATGTAGTAGGCATTTTTTAAAGGCTAGTTTGTGAAGTATAGCTTCTGGGTGGTCCCTCAAAAGGTGGATAACTGTGGTTTTTTTGGGATAGATTCGATGGAATGATATGTAGGAAAATCGAGGGATTATAGATTCTAAGAAGAATTTAAACATCATGTTTAAAAAACAATCCACAAGAGATTGTTTTTCCATCTAGCTAAATAGGCGACTAATCTCGACTATCTACAATGGAATAAATAAGTCATTGTTTTGCCATAATAATACTTATAGATCCGACCTGTGGCATTTTTCTATGAAATAATTATTAATATAATAAATAAGTACTTATCGATCTCAAATCGATTAGTCTCATAAAATTATCGACGCATCACGGTCACTAATGAGTGAAGGCTCATTTCCGCGAGTAGCTCCGTAATTGTTTTAGTAAAAAATACTAATTGCTTCTGTGTGAAGTGGCAATGTTACGTGAGGTCAATAAAACCGGATCTTTATGTTTATCAATTGCATGAGTAATCGTTATTATTTGTATGAGGTAAATTAATGATGGTAGATGAAACCGAGACTGTTTAAACTAATAGTCACTGAAGAAGTCTCTTTTTCAATATTCAGCTATCAAGTTTGAATGTAGGTATATTTATTAGAAACATATTTTAAGGGGGGAAATAAACCTTTTACGTGTGAATGTGGAACTAACGAGCAGGAATAATGAGGACCCAAATAATATACAAGATATCATCAGTACATCTCCACAGCATTTTAGCACACCATTATAATCCAAATCCAATACGTTGCAACTTTTACCTCGAACCCATAACAGAAACCGGTCGCCAGAGCGCGGGCTTTAAACAATAGCCCATCATTCAATGGCAGCCATGACATCACCATGGGAATCAAGCCATGATACATCTACACGCTATAATTGGTTCAGTTTTTATCTCAGTTCACAATTAGTAATGATATATGTATTTGTTTAATGGTGACACAGATGGTGTTGCAAAAAATTTTGACGTGTTGATGCGTGTGATTTGATTTTAATATTGATTTATTTAACACTGGTTAATTCAGATGACATCACACCTCTTTTAAAGGATTAGGCATATGGCTTAGTAGCTACTTCCATTTTATAAAGACAGTTAAGTCTGTGGTTCCACGGATAGCATTTTTAAGAATTCCTTTGTTTTGAATAACAAAATTCTATTAGGTGTTTAAACACTCCTCTGTTCCATTCCTCTTAGATGGAGTCTAGGCCCAAAGGACCATTGAAAGACATCGAATGGATCTCCCATTTATTCTAGGAATTTTATAGAGGATGCGACGCAATATGTTTGGCTCGTGTACTAAATGAACACTATTATGTTTCAGCGCGTGATCCAAGCCCTCGGCGTATCGTGGCATGCTCACCACTTCGTGTGCGGTGGCTGCAGGAAGGAGCTCGGAGGTGGTGGTTTTATGGAACAGGTAAATATCATACAAAGTTGTATTACGTAACCCAGAATATGTTGGAAAAAAGCCCGAAGGTTTAAAGAAATTATTTTTTTGATAAGTTTATGACAATGGTTTTTCTTGTCATAAAAATATAGAAGTAAATAGGCAACAAGTACAAGTCATAGTTACAACTCCAGTCAAAATTCATGTGTTATGGTATTCGAAATCAATCCATCAGATCCTCTAAACTCTCCTTATCCACGTAGATGTCATCCTCGAAAACAGGAATACCCTTGGACAGCCTCTGCCATATTTACATGCCCATCAAGAACCTCGAAATGACCCCTATACAATTTCCTCTTCTTCCAGGCTGGCAGACCCTACTGCTCAGCGTGCTACGCCGACAAGTTCGCAGCTCGCTGCAAGGGCTGCGGTTCCCCCATCACGGATAAGGCCATCATCGCCCTCGATGCTAAGTGGCACCGTGACTGCTTCACTTGCATGGTAAGATGTATTCAACTTTATGACTTCGGTTATAAGGCTCTTTTGGTTTAAGGACGATTGGAGCACTACCCAGACAAAGGTGAACCAGTCAAATGCTTCCAATTTTTTTTTGAAGATATCGGCTTATTTATCGCTTTTGAGGTCTTCGTTTCTGGTTTTTACATAACTGAGATGAGCTGTTCAGCACTCTTGATGGCATGGTTAATAATCAATCTCTACTGCAGTGATGTTTTTCAGAAGAATAATATTCTGATCATCGCTCGAACTTGTCTAGAAGTATGCTAATAACGTGTTTCTACGTTACAGAAATGCAGAAACCCGGTGACAGACGCCACCTTCTCCGTAATGGACAACAAACCTCTTTGCGGCAAATGCGCCTAAACGCACACATTGACAATACACACACACATATTTATACACCCATCGAGTAGCCAGGAGTATGGTACATAGCTTATCTAGTTGTGCTTCTCAAAGAAAATGCAGATATTTAAAGAATAATATTTTTTTATAAAAAGTATTTTTTTACAGCAGCCATTTAAGATTAAGACCCTTTTCCTTGGACTTTCTGCTAAGAAATGCTTACATTTCATTCTACTATCAAAATCACAATCTTTGAGAACACAATCTTACTGCTAAAATAAATTATAATAAATAACTTAGGTTTTACGATGTTACAAAGATTACAAAAGGATACAGCAGTTATATGACAGTATTTTTTAAGGAAATATAATACAATTTGTTCGTAAGGAATAAAGTATTTTATTAAGGAATGCGTGTTTAAAGCCATAATGTATTGCTGAGCAACTTTTATGAAGATAAATGTTGTTCTAGCATTTACAAAGAAACGTTATTTTTAGGTTATGTCGGCCATTTTGTGTACTAGTAACGCCATCTAGCAAACAATGTTGACACATTCTTATCTTAGTGTTATTGATTGACGTTTTATGGGCACAAAGTATTCTTCTTGAAGCCTTTATATTCACAAAATTATGTTTTCAAACACCCATCTTTTCTTTTCAATGGCCGAATAACAAAGTGCACAAAATATGACTGCACAAAACTAAGCTACTTTAATATAAGTTTTAAACATTAATTTAAATTTTGAGAATTTGTTGTACATAATCGTATTTAAATATTAAAAGTCGCTGTGATGCTTTTCGGCTTTCGATTGTATTTATTCAATGATATACTTATTACATGATTAAAATTGTTAAAATGAGCTAGATTATATTTTGTACGCTTTTCCGGAATGGTTATTTTTCCAATAAATTATTTTGTTTTTGATTATGAATGGAATTTTATTTCCGGGCTTACTTCTTGATATCGAGTTTTTGTTCTTATCTCTCGACAATGTTACATAAAACATAAAACGTGGGACAAAGAAAAAAAAATGTAACGTCTAAAATCACACAAATAGATGATAGATACATAGCCATACTATTTACTGTTACAGCACCTTATTCAGTATTACACAGGCACGCCATTATGGCTGCACTTCCTCTATCTCGAGGTTTAACCGGCATCCTGGGGAAACTTCTTCTCGATGTAATATATCTAAGGCTCGAGTCATACGTGGATATCTTAGCTTCTCAAAAGTGAAAGTTTTTAAATATCTTACCTTAGTCCGCTCTCGCTCCTTTCTCTCGTTGACTGGCTCCCTGTTCCTAACCGGTGAGGGAGCCTTTCTAGGCGAGTTATCTCTCTTACTGCATTCGCCATACTTGTTCGCGTCATCAGTGTCTTTCTTAGAGCTGTTGATCTTGTGCACTGATTTCAAATGCAGTCTTTCGGGCGAGTTCTGGGCAAAGAAAATTTAAATAAAGACTAGTAGCGTAATTCTGTCAATTTTGAAATGACTCTGTTAGCCTTGAAGGTGCTTGAAAGTTAAATAAGCTCCTTCATTTTAAACCCGAAATTATTAGTCCACCTTGAACAACACTGGAAATTGTAACAACTACCTCTTTACAGTTCGCGTCTTATTTATAAGGACCAGAAGTATTTATGATGGGTATGAACAACAAAACAAATGTATTTTGATAAAATCAGGTAGCAAATAAATATAATTACAAAATCTGACAACTTATTCTTATTAAACTCTTCCCTAAATCGAAGAGACGACGTTGTCTTTTTAAGGGTCAGGTGTCATTGCCCTATAAAAAAACCAACAGCAACTCACCTTTTTCTTCTCTCCAGAATCCTCTAACATCATAGGCGACATAGAATTCGCGGATTCTCTATCATCTACTTCTAGATCCTTCTTCATGGCACATTGTATCTTGCACACTGGCGTCATCTGGTTCAAATCTACTGTCTCAAGGTCTGTTCGGGTGGAACTAAGGCACTCTTTTGTGGAGACTGAAGTCTTGGGAGTTTTGGGCCGGGCTTTTGGCTTCGGAGAAGGCTCCTCAGATCTCTTCGTTGCCATCGGAGATGGTTGGCTTTTTCTGTGCATGGAGATTTTTGATGAATATTGAGCATGAGTTGTCGGAGACTGTAAAATATGATGGACTAAAATTTTGCACCAAGTTTTAAGACAAATTTCAGAAATTAGGGTTTAAGGAATATTTTGATTGATTGAAGGATAATACTTAACAAATTAACATGTTACTGGAATAGCTATATGTGAGTTCATGGCATCTAAAAAAATAATGACTAGTTACCTGCTGCAAGAATGTTGGGTCTCAAATTTAATCCAGGTCCAACCGATGAAAATAGTTATTCCTTTCTTATTCATTAATTTACATAACTTTGATCCGTCACTAAATACTTACAGCCTTACTTATAAACGTGAATTAAATAATAAGTAATACTTAAGGGCTGTTTAAGAAAAATCTTACTTATAAACGTTGCTTAAGCATGTCTTAACTAACATTTAATCACTACTTGAGGCTTTAAGTAGTGATTAGTTAAAATGTTGCTTAGAAGGTGATTAGAGATTTTTATAAGTAAGGGGGTTAAGACCGAAAATGTTGTATCAACCCTTAAGTTCTCCGCCATTATTGATACCGAAAATGACTTATACCTATCAACCACCACGTTCAGGCTACTGTACAGTAAAGCATCCGTGATCGTCCCGGATCAGAATAGGCGACTAAGGGAGCTAAGGCGTAGTGCATTCTACCAGCACTTTGGGCTACCCGCAAGGTGGCAGACAAACCACCACAATAGCATTCCCAAGGAGGGTTAACGTCAGGCAGGGGGCCGGCTGTAGAACTTATGCCAAAACAAATTGCAGTATGTTAAGGTCCGATTATATTATGAATAGAAAGTATGGAAAGATAAAACATGCTGCGCCGACCCCAAATAAAATTGGGAGGATGATGATGATGTTCAGGCTACAGTGACAACACTAACTTGTGAGTATCATGCGGGTGTTGCGGCACGGCTTGCACGTGCTCGTGCGACGCGTGCTCGTGCGACGCTTGCGCGTGCGGCACGAGCGAGATGTGCGGCGCTTGCGAGGTGTGCGGCGCCTGCGAGGTGTGCGGCGCCTGCGAGGTGTGCGGCGCCTGCGAGGTGTGCGGCGCCTGCGAGGTGTGCGGCGCCTGCGAGGTGTGCGGCGCCTGCGAGGTGTGCGAGGCGTTGCGCGGCGTGTGGTGCGGCGCGCGGCGTGGTGTGCAGGCCTTGCTGCGCCGCAGCGTGCTGCCGCCGTGCGGGCTCGCCTCGCGACTTATTATCACGTGGGAGGATGCACACTACACATATACCACTAATTTATTAAATCTAAAGTTAGGAGTAAATAAGTATGTAAGCATTCTCAACAAAATTCAAAACAGTCTTCTTACTAACTTGATCTTCTTTCTTAGAATTTATCAGTGATCCGTGCACGTTCGGTAATGGTATAAATTATTACCAAAATTTTCCCTAATTTATAACTTTATTTATCGACACTACGAAGCATGGAGCGGGAATTTGAGGATGTTGTCCTATTGTTGAAGTAACAACCGTGCTCATGTGATAAAACTTATAAATGATTTTGAGTCAAAATTTTTGACAATGATTTTATACAGTAAACAATTCCTAATTCTTGAGTTATATTACGCAGCGTGCCTGCCGCGAGTCGGCTGACTTATCCAGACTGTGATCCTGACTCTTAGGTATGCTATAATTCATACAGATTGCTCTTGAGATATAACTGTTATTTAGATTGCTTTGAACTGCACAACTACTTAGGTATATCCCTTGTTTAGACTCAGGTAACAAATGTCATTCTAAAAGGGAATAAAATACACAAAAACATACATACCGTCTCAACACCTTCCACCATGGTGCGTATGTCAGTTTCTCGCGTGGGCTTCGGTGCCCGCGGACGCCCCGCATGCGGATCCCGCATCAGGGGACGACGGGACCTGAATACATCAATATATCGCTAAACGGGCTCTATAGATTGAGATGGAATTTGGTATAGAGATATGTGCTATCTTTTGAGTCTGAGATAGGACCTTTCTACCTTTTTTCAGGTGGGGCACGTATTTCCACTGGAATGTAGAGGAAATCTAGATGCTTGATGATGATTCTTTGATAGCCAAAAAATCTTTTTCTGCTAAACATGAGCTTTTAGAATTTTATAAGAACATTTAACTTTAGAAGCGTCAAAGGGAACCACTTTTACCACGCAAAAGTCAGGATGAATCACAGAGTACTTATATCAAATGAAATTTTTAAAGTCGCAAACGATTATAGCCTTTCATGCATTGGCATAAGGTTGATTTCCTAAGACGCTTCATGAAAACACTATTTGGGGACATAAAAAGTACCATACTGCTTTGCCCAGCATTTGTATCTACATACATAAAACTAACAGGCACGATCATCAGTTTATTACAATTACAGTACCTACATTGCAATATACCCTACTAGGCCTTAAAATAATGGTTCCTTTGGACTCACCTTGGAATACCCATGGAATTGCGCTCAGCTGCTGCGTTTGCCACCAAGGTAACAAGACGATTTGGTACTGAAATCCTAGAACAAATTAAAAATATTTCACGTATCTGCGAAATAATTAGTGGCCATACATTGGTGATTGGTACATAAACCGTCTTACCACAAAAACTTTTAAACGTCAGTTTATGCCTTGTCTAAAAAAATGTCAAATTATGACGTTGACATATGGTTCATTTTGCAGCCAAAATTTTATTAGACAAGTGTAAAACATGGTTTAAAGTTTTTGTAGTAAGGCCCAAATAGTTTAAAGCCTGAGAAAGGACATAGGATACTTTTTATCCAGATGCGGGAAGTGAAAAGCAAAAAAGCAAAATCGGACCTAAACATTAATTTTAAAAGTAGTTATACCACCATCAACTAAACTATCTTGTAAAGGTTTTAAATATGAAAATGAATACTAACTTTCTCTGTGTTTTTGTTCCGTCAGAGTGTTTCTCAATTCCTCCCCGTTTCAAGTTACTGGTCCCATTGCTCCCGCGCTTACTTGAATTGCTGTGTAAAAACATTAGATTTAGGCTCAAGTTCATCGACATCATCGACAACATACACGTCAGTTTACTTAAAACAATTCTTCTCGGTGGATTTTCATGTCCAATTACCAGTTTTTTTTTCCAATATTCATGTTAATTTTATATTTTCTTAAAACAACTGTTAACTTTGTTAAAAAGTTGAACTTGAAAATTCATGTTAAAATGTTCTAAGAAAACTGACGTAGGCATGTTGTCGGCGAAATAGGGTCCTAATATTATTATGTAACGTTATGGTGTAGGAATACTTACGTGTGGTTATCCTTGGAGGTAGAAGACTTACTGTTCAGATTGAGCCTCAGCGTGTCCAAGGAGTACATCGATAGTTTGCTGTCTGTACCTAGAGAAGCAGATAATTTTTATAAATATAGCTCTATCTATCATCATTATCATCATCATCTACACCTATACTAATATTTAAAAGCTGAAAACTGCGTTTGTGGAAAATTGTTTCAGTGTTAAACAATAAAGCAGCAATAAACTTGTAATTAGAATTTGACTCCTTTATAACATCAATTTAGAAAGTCAACGGCGGGATGACAGCGAGCATGCAGCTACCTTACAACAGTTGGGCCGTGCCGTGCGAGGAAGGGGGGCTGGACTTTACCTAGGAGCTCGGAGTAGTTCCATATAGGTAATTATTTAAGAAAGTATGTTTGTTGGAGGAAAACTAATATGGTCTTACTAGTCTTGGCATTGCTCCTGTTGTTCCACATGGCTCCCAAAGATCTCTTCTTCCCTTTATTCTTTGCTGATTTCTTCGAATATCTTATATTCTGAAGGAAAAATAATACTTTATTTTGGAGTAATTAGGGAGTATATTATGTATGTATATAAAGAAGCGGATGGTGGCTTATAAACATACGTACTTCTCTTTTCCCTTTATCTACCGTAAATTACTTCACAAGGTGGAGGTTAGATAATAACTAAAACTTATACTATAAAGAAATACTTGCCATATTCTCAATACTGTTGAGAAACTCTTCGCATCTGAGAGCGTATTCGTTAACGAATTCATCCAACTTGTCGCACGTGGTTACCATTTCCTGACAAACATAATTCATACGTTACTTCCTACACCATCATGGCTTAGCGTTTGGAACCATTTAAATAATAGAGCAGTTGTTTGTTGAGCATAATTAAAAAATTTGGTAGAACATGACTACAAGACTTCAAAGGTAAATGGGACTCGAATTGATGGGAGCACTGCCATGGCCCCTGATCTTGATGACGGCAATGTTCTAGACTCTAGACGTTTCCAAAAGTCTGAAATTTCTCTCGAGAATGACGTTAAGACTGATTATATTTCTATATTCAAAAATGTATTTTATCTTCTTATTTACGTAACTAGCTAAGTATGTAGGTTTGCCTCAGTAGTTCCTACACTTTGTTAACTGATTTCTGTCTTTTTCTTTGATGATATGCTACACCTACATCAGTATACAAGTCCACAGCGGCCGCGAAGTCCTTGGGCGGCGGCACTGCGCGGCACATGTGCGTGGAGTCGCGCACGGCCGCCAGCAGCGAGCCCAGGCTGGCTGCACTCTCGCGGACGCAGCATGTCGATGAAATAGATTTGTGAAACACCTAGGAAAAGCGTCATAATTTTATTTGGATAACTCCTTTAGCCAGTGAAGCAAAAAGTCGCATCTTTTTAAGAGACATCCTCAAAAGGAGGTTCTTCTTTTTGGCGCTTCTTTGTAGCGTGAGGCTATATCATCTGAAGCAAAAAATCACTATGTTCATTGTTCGTATTAATTCGGATGTTTCTATTTTTTGTAAGAACAACTTTCAATGCAGCAATTCTGTCAGAAAATGTCTGCCAACAATTTGTAACCCACAAAAAAAGAGCCCTATTGAAAGACGCATCCTCAATTTTCAACACGGTATGAGAACAAAGAAATGTCTTTTTTGACATACAAAGTTGGATATATCATGAAATAAAGAAGTTTTCTTAAATGTAAACAGTTTTATTAAAATTGCTAAATGTTAACAGTAAAGACTTACCTGAAAAGACTGCAACATATTCTGATGCAGTGATACAATCCTGACCATCTGCGATTGGAACTGAGTGTGCTTCGCAAACGGCAGGCTCTGGCTGTTATTACGTTTTATATCGTGGATCTGACGGAATAAACATAGGTATACAAACAGAGTATTCCTTCAAACACTAAATGGGTCTTTCCATTACAAACTTGTGCACTTTTGAAAGGAGGTTTAAGACCGACCTGGCTTTAAATATATGCTGCAAATATTGTCTGTTTGCTTGACTTGAACCCGCTATTCTCAAGAGTTCTAAAATTATATATCAGAGAGCCTATTTATTGAGGGAAGCTAAGGTTGCGGTTCTATGAAAAGAGATAGATGTTTCAACAGAAGCTACCGGCTATTTTATTCAAGTGTACGAAGGGTAGGTACCCAAGTGACGCGAGTGAAACCGCTGGTAAAAGCTAGAATATGTACAACACATATTCATGCTTACCTGTCTCTGCAACTGATACATGTAGATCCTGTTGAACCTCGTGCAGAACTCGGTGGAGCGCTTGATCATACGCGCGATGTCATCAGGCTCAGCCGACAAAATGTCGCGACGGTCTAGTGTCGTCCTGGTATGCCACGAATAAGTATAAATTGAAGTTAACATTTTACAAAACAGAAAAATATTAAACAAGAGTTAAAAGTCCAATAAGAGCAAAGGCTTTCGATAGATAATATTGTGCATGGTACAATAACCGTAAACATATTAAGACAGACTAACATCAAAGCTGTGAGTTCCTCATTGATCTTCATTCTAAGATCTCTCACTTTGGCGCAGTAGATGCTGCTCTCGATCACATTTGTCACGTTCTCTGATGATTTACCTGTGGCAAATAGATTTTATCCAATATTCATTGTTTAAACTTTGAAATAGAGACAAAGTTAAATGTCTTATCTGAATCAGACCCTGTGCGAAGCATCAAATAGAGCTAACTCAGAAGGGCAAAGTCATTTAACGAGAGCTGTAAGTTTCAGTGTAGATATATGACGTGAAATAATATTAAAAATTACTGGAAGTTTTTTCAAGGCTAAGCCTTTCTGGAGACTCATTAGCAGAGGGAGATATCTCGCGCACCGTGGGCGGACTGGCTGGCGGCTCGGGATTACTATTCGTGGCTTCTTCTTCACCTAAGGAGGAAATAAGTGTTGAACTCCTGTATGTACATGCATAAAAACATAATGGAATGCTCAAGGCCTAAATGAAATAAATTATTTGACTTTGACTTTGATGTATCTAACCTGAGGGTTCATCATCAAAAATATGGAACATTTCGCAGTCTTCCTTCTCGTCTACATCATCAGCGAACGTCACCACACAAGTGTGTTGTCCATCGTCTCCTGAGGAGTTGTCCACACTGGGGTGCTGGACTACTTCCTGAAGAAAGAAGAAGGAAGAACCTAGATTGGCATGAAACAAATTCTATTATTTTAAATTGATGCCATAGCAGCGAAAGGGGTGTCCTATCATGGCTTAAGAGTTCCTTTGCATCAAGTGGCGGGCTGCAGAAGACGTCTGTCATTAGGTGGAGTAAACGCCAAGTATCTAAGCGGCCATTGGCTGATTACATAAATATAGTTCAGTGTTCAATAGAGATGGTGCAGAGACATAATAATTGATGCAAAATGCAAACATCACCATATTTCGAAAAGAAGAAGATTGCCATAGTAGACGATACTTTTCTTTCGGTATAACTAGCGACCCGCCCCGGCTTCGCACCTGATGACAGTAATAGTAAACCTTCCGCTCTAGTAACTCTATCGTAAAATTGGACGCATAGTTTTGAAGATTTAAGCGTGCAAAGGGACATAGAGACAGAAAAAGAATCTTTGTTTTATACTATGTAGTGATGTAAAAAGTTGGCTACCTTTCTTCCTCCTGCCCTGTTCCCAATTTTACTTGGAGTCGGCGCAATATGTCTTTCTCTTCCATTTTCCCCTGTCACTCGTCATATTGACACTCACTCCCTTCCTATTGATGTCATCTTTCAGGCAATCCATCCGTCTTTTCTTGGGTCTGTCTTAAAAAGCTGTCTACCTACCTTCGGTATAAGGTCCTCATCAGTTTCCTGAGTCATTTTCATCAATTCATGTTCCATTATTTCTTTCAGACAAGATTCTGGTAACTGATCCAAAAACTGGTAAGGGTCATCTGAAATAGAATATTTTACTTACCTTGGTAGGACAATTGACAGGATAAAGATGAATTATGATTCTAAGTCCTTCTTTGATAGACATATAACGCAGGGATTTAGGTACTATGAGAAACAAGAAGCTAAAGGGCCTTACTACAAAAACTTTAAACCCTGTTTTACACTTGTCTAATAAAATTTTGGCTGCAAAATGAACCATATGTCAACGTCATAATTTGACATTTTTTTAGACAAGGCATAAACTGACGTTTAAAAGTTTTTGTGGTAAGACGGTATGTGTTTAAAAACATAATGCAGTGCTAATTTTACTCTCCATTTTTACATAATATCAAAAAGATAAAGAACTTTCAAGAGACTAGGTACAATGGGATGATTTTGAGAGTTAATCGTCGAGTTAGTCAGATTTATTATAGGAGAATTCTGATGCACGCCACGACCATACCAGACCATAAAGTCCCGCGTTGCTTCAAACGCATTAGTAGACAGGTAGGAGAATATTTAATTTTACAAATCAAAATCCAAATCCAAAATTCTAATTGGCGCTCTGATTATTTGGGCTCTCCTACTACACAGCAAGCACATTTGCGACTAGCGCCATCTATTGCTCAATATTAAAATTTGTTTACCCAGCGTTAGGTCACAGCTTACCATTACAGACTCCTTTGACGATATCCTGTTCTTTGACGAAATTGTCCCATATTTTCTGCTCGCGTTGTTTCATACGCTCCCGGCGCGAGCTTCGCCACGCCCTCTCTAGTTCGCCGCCTTCAATATACTATAAGTTCATCTATTAGTCAATAGATGGCGTTAAACTAAGCTTTCTAAAAACGTACTTGAATAATTTACTTTACGGAAATAATGTAAATAGCTGTTGTATCCCAACTTTCTTTATGTAAAATAAAACCATCAAAAGGTCGTTTGAGTAAAAAGTAAAGAAATGTCATGGTAACTAAATATTTTGGTCAGAAATGACTACGAAGTTATCGAAGGCTTTCAAGCTTATTGAATTTTGTCTTCAGCAATTTAAGTAAGTTTAGGCTCATAAAATAGAATCACAATTGAGAAGAAAACGCACTAACCTGCAAATCGGCCAAGTCAATTTTGTTATCGGACATAAAAGAAAATCCTCTTACGCAAGTCTCCATATCAGTTCACCATTTATATAAATCACACTAAACAAGAGTATAAGCACAAAAATACGATATAATTTCCGGAAAAATCCTAAATATTTATACACTATTCGCCATTACGAATATTATTGTGTAAACATTTGAATTTGACAAATAAAAGTAAATTGTAAATGTCAAACGCGGGGTCAACGCTTTCACTGATCAAATAAGTTTTTAATAAAGTTTCGTGTTGATAATAACTTGATTGGAAAAAGTATATGTAACATAAGAATTATGCTATTAATATAGTAAAGTATGCCAACATGTTAGGTAATAATTAAATTAATAACCAATAAATAAAAGCCGATTAAAATAGTAATTTCATCGCGTGATTACTTTGCGCGCCATGATGTCATTCCACGGTTGCTAGGCAACGCACTGTTTGTTTTACAACAACAAAAAAAGCAAATTTCACAAAACAGTACACAAATCGATAATTATTTAATTAGAATACCGTTGTAATATTTTATTCAGTTTTTATTTCTTTGTTTAAAGTGCAATTCTTTACATAAAAAATAAAGAGTACTTTTTTGTTGTTTTTGAAATGAAACAGTCGCTTGTAAAGGTTATGCGCTAGTGATAGGTGCGAGCTTTGGTTGTTTTTGTGAATAGTGCTGTAATTAGTTGTTGATAGTTCGTGCGTGGGTGAGCCGTGTGTCGTGCACTATGTTATTTAGCCCTCGGCCGCCGTCAGACATGGGGGCGCCGCCGCTGCCGGCTCCGCACCCGGAGGCGCGCCACTTTCCTCAGTGGAGCAGAACGGCGATATTGACGCTAGCCAGTGTAGCTGAATCTGAAGATGATGTTATAGCTCAGGTTTGTTCTGAAGTTTCTCTTCAACATTTTTCTTTTCTCTTTTCATATCACCATGTGACTGGTAGGTGTTGTGTGAAAAAGTAAAGTACCTACCTACTGACCTAGCTATGATTTTGGCGCGCAAAAGTATATAAGCCCTATCGTGATATAGATCGTACCTCCAAACCTTAGCGGAAATAGGGTGTAAGTAGAAGCAGAGGCATTAGGCACGTATTAGTAAGTGGAATTCAATTTTAAAGGTCAGGGTTCCATACCATCCACATATTTCCTCATTTCAACAGCTATCCACCTACATCATTCATCATCTTCAGAAATACCCCTACCTACACAACTAAAGTACTTTCACCAAGTATACATATACACACACAGGAGATGTCTTAATAGACAAAATACGAATAGGTACCTACTACACACGTCGTTTTGAACTTGGATCCACAAATAGCATCAACGATGGGATCGTAAAAGGTCGCTCAAATGCGCGATTACTTACAGGTCACTTAATTAACCTGTGGAAATCCTGAAATAACCCCATGTCCAGTAGACTATGATGACATAGGCACATTTTTTCTGCCCCTTTAGTACACGAGAGCAATGATTGACTTGATTTTCAAAGGTAGGCTACTCTATCAATGGTTTCCAAAGAAATTCCTGTGTATTGTGTATTAAAATTTGAAGATTTTATCGCCCGAAATGAATGAAATATCTAAGTTGGTATGTAATACGTAACGGAGGTCTGATGCAAAACGAAAAAAGAAAGGTTTGAGATTTGTTAAGGCGGCTTATGCCTGACTCGGATCGTACGTGCCGTCAAATTTTGCATGGTAATCCTCATGCAGAGCGTGAAGGTTGAATATCTATCATATAAAAGCCACATTACATATCGACGGTTAACTACCAAGACCTCCTAACTGACATATTTTGACCAATTGGTTTTTTCGCGGATTCTATTCAAAAATAGTGTCATTCCTCCGAGCCTTTTTCCCAACTATGTTGGGGTCGGCTTCCAGTCTAACCGGATTCAGCTGAGTACCAGTGCTTTACAAGAAGCGACTGCCTATCTGACCTCCTCAACCCAGTTACCCGGGCAACCCGATACCCCTTGGTTAGACTGGTGTCAGACTTACTGGCTTCTGACTACCCGTAACGACTGCCAAGGATGTTCAATGACAGCCGGGACCTACAGAATAAAATATATTCAAAAATATTGTATCTCATCTAATAGAAAAATCTTCTATTTATAATTCGTAATATTTCGGGTATTTTTACAATCATGGAATTATCTACTAACTTTACGAGCGCGGACTTCAACGATACGAACGATCAAAAGGTTTCAGCTAATGTGATGTTTATTGGTTTTACTTTATCATTTATGTCTGGAAATACGCAATAAGAGAAAGTCTGAACCACTTAAGCTGAAAATTGGTGGGAAGGTAGCTTAGACCCTGGAGAAGGAAGGACATAGGGGGTCACCATCCGGATACGGGAAGCGGTTATTTCGGTACACGGGTAAAACCGCGGTCGGAAGCTGGTTTCAATATAAATGAACATGGCAGCCGACATAATCCGTAGCTCACGAACTTTACAACTCATCGAAACGGTTGCATGTCTGCTGTAATATTGCAGGTCCATTAAATAAATAACATGAAGCGCTCGCTCGGAATCTACCTAATATAGTTGTTTTGAAACACCGGAGGGTTTATCGTGATGAACTGACCTGGTATTGATTAAATTAAATGGAAAATATTTTGCAACGTAGAAAACTAGCTTGAAAACAACAGCATAGTTTGCTTTCGACGAATCGTCCATGAATCTTCTTTCGGTAGAAAAATGGGTTTATTTAATTTTGCTATCACCATACTAGCTGTATTTCACAGAGTTTTACCCAAGCGCAGGCAGTTCCTGAAACATCGCCATAAATCACATTGTCCTATACCTACTTCTTCACGCTTGATTCAAATTGGCTCACATGATCAAATCACAGTATGCTGTTACTTATACCTTTAATTTAAGAGCTGTGTCTGTATGTATCTTAGTTGGTAAGCCTTAATAAACAAAAAACCTCGGAGGTCTAAGAAGAATAAGGCTACCAAATTTAGGCCTAAAGAATAGTGAACAAACCCTCTTATTCGGAATTTGGACCCTTTGAAACGTACTTTTGGTCTCAGATGCTCTATGTGAATATAAAGTCTGCCACTGTCGTATCTCAGACGACAATTCTGCAAAAGGATACTTGTTTTAAATTGCACAACTTGCAAGTCAAGGTGTTTTCCTTTGTAACGTTGTACGTTAATGTCAACGTTTTAAAATACTTGCCTTTTGTTTTTAATCAAAATATTAATATAAGGTGGGTAGAAAAATAAATAAATAAATGTAATGTCTACCTACGGTTGCGTTTAGAAACGCGTACAATTATTTGTTTCGTTAATTAAGTATTATTTATTTCTTTTACTAAACTGATTAACGTATTTTTAAATTCATATTTATTATAACAACTTGGGTCTAGAAATAAAAAATTGTAACTTAATCAAAACTTAAAAACAAACAGTACGTAGTCATTATCTGTATCGGTGCAACGGCAAGTTAAACCAAATTGGACTTCACGTCATTGTGATATGGTTTCGATTCTTTTACCTGGACTGCTGTACCAATGCAAATCGGATTCGTTCGCTACTCATTCACGGGCGTGTACCGTGAGGTTGGTTAGCTGCTTTAGCGACTCGAGCATTTTTAAAATATCATCACGGAAGACACACGTTCACGCGCTCCTTACAAGTACTCACTTTTGCCAGTCCTTAGTGCGTGACGTTAATCGTGGTCTTAACGGTTTTATTTTATAATTTTGAAAACATATTTTTTCAAACTTCGTTTAACTTATTCTCTATATTGTAGAATCAGTGCATCTCCCCGTATTGGGTAAGTGTTGAACAATTCGTGTAATTGCTACCACCCACCTATTGGGTGACCGTTGGCAAATGACTTGCAGATTTCATCTTTTCTTGCTTTGCACATTGTAGCATCATTTGTAGCCTTTTTTCATCATCATAAGCAGTCAGGGTTATTCTTTTCATTTGCTTATCCCTGCATCTTATTTTTTTTTTATATGTTTTATACATTTTATATAAAATTACATTTCAGCTGTTTTCTGTAAACTCCGATTCTGACTGTGAATTTGCACACATTCGCCTTAAGCGCACTGAGCTTCTGCTTCCTGCTTCCGCGGCAAACACAGTCAGAGGAGGACAATCAGAAATGGACATTTATTTGAATGGACGTGAATTCCAGGGTCCAAAGTTCGGGTTCAAAGTTCGGCTTAAACTCCGGGCCACGGCTGATCCGTTGGCCGAACGTCGACAGGCACCGAGAGGCACCGTGCACCGATTACCCTCTACCATACTGCATCACCATCTGCGGGTCGTCCACCCTGAAGCGCCTCCTCGGCTGAGCGTCATCACCGGACATCTCTCCACGTGAAGCCAGGACAGTGCTAGCGCGCTTTACCTCCATATAACAAAATTAATTTTGCTGACGGGCATTCGAATCGCGACCTTGGAAATAAATTTTTATGTTCACAATGTGGGGTTTAATTTAAAATCTAAACCGTCCACACGCTAAACGTGACATTGGCGCCCTTTTCGTGGTTTATATTTATATGGTCAGTAATTTTTTTTTTTGTTCTATGGAGGTAGTAGTGCTTTTTGGTGTTTTGTGTGCGTTCTTTATGTTTTTTAGTTTTGTGAAACGTTTTTTTTTCTTTTGGTTGCATAGTAACTAAGGTGTACGTCACATTTGTTTTGTAATATTTAACATTTTAAATATGAATCAGTGATTGATATTATCAAAGTGCAGTCACAGTCCTAAACTTGACACACACTAGTATAATTTGCCGTTAATTTTGTTTTTTCAAATTTTTTTTTAGCCGTCATTATAGTTATTGTAAATTACCCACTGTTTCTTAAATAAAATTTTGCTTCGTAGAATGTCTTGCATAAGGTACTATCAACGGCATAATTTGGTGGACACTTAATTTTTAATTTTTTTTTTTGGTACTACAGTTAATTTTATTACATCTGCAGTACAGTCGACAGTGTAAATTAATACTTCGTTATTGTTTTTTTTTTATATAGTTTTTTTTACACATTTTTTTTTTTTAAATATAAACGGTACAATCATAAATGTATGTATTGCAAATTACAATTACAGTCGGCAACATTATTTGTCGTTTTTATTAAAAATAAATTTGTTTGTGTATTTAATGTGCGTACACATTAGTTACGAAATTTGCTTTGTTTTTTATTTTTTTGTTGCAATTTTTTTTTTTGGTTGCAATTTTTTTTTTTGTTTTGTCACACGCTTATTTTAGTTAACATTCTTCTCCGTGGAAAAACAACCAAGACGTTACTTAGTTAAATTTAAAAATTGTAACAGACGGAGTATTTTTTTTTAATTTCTAATTGTTTTTTCACGTTATTGAGTTGTTCAACATTCACCCAATCACTTTTCGCATAATTTTTTTTTTTATTCAATCTTTCTTCGCTATGGCTTATCCAGTTAAGTTTATGTCGCTTCAAAAGGCTGAGCTTGAGTACGAAGTCTCTATTAGGGGTGAATCTCCAGCTACTACAGTGCAGGAGTTGCGTAAACAAATTGCTAAGTGTGGGCCATTGTTTCCTTCGGAAGACATCCTCACTAGTCCGTTCGATTCAGCAGTCGACCTTAAAGGAGTTTTGGATGTTCTTGAAAGGGTTAACAATAATTTAGAATCTACTTCAATAGATAAAAACACATTGTTACGGAGTCAAAATTTACTTAACCATGTTTATCACCGTCTTAATCGTATTGCATTTGATGACAAATTAGAGGAGACTTACGACCAATGTGTTGGCCTTTTCAAGAGCACTTCTGCAAAGCTTACTTCGCTTAATGATTCTGCTGTGGACCCTCTAGCTACCACTAGTACGGACTGCTCATCCGTTCTTACTGCGACACCTGTTAATGTTTCCGTCACTTGTGAAGGCAACATTAACAAATTTTCGAAGATAAGATATGATGGCAAGTCTTGCGTACGTGCATTTATTCAACGTTGTGAAGAATTGTGTCAGGCTAAAAATATTTCTTATAATAAAATATTATCTAACGCTACAGAGATATTTATCGGCGAAGCATTGCATTGGTACAGAAGTGTCAGGGATACGATTTCGAGTTGGAACGATCTTACACTGGCGTTGAGACGTGATTTCGATGAGTCTGATTATGACTACAGACTGCTTACAGAGATACGGACTCGTACACAGGGTGAGACTGAAAATATCGTCATTTACTTATCTATTATGTCTGGACTCTTTTCGCGACTTTCAAAGAAGGTGTCAGAGGAAGATAAATTGGAGATAATCCTTCACAATATTCGTCCAATCTACGCGAATATCCTTGCATCTGTTTCGGAAATAAATTCCATTGACGTATTGCGAACCCTGTGTCGGAATTATGAAAATATCCAGTCACGATTTTCTCAATTTAAGGAACCCCCTAAACCGTCCTCGAATACCTTAGCTCCTGAATTAGCATATTCAGGACAATCTAATAGTAAGCATTATTCTAAATTTAATAATAACAACACATATGGTAAAAATTTTCACAATAACAATAGGCAAAATAATAATCAAAATATTTATAATAATAACAAAGGTAATAATAATTCTACAGCTAAATATGTTCATGCAGTCGGTACTCCTAATCCTAATTCTAACCCTAATCCTAAACATAATACTAGTTCTAAAATGCGCTACTGCCCACGTTGTCGCAATAACACACATAATCTAAGGCAGTGTACAAGCAAGGATGTGGTAGTATGTTTTTCTTGTGGTCGTGAGGGCGTGAAAGCTCCTGATTGTCCAAACTGCAGCAAGGATGTTAATAAGGAAAAAAACTAATTACAGAGAACCGTGCAAATAATAAATTTGATAACCAAGAGTGGCAGGATTGGTTACAAACAATTAGGTTATTTTTTAAATCGTATAACATCTACACGGTTCTCGAGGATAAAGGAGACTGTGATGATAGGCCTTATGTATCTGTTCTGATTAACGATCTTACCGTCTCGGGTCTTCTAGATTCCGGTTCCGCGGTAACCATTATAGGCAACAGTGCTCATAACATACTTAAAGATTATGGCTTGCCACTTATTGAAAACGATTGCATTACAGTAACGGCAGCAGGAGGTCAAAATTTAAATAGTTTAGGTTATATTAATTTACCAATAAAATTCGAGAATCAATTTCACATTTTGAAGGCACATGTCATTCCCGATATTAAAAGGAACCTGATTTTAGGCATAGATTTTTGGCGTAAATTTAAGATATGTCCAAAATATACTGGTAGCGTTACAATGTTTAATGACATTAATTGCTCATTAGATACTCCTCAACATTCCTTCATACAAGGCTATACTAATCTTGATGAGGCACAAAAGAAACTGGCGGATAGTGTCATCAAACAGTTCGAAGACATTTCTTTTCATCGCAAAGGTTTGGGCGTAACGAGTCTTATCCAGCACCGCATTGAGACGGGTAACGCAGCACCGATTCGTCAACGGTACTACCGACTGTCACCGGAGAAGCAGCGTATTTTGATTGAACAGGTGGATGAAATGCTTTCACTCGACGTAATCGAGCCTTGCGAGAGCGCATGGTCATCTCCTGTTCTGATCGTAAATAAAAAGAACGGCCAGCCTCGGTTTTGCCTTGATAGTCGCAAACTTAATTCGGTGACTAAGCGCGATGCCTATAATCTCCCTTACATATCGGAGATTTTAGACAACTTACGAGACGCGCGCTATTTATCAAGTTTAGACCTATCCAAGGCTTTCTGGCAAATACCTATCGCTGCTGAAGACCGTGAGAAGACAGCGTTTTACGTTCCTGGCAGGGGCACCTTTTGTTTCAAGCGTACTGCTTTTGGCTTGACAAATGCACCGGCTACTCAGCAGAGACTCGTTGACCTTTTGTTTTCCGAGTTTGGCCTAAAAGTCTTCGCTTATTTGGATGACGTCATCATCATTTCTGAAGACTTCAATAGTCACATGACACTACTTTTGCGCGTTTTAGACAAGTTGAAACAGGCTAACTTAACTGTTAACCTCGAAAAGTGCAATTTCTTCAGGTCACAGCTCAAATACCTCGGTTACGTGGTCGATAGCACTGGGCTACGTACAGATCCAGCCAAGGTTGAGGCTATACTCAATTATCCGACGCCTAAAAGTCGGAAGGACCTCAAACGTTTTCTTGGTACTGCCACATGGTACAGACGTTTCGTTCCGAACTTCAGCACTATAGCGGGGCCCCTAAATAAGTTGACTTCCTCCAAAAAGGGCACTCCTCCCTTCAAATGGACTCCAGAAGCTGACTCTGCATTCCAAAAACTTAAGGAGTGTTTAGTTTCTGCCCCCGTACTTTCATGTCCAGATTACTCTAAGCCGTCTGAAGTACATACGGATGCTAGTAGTTACGGTGTCGGCGCAATGCTTACTCAGTCAATAGATGGCAAGGAACATCCAATTGCCTACATGAGTAAGTCATTGACTGCTGCCGAGAAGAACTACAGCATAACCGAGCGCGAAACGTTAGCTGTCATTACCGCTCTTGAGCATTGGCGTTGCTATATTGAAAACGGACAACAGTTTACTGTCTATACCGACCACAGTGCGCTCAAATGGTTCTTGTCATTAAGTAACCCTACTGGTCGACTGGCACGATGGGGCGTACGTTTATCAGCCTTTAACTTTGTTATTAAGCACCGACGTGGTGTAGACAACGTCATTCCCGACGCTTTGTCTAGGAGCGTACCAGTTAGTGCCATTGGTTCTTCCACTTATGTGAACACTAAAGACCCTTGGTACAAAAGTATTTACCACGGTTGCCTAAATGACCCTTCAAAATTTGCAAACTTTATTATTAGAAATAATAAACTGTTCCGGCTTTCTAAAAATAAGCATGAAATGACTTCTGAATTCTCGTGGAAGCAGGTCGTTCCTACTGAATTTCGCGAGCCCATAATTCACGAAAATCATTCCGAGCCTAAAGCAGGACATATGGGCATTTTTAAAACTTACCGCCGTCTTGCGTTACGTTATTACTGGCCAGGGATGTATAAGGACGTTGTTAAATTTGTTAGTACTTGTGATAAGTGCTTAGCCTACAAAGCCCAGAATCATCAGCATTTAGGAGAAATGGGTCGTCCTAAACAATGTTCACGACCATTTCAAATGATCTCTATAGATCTAATGGGACCTCTTCCTACTACAAGAAAGCAGAATAACTACATATTAGTTATAACTTGTTGTTTTTCAAAATTTTGTTTGATTTTCCCAATTAAAAAAGCAACTGCCGAAATAGTTACAAAAATTTTAGAAGAGTCAGTATTTTTAGTGCACGGCATACCTCAAACTGTATTAATGGATAATGGTACACAGTTTACTGGGAAGGTGACAGATGCCTTATTTAAAAAATATAGAATACCGAACATTTACTTTACACCTAAATACACCCCTCAGGTAAATTTAGTAGAAAGGTATAATAGAACTATTATAACTTGTTTATCCACATACGTAAATGATGACCACAGATCATGGGACTTATTTATTCCCGAAGTACAGTTTGCCATCAACAACTCTGTAAACGAAGCCACAGGTTTTACGCCATCATTTTTAGTTTTCGGCCGTGAACTTGTTTCTTGCGGGTCTCACTATATTGATAATGACCTCGGCAATGAAATACTCTTTTTGCCACGTGATATATACGCAGAAAACCTTGGTTGTTTGGCCAGTACCTTTGATACTGTGCAGTCTAGATTATGGCAAGCCCATGTAAAGAACACTTCACATTATAATTTGAGACGCAAGTTTGCCGAATTTAACGTTGGAGACATAGTCATGAAGCGCGCTTACTTTTTAAGTGATAAGGCAAATCGGTTTTCGAAAAAGTTAGCACCGAAATTTATTAAAGCTAAAATAATTGAAAAGAAGTCTCCCTTAGTTTATGTGCTGCAGGACATGTCAGGTAAAAACTTAGGATCTTGGCACATAAAAGACTTAAAATTATTTGTCGGCAATAGATAATATTTTTTGTTCATCAATTTTAACTATTCAGTATTTTTTTCTTCAAGTTATCTTTTATCTTAATTTATTTATTATTTTAGTTCCCTCTCGCTTACTTTTCCACCTTCACTTGGAACTTCTATTTGTAAAGTGTCAAGTAAATAAGAATACTGGCACTTATAACAGTATGCAATTGTGCGTCAGTTATTTTAATAGATACTAAGAGTAACTGCTGCTGGAGTGTGTTTGAGAGATGTATGAATGAGTGTATTTTGGAAGAATAAACAAATAGTTTAGCAACATAGTTCGAGAACATGCGGATTTTGTCATTTTTTTTTAGAGAAATAACAAAATCCTTGACTGTGCGCGGGGGTATTGTAACGTTGTACGTTAATGTCAACGTTTTAAAATACTTGCCTTTTGTTTTTAATCAAAATATTAATATAAGGTGGGTAGAAAAATAAATAAATAAATGTAATGTCTACCTACGGTTGCGTTTAGAAACGCGTACAATTATTTGTTTCGTTAATTAAGTATTATTTATTTCTTTTACTAAACTGATTAACGTATTTTTAAATTCATATTTATTATAACAACTTGGGTCTAGAAATAAAAAATTGTAACTTAATCAAAACTTAAAAACAAACAGTACGTAGTCATTATCTGTATCGGTGCAACGGCAAGTTAAACCAAATTGGACTTCACGTCATTGTGATATGGTTTCGATTCTTTTACCTGGACTGCTGTACCAATGCAAATCGGATTCGTTCGCTACTCATTCACGGGCGTGTACCGTGAGGTTGGTTAGCTGCTTTAGCGACTCGAGCATTTTTAAAATATCATCACGGAAGACACACGTTCACGCGCTCCTTACAAGTACTCACTTTTGCCAGTCCTTAGTGCGTGACGTTAATCGTGGTCTTAACGGTTTTATTTTATAATTTTGAAAACATATTTTTTCAAACTTCGTTTAACTTATTCTCTATATTGTAGAATCAGTGCATCTCCCCGTATTGGGTAAGTGTTGAACAATTCGTGTAATTGCTACCACCCACCTATTGGGTGACCGTTGGCAAATGACTTGCAGATTTCATCTTTTCTTGCTTTGCACATTGTAGCATCATTTGTAGCCTTTTTTCATCATCATAAGCAGTCAGGGTTATTCTTTTCATTTGCTTATCCCTGCATCTTATTTTTTTTTATATGTTTTATACATTTTATATAAAATTACATTTCAGCTGTTTTCTGTAAACTCCGATTCTGACTGTGAATTTGCACACATTCGCCTTAAGCGCACTGAGCTTCTGCTTCCTGCTTCCGCGGCAAACACAGTCAGAGGAGGACAATCAGAAATGGACATTTATTTGAATGGACGTGAATTCCAGGGTCCAAAGTTCGGGTTCAAAGTTCGGCTTAAACTCCGGGCCACGGCTGATCCGTTGGCCGAACGTCGACAGGCACCGAGAGGCACCGTGCACCGATTACCCTCTACCATACTGCATCACCATCTGCGGGTCGTCCACCCTGAAGCGCCTCCTCGGCTGAGCGTCATCACCGGACATCTCTCCACGTGAAGCCAGGACAGTGCTAGCGCGCTTTACCTCCATATAACAAAATTAATTCGTCCACACGCTAAACGTGCCAATGTCACGTTTAGCGTGTGGACGGTTTAGATTTCAAATTAAACCCCACATAGTGAACATAAAAATTTATTTCAAGGTCGCGATTCGAATGCCCGTCAGCAAAAATTAATTTCGTTATATGGAGGTAAAGCGCGCTAGCACTGTCCTGGCTTCACGTGGAGAGATGTCCGGTGATGACGCTCAGCCGAGGAGGCGCTTCAGGGTGGACGACCCGCAGATGGTGATGCAGTATGGTAGAGGGTAATCGGTGCACGGTGCCTCTCGGTGCCTGTCGACGTAGAAAAGACAAAGGATCGACTTATTTACAAGGATTACCTCTTACAAAAAGATAACAAAGAAACACGGCTGACTAGACAAACGTTTGGACGTGGAAACACCATTAATAACAAACACTTACAGGACATATTCGTTGGAAAACACAAGTTTTAATGGAAAACTAATTAATTGAAATGTGTTCTCGGAAAAGCGTCTTTTATTTTTGGAAAGGATGGACGCGGTGTTATTCAATTTCGTTGTTATTAGGAGGATTGAAATGGAAATAATGGCCATTACTTTGGCGAATAAATAGAAGATTTACATTGTTAGAGGAGAATTTCATGAATATGGACAAGTGCAATAATTCATTGTAAAGTCAGCTCTGGTTATGAATGATAAATCTAAAATTCTGAGTTTCATGAGCCCTTTCGCTGTCTTCCGAATTAAATAGCAATATATTAGTTAGATCTTATGAGGGTTTTATCATTGTGCCAACAGTTTAATGTTCCATACGTGTTCGAAAGTTTGCACTTTCTCTGGTCGTTAAATAGCTATTTTTATTGCATTAAAACTGTTAGTTTAGTGACGCTGGTTGGTATCTGTACATTGAGTATTTATCGCTAGGATTTGATTTTTACACGTGTTTTAAATGTGTAAAATTGCTAAGCTACCTACATCCCTACTTCATTATTGTGAAAACTAACTTATTATAGAAAGGCTGTTTTTGTTGAGGTAGGTAAGAGCATAGTGGCGTGTGGAGTTCAAATAACCGGAAATAGCTAAAACTAATCCGAGCAATAAACCCCTTGGGTAGAACTAGTGGTGGTCGAATTGCGTAACATGTCCGGGTTTTGTTAGCATTCTAACGATCATTTCGGGTTAAGGTCGCCGTAAAAAGTTACATATTATTCCCAAATCCGTATGGTGAAATTAAGCTATTAGCTAAGACTTGTGTGACACGCCATAAAGCCATCAGAGGAGTTGGCAGCGCGCCACAGCCAAATAGTGACAGAAACGAAGCCCGTGAGTCAGCGGTACGACGCGGAACCTGTGTGCGGCGGCGCGATCGATAGACACTGCACCCCCCTCGCGCCGCGCGCCTGCACCTGCCGGCAGAACCCACGGCCCCAGCGAGCCGTCCGCCACACGACAAAAACACGCGTAAAATCCTCCAAAAATCGACAGAAACACCAAAAAACAGTGCTTTCCTCCAAGTCAATTTCACCATTAGTAACCAGTTCAGTGGTTCAAGGTCGCCACGGTCGACGACCCCGGTTAACTTTAGGAGAAACGTCTACCTCATAAAGTATTAGTCGAATACGCCGCTGTTTATTATTTGTGTTGATTTGTGAAATTTTATTTTTAATTATTACGTGTAGTGGGCAAGGTCGTGGTGCGTTTGCTGTGCACAAATGTTGAATCTTTATCATTGGAAACACGCGCGTGCTCCGCGGCGGTACACAACAAAGGAGGTTGCGCTAATCGCCTTTTCCTGACTTCTTATTGCTTTGCTTTGTGGATGTGAATAAATCTGGTCTGCAGCGATGGCGTCTAAAGTCCTGGTGCCAGCTGCTCCGTTCACGAAGCTCCAAGTAAGTGTATCAATTTATTAATTTGTATTTAATTTCTCATGTCACCAGCACAAATCTTGCGTCGGAAATAGATTTTCAGCCAGATACTCATTCGATTTCAGTTGTATCATCTCTCTACTAAGTGTTACGTTTGTTATGTTTTCATGCGAGTGTCCAGTATAAATAATAAAATTGCCGAGTCACGGAGCACAAAGAGCTACCTTCCGGTCATTGACATTATAGGAAAAGTAATTATGTATATGAAATGGGCTTTTCCCATCACCTGGCTATGGGAAATCGTTACCGATAGGGGTAATTTAATTGCAATTAACTGTTTCCGTATACTGTTCCGAGATTCATAATTTATTTATCTGAACAAAGAGCTGTCTCGTTTATTTAATTTATAACTAGGTAAAGGAAGGTTGTGCCATGTGTGATGTTATGGATATGGGGTAATACCTTAATGAGGGTAATTTAAGTATTATTACATAGGTACCTATATTCAACACAGAATATATAAAAACACACCTGCCTCGTAAAAATACAACCTAACAAATTAGACCCATCATCTGCAGGTGAGCAAGTCACCGCCGGAGCCGTCTAGCGGAGGCTTCATCATCGGCGGGGATCCTGTCGCCAGGGTCGCGCACCTGGAGCACAGCGTCAGGTTCCTGCAGGAGCAGCACCGGCTCATGCTGAATGGGCTACACAGCGAGATTGAAGCGCTGAGGGAGAGGAATAGAGGTAAGAAAAAGTAACTCTTTAAAACTCTAGACAGTAAATAGGTGTACGTAGGTACCTATTGTATAGGTGTACCCTATTACTTATCAGGTATGGGTTTTAGGCCTCGTCATAAATCTAGTCAGTGAGAATCGACATATTTCTTTGCATAAGCTCTTCTGAGATGCAGTCTTGCGCCCGCATATAGGTTTGGAAAATCTTAAACCGATAGTGTGAGTGAAGATGCTGAAGAGTTTTTACTGACACGGATAAATATGTATTCGATTACATTGCACATTATGTGGTTGCTCCCTGCCCTTCTAATTATACATCATAACGATGAACCATCGAAACAAGTGGCTCGCCAAGAATATGACAAGCATCACAAAATAAATGGATAATACCGAGGACATTACCCTGAATAACTCTTTAATACTGCAAGTTCGGAATGCAATTAAAATGTTTATTTCACCGAAGGTTATAAATTCATCTATTTTTGCCTCGTTTAACCAGTGACTCATGCGCACTTAACCAAATGATCTAAACAATGAGGTAAACTGGTTCGTTAAACAACTTGCAACTATTGCTATAATGACAAGATTATTTACGATGACTCAATGAGTTTGCAGTGCAACTTTACTTTAGCAATCCATGAAATTTAGGTACTTGCCCACATGTAAATGAAATAAATGCTCGTCGTCATGTCAAGTCGATGTATTTTTAGGATTTGTATCGACCAATGTGAGGTCCTTGCCTTACATTACAAAGGTAAACCCGTATTCGTTGAGAGGATCTTATAAAAATATTGTTCTTTCCAGATTTGCAGTTCCAACTCATATTCAATAAAGAATCGTCTCCCAAAACCAGTTCGCCTGCAGCCGAGGAAAATACCGAAAACAATGAGGTAATTTAACGAGTTTGTGTAAGTGTTATTTATACCTATACATTTTAGTTAGTACCTTTATTTTGTTTCCTCATACTACGCTTGTTGATGTTTCAAAACAAAACACCAATTAAGTAGTCTAGTTACGTAAAAGAGCAAGTAAAAAAAAAATTGATGCTGAAAGAATTGTAAAAGTATTAAAATAATGATCTTAGATAAGTTAATTATGTAACACGCTCATATATTTGGCGTACCTGCTTTTAGACAAGACGTTATGCTTTTAGGTTACATCCTATAGTTCAAACTTTTAATTTTTTTTTGCTATATTTCCTTACACATACCATGATGATGTCCAGACGAAGCTGAAACGCGAGGTGACCCGCTTGGAGCAGGAGGCGACTGCCGCCCGCGCCGAGGCGAAGGCCGCGGAGGCACGCGCCTGCCAGCTGCAGCTTTTAGTTGATGCACAGACTGAGTATGAATACCTCATCTATTTACTAGTTTAGGTCCTTGTAACTTTAAGAAAAAAGGAAGAAATAAGATGGCCAGATACGCATTTGTCTTAAACGATTTTTTTGTTGTGATGTTCCCTCGGTACAAGGCTATTGTTACCAACCGACTGGGGACACTAGTCTCTTCCTTTGTCTACAATGAGATATACGGGCGAATACTTCATGTCATTTATGTATTGTACATGGGTCGGTGCTTACATGCATAGTTCCAAATAAAGAAGCATCCTGGTACCGATTACCGATAGATCGAGGAGGTCCGATAGACCAGACAGTCGCTTCATACATATAAAACACTGCTGGTACTCAGCTGCGTCGGTTTAGACTGGAAGCCGACCCCAACATGTAGTTGTTGCTACGGCTAGGCAGCTGATGAGAGTGGATGGCACAGGAAGCTGCGCGCGCTGGAGGTGTCGCAGTGCGCGTCGTGCGGCTCGGAGGGGGGCGCGGCGCAGGAGTCGCGCGCCGAGCTGCGCGCGCGGCTGGGCGAGGCGGAGCGCCTGGTGCGGCGCCTGCGCGCCGACGCCGAGCGCCAGCGCAGAGAGGTACCGCCGGGCGGCGCCGTCACTAACCTCTTGTTCGACGGCCACGCTCACGTACGTGTCGCACTCGCCCCGCAACACGCACCACGCTCCGCTCCCGACTACTTCTGATCCTTGCTATTCTAGGAAAGGAACCAAGAAGTCTCCAACATATCCCCTTTATTGCCCCAAAGGATTACGAGCTAACGTTAAATCGATAGGCGATATCCTAGCTTTAGAACGAGAATAATGTTCATTACTGCATACATTTTGATGTACCTAACTCACCAAATAAATCAACTATGTTATGGTAAAGCCATTTAAGGGTCAAAATGCCAAAATCTAATTAGTTAGTCAAACAGTATTTTTCAGAAGGCAAAGTAAGACAGTTGAAAATCACTTTGAACTATCTAAACATATCTGCAGAGAATCGAAACATCCTCAATTTTTAAAAAAGGATACAATAATATCCTCTATGTCTTTCAAGGTCCCCCTGATCCCTTCCGCTGTCCAAGTAAGTCCTACACATTCCCTTGGAGTTCATAAAGTGGTGGTGTTGTTGAGGCTCGGCGTAGCAGCCGATTGGCGCGCCGACGTGGACGGGATCGCGTCACGCATACAGTGCCCCAGCCAGGGAAGGGACTAGCAGTTAGGAATACCATTTGGATGTTGAATCACCCCTTCACTTGAGCAGAAGCGCGTAATTTCCAAAAGGACCTTCGTTCAATCTAGAAGAAGTCTGATACCACTTTGATCTTTGGCCTTTCCTGGCAGGGGTATAACTCCAAAAAGTTAAAGTATCTTAACCTAGTTTTTGGCACAATAATTTCGCGAGAGTGATGTTTTAGTTGACTACTAACCCCGCATGTGTTAGCATCTTTGTTTTGTCCCGTCCTCGTATGCGCTTTTACAATGATTTTAGCTATAATTTGTTTTAAGTAGACGTGGAAAGAGGTTGCTGTTTGAACTGTAAACGGAATTATGGGAACAGCACCTTCTAGGACACTTTTTGAGGTTGTTTGCTCTTTAGGAGATCTAGCATTTTTTGGGCTAAAATCAAAACAGTACTCACTGGAAACGATATTGTTTACGAAAAATTTATGGCATATCCCTGGTGAGCAAGCAGTCCGCTTATAATAATTTAAATGAGACTAAGGGCATTCTGACCATGGCACAGTACAGTTAACATTATGTGAAACCATAATGGACCAACAATAGTTGGGTGTACGGGATAACTGCTTTATGTGTTCACTGTATTTTTGTTTGAATTAGTAATGTAAACAAGTCTATTGATAGCACTTTCTTCTTCCTAAGCTCTGTAAAAAATTAAATTGTCCCCTGGTTAATGTGCCCGCGTACTAGACAGCCAATATTTCTTGACTACTGCATACTTTTCCTTTTACTAGCCGAACTATATGTTTACTGGTACTCAGTGGTCTAGTTATAGGAATTTCTGCACAAATAGCTATGTTAGCTAGAATCATCTTATACCTAACTTTAAGAGATTCAGATCCCTACTAATATTTAGAAGAAAAGCACGTTTTGGATGGTGAGAGGCAATCTTGCACCTGTTTTATATGACTGAGTCACAATGCACATATTTTGGTGGATTTGCTAGCACTTTTACACAAACGTGGGCGAAATCGAATTTAACAAATTATATAGTAAGGTTTGAACCCCTAACGGCTTTTAAAAACATCAAAATAAACTTTTACAAATGAATTAGTGAGAAAACCAAAATCTTCAAAATCCTTTTTACCAAGCCAGCAATTTCGAAAATTCATTTATAAGAAACCACCCGTTCCAAATTAGTCACCAACTAATTCTGAACCTTATTGTCTTGTTAATAAAGGTTTAATTATCGAATGCGTTTGGCAACAGTTACAGTGTATGAAGAATTCTTTGCACGCGAGTCTGCGAGCCAGCGGGCTGGACGCGTACGGCTACCAGAACAATTACCACTTCCCGCCTGTCCACACTCCTGACTTTTGGCGAGAACCGCTCAGAGAGTGAGTATTTACTATATACTTTCATGTAGATTACTGTATAATTCACATGACATTAGAATTTGGTGGGTAATCTTGAAAATGCACTTTCTCCGTTTAATCACCTAGCAAGTCCTTGTGTCAGTTTTCTCAAATCCGCCTGACAGCTTCTGGCGTGGGATTGTAACAACGACTGCTACTGAGTGTCAAATTGCCACCATGTTCCTTCTTACGCTTTTTGCATTCAAGAGCCACAGTCATGTTTTCCCAAAAAGGGGTTCCAAAGGCGTTATCCTCTTCTGAAATTTTCAAAAGGCGTCTAATATTACAGGGAATTCAACATGGTGGGTTCCCGAGGGCGGAGCACGCGGCGACCGCTTACACTGCCAGAACTCTCCGGACAACAAATGCACCGCTCTACCGTATATGCTAATAGTAAGTATATTTTAGAGACAAGTTCTCGCTGAACGAGGATGAGTTAACGGCTCAATTTTCAATCGTCGGGAGACCAAACATTTTCATCACATCACGAGGAAGGAGAGACAGAGAGGGCAGTTTCTTTATGAACCACAGAAACTGTGACATATTAAAGAAATCTCTGGAATTGTAACCTAAGAGGCCCTCATTTGAGTTTAGGGGGCATTTAAATCCCTCTGGAAAGAAATGATAACATGTCTCTAACGAGTTTCTTATGAATTTCAGATCATACACGTCCCAGAGCCAATGGTTACGACAAGAACAAAAAGGTCCAGTCAGTGAACGGCGAAGCTGCCACTACCTCTCCTAAGACTCCGGACGAACCTTCAGGTATAGCTTTTTGAAAGATTTAGACCGGTTTCACTGGTTACTTATAAAGTGTCAGTCGGTTAATGCTCTGTCAGATAAAGGCTGTTAATAATTTCTGCCAGATATTACTATCCGAGGTCCGTGAAACCAAAGTTATAGTTTACCTGTCAGATAAACCGTGTTCCTGATAGGCTATGGAAGACGAGCAGTAACCATTTTCAAAACTGAAAATATTACTTTTGAGTGCATTGTATAGGGCTTAAATAATTTTCCCAATTTTATACCATTTTCCATGTCAAAAAATGGTGAGATTTTGAGTCCAAAGCTAAACCCCGTTACAATGTCTTAGAGCTCCATGCACAACAAGTGAGTTATAAAGTTTTTATTTTGCCTTTATTTTAATATTCCAGAAAGCCGAATTAGATCAATATACGCGAGCGATTTAGCGAAACACGACAGTAGTAAAATGAACTCTAACGACATGTACCCAGAGGTGAAAATGGTTGTCACAAAATTATTGTCACACTGTCAGGGTGAGGACGCACGTTTTTTTTTAATTTAGTTATGGCTTTTTACTAAATGGTTTGCGCATTGTATTTTTGGAATAGAATAGGTGTGATAGGGTTCTGATTTTCTGCTAGGTAAATGTCTTTGATTGCTACTGCGAATGTTTTGATTCGGGGTGTGTCAGAGAATAGTTGAATGATGTGGGTAAATAATGATGTATAGATGGAGAAAGTGGTATGATATATATACAGAAAAGATGAGAAGCAGAATATTGTCATGGTATGGGCATGTGTGTGGTATGGGCATGTAGATGGATGGAGAGGAAGAGGAAGACCTAAGAAAAGACGGACGGATTGCCTGAAAGATGACATGTATAGGAAGGGAGTGGGTGTCAGTATGACGAGTGACAGGGGAAAATGGAAGAGAATGACATATTGCGCCGACCCCAAGTAAAATTGGGAACAGGGCAAGAGGAAGAAGATGGAGAAAGTGGTAAAATGTGAGTGTCAAGTGAACCGTTTGATTCTTTGTGTATTGTCCTTCATTACTTTGATAAAGCAATGGATTTTTGATTTGTGTAGGTACAATTGAGTTTTTACTAACAATATTAATTGGCTTGTTGTGCATGCGGGGTTTTACTAACAATTTATTTATAAGTAACGTAATACTTATTTATGAGAGAAAACAATGAAGGGAAGTATGTTCATGTTTAGGTTGAAGTAAATTTTAAGATTTTTAACGGCAGGTTCATATTACTTGCGAAATTGGCTGACATTAGATGAATACGAGGACAGTAACTACTGGGGCTTACTTCGGCTAATTTTGTCTCGTTAAACTTCCTTATTGGCTTTGATCATATTTTCCGAGCACTTCGCCTAGGAACGTTCGCTCATAGCGTGGAGGCTGGTTAAGCCAGTAGGAACTCTGTTAGGATATGTATGTTTTCTCAGGGTGCGTCTACACGGAGCAAGTAGCTTGCGCATATTGAGGCATATGCGCAGGTTACATGCATTTTAAAAACGCGCGGATCTAGCGACTCGCGCATGTACCAGAGCAAGCTACCCAACTCGCGTGCTTGTAACTTGGTCCGGCGCCGTGCACCGTGTGGACGCACCCGCAGTACTTGTGTCTGCCCGGCAGCGAGCGGCCCGCGAGCCCGCGCGCGCCGCCAGCCGCGCCGCCACGCCGACCACACGTAGTGATCACCAGTCGCTCACTCAGGACCGCCCGAACCTCGATGTCAAACACTACACTACGCTCTTGTCCACTGGCTTTGCTTATCTGAAGGTTGTAGCGACTACACTATAGGTACCTACACTCAACTTTTATTGGAATGTTGAGTCGAACGATATTTTGCCTAGTCTATCCTATTCACTCAATTCCTTAAATGATCCAATACTTTAAAATACTGTCAAATTTAATGAAAAACTCGTATATACCAATGCGCATGCGCAAGGCAACGCTAACTTCGGAAAAGTAAAGTTACTTGACGAGAACTATATCAACCTACTTCACTGAAGACCATTCTACTATTTACATGTTAATGTCAACATAAAGGTCATGTCCAGTGTTATATTTGAACAACCACTAAACATGTATAAAGTTTTATCCATACTACATACACTATCCATAATACGTAATGAGTTTAATAACTCTATATTTTTAATGGGGAACGCACATTTAACAAAGAAAATACAAGAGAGTACAAAGGATATAGAAAAAATGCTTGGAGGCTCAGACAAAAATGTGAAGCTATCTTTACCCCAATAGATGTGCGCTCACCATGAAAGTTATCTTATATTTGGTATATCTCCATTAAATCAACAAGCTACTTAAGTACCTACATATGTACTTGTCAAATCTTCAAAACTTACTGAAAGCATATTCCGCGCACGTAAAATGCTGGAACAACGAACATGTTTTGGAATATCATAATTTGCATGAAAATTATGTTCGTATGAATCTATAAAATATCAATATAGAAAGACTGAAAGACCAAAGTAACGTCATATTTTTAGGCACCAGTCTAACAAAAAAAAAAACAAAAGTTGGTGTCTAAAAAATCCAAAGCTGAAATTCGACACCTAAAATATATTGGCTAGTCAATTTAACAAATTTTAAAAATTAAAATACAATTCTCTCCATGAACTAATTGACCAACAAATTACAATCGTAAAATTGAGGACCTATGTAATAATTATTGTATGTACCAATGTAAGCGTCTCACACACTTTAGACAAATTCAATGTAGAATACAGTTTAAAAAAGCATTCAACTATTTACTACTGAAACGTAGCAATTTGATGTTATGCTATATCTCCCATTATTTATAATTCAGCCACATAATGAAACCTATTTTAGCTACCAACTGTCTCTTTCTATCAAGGAAATAAGACGTATGACGGAAAGAGACAACAGCTTAAATGGCGGATGGCTGGATTATGAATAAGGTGATCAATATTTATCGTGTTTGAGGCGCTTAACTTAAAAAAAAACCTCACTGTGGGCTGAAAAATGTCTCCATGAAATTGATAATGTAGTTTCAATAACAGCCACCTAGTTAGACTGAATATGAAAACTGTACCACTTATGCACAAGTTCACTGACATAAATGTTCGATTTTCTTAAAACAACTCGTTACTTTAAAACTTAAAGGTGAAAATTCATAGTTAGCAGGTGTTTTAAGAAAACTGTCGTTATGTTGTCGGTAAACTTGAGCTTTTAGACAAATAGCGTAACAAATAATCGACGGTTGGGCAGCACTAAAGGATTCAATTACTATGGTATAATCGTAATCGCCTTCTGTAACGGTAATATATTACTAACTCGTAGTTATCGTATAGCCTCAGACGACCGTGTTGAACTGGAGCCGTTACTTAATGCTGCACGGAACACTCACTGTCTGAAAATATGTAACTGTCAAACGTATCCAAGATGGCGCTGACATTCATGGCGGCCATCTTGAATCTTTGACTTAAAATTACCTAAAACCCTGATAAGTACCGAAAACGTGGATTTCGTGAACTGTAATTACCACCTACAGTTCGCAAAATCATTCATCAACAAAGCTCTGTTTTACTTCTCTCAATGAGAAGTGTTATTTATTATAGAGAACACCAATTTCCAATTCATGAGTATTTAGAGATGTCATTTTATACCTAAGTATGCTTGTGAAAACGCATGAACTTTTAATTTTCCGTTCACAATAAACTTGTCTTTGTCAATTACTATTATATTGTGGCGTTAGAAAATTAAAAAGGTATGCGCACATGCAATATGTGAAAAATATGTTCCCGTGCAGCATTATGGACGAGCCCTTAGATTTTGCTCATTTGTGATGTAAAGTGCAATTTTGTACATACATGTAACAGTAAATTTAGAAAAACTTAGTACTTATGAGCAATAATGCTACGTAATAGTTGCTTAGTGTTATGTCTCTTTCTTTTATTATAACGAATAAAAAGGACGCAAGACGAACATTGGCGAGTAGGTTTTTCTTTATTAGAATGTACAATATTTTGGTTGCCTTCGGAATCCAGTGAGATATCCCAGTAATAATACTGCCATTAGCATTTATTTTCCACAGGACACGGAATGCGAACTACGGCATAACGGTATGATTATGTACTAAAATATAAAGACTAAAATATTTTTAGCTGAATTTAGAGTTATTATTAAATATAGTTAAAAATGATCTGCGATTTTAATCATGTTTAAAGTTTAGATAAACAACGTTTTTTATATAGTTACGCAGTTGTCCGCCCGATTGCCGTGTAAGTGTGAACGGTCCTCAACGCTACATTTGTGAGAGTGATGTAGACCTACTAAATGCTATATTTGTAGCCTTATCCATATTAATCTAATTTATTAAATAATACTATTAATTATTATATTTGAATATTATAATTATTGATATGATAATATATTTATTGCAAATGCTATTTGTTTTATTTAACCTAAAAACATAAAAGTCAAGCAGAATAGATTTAAAATACCATAGTTCAGTAAAAAGTCTTTATTTAAATCACCGCAATAATACTGCAAAGAATTCATGATTGCTACAACACTTATAAGCATTGCCTAAGAACCACAATACAGAATCGCTCACATTTTCAGTCTCCATCAATTTTTTTAGCACATTAACCTTATTATTAGCCAAGAGATTGCTTAACACTATGCTAAATACTTCGATACAGTTCAAATTCGCTAAGAATCTAAATAAGTACACAATGTTAGGGTTTTCGATAGATTTCTCGATACTTACACCTAGGTATCGTAAGATCTTCAGGAGAAACTCTTCGGTGATGAAGTGGTTTGTGAAGTCTCGGTGACAGGACAGTATGAAGAGAAGTTGTGACGATGCCGCCATCTTTAAATTTGGGAGAGTCTGCAGGATTCGGTGGAGATACTCCATTCTGAAATACGGAATGTTTATGGTTTTATCAAGGCAAGTAAAAGAGACACTTATTCTCGACTTTCTCAATATGTACTAATCTAAGCCACAGAGTTTGTTTGTAAAAAAAGTACCTAAGCCTGGAACAACATGCTTCATATTTAAAGATCTTTGATATACATCTGTTATCATTATGCTTGAGCAATAAATAAAAGGATGATTCTCTAAATTACATAACTTTGGAACATAATTTTTACGAGCATACAGTAGCTGTTTCTGGCAGTTTCAACTGTGTCCCAAGAAGAATTTAAATAATCTGGACATCAAAATATAGTAGCTTCCTAACAGTGAATTTTTCAAATTAGTCCTGAAGTTTAGCCCAGAGCTTAGAGCCTTTAGGGTACGAACAATTAAGCAACAAAAGTATAAATGTTTAAATACCTGAACTCATCCCGCAATTGATGAGCAAACCGCACCAGAGCGTACAGCACACCCTCCCTCGTATCCTCATTGTTGCTGATGAGCAGATCCGTCAGCTTTGCGATGGAGCCCTGAGACACCAGAAGGTCACATGCCTTGGGCCCGGAGCCGGCCAGGTTGCCCAAAGTCCATGCACTGGTCACCTGAAAGAATTCGAATGGATATCATGTAGATATCATGTAATTTTATGAAATGGTAGCTTTTATGAATCAACCCTAATTTTCCAGAGTTAATCAGTAAATCCAAATTGACCTGCTGCTTTTCTAGAAAGTTATTATAGTTACATATAAAATATAATCGTCAAGCATGTGTTTTATATAATTGAAATTGTGTAAACAATTGTTGGAGAACCTATTTTAATGAAATAAAATAAAAAGTTGGTAAAAATCTGTGTACACGAACATACCACTATGGAGTGAATGGGTAGTTAGTAGGTATCTGTAATACTCACAGCATATTCAGTGGTGAGATTATCAAGGGCAGCAATAAGGTAGGGGCCGGCAGCCTTAGCCACGGCATATCCAGCTCTAGCATCACCGAGGGCCAGGTTACAGACGCAGCCCACTGCAGCACACTGCTTGTTCGCTTCATGACCTGGAAAGTATTACATAATGTTGTTTAACGTTTATTTGCTGTGCTAGGATGATGTATAGGGAACTCTGTAACTATGTCAGTTATGCAATAAAGGAGATTGGGCAAGAATGTATGAAATTTGGTCCAAATGTCCACCACGAAAGAGACCTATATAATTAAATAGTCCACTTAATTTAGAGTAACTTTTACTAAGAAAGTAAAAAAAAAACAATGCCAAAAAAAGTTATAGCCAAAAATGTATTCTTAATTTTCGGTAGTTTTTGTATGTTATCATTATTATTTTTTATTTTATTCCACTTCCATTTCCACATTTTATCTAAAACTAAGATGAGTAAGACACATTTGAATATAAACAGCCCATATTTGTTTGCCCGATGGATGTACGAATCACTAACCAATTGAGGCACCAGAAGTGCTTGAATATACTCAGCTGTTCCTGGATCTAAGAAAGTTCGATGTTACTGGTGGTGTCTTCTCTCTAATAATGAACAATTCTATTTTGTCAGAAGTAACAGAAAGTACGAAATTCGAACATCACGGAAAGTAATTGAAAAAATGAAATTGAAAAAATCTATAAAATATTTTATTTGATTTTGCTATAACTTTTTTCTGGCATTACATTTTTTTTTACTTTCATAACAAAAAATGTTCTATATTTAACGGGCTATCTAGCCATGTAGGTCTCGTTCGTGGTGGACATTTGGACCGGAATCGCCCATTGTCCTTTACAAATGATGACACAGAAGGTACCGAGAGTTTTAGTTTATACCTATCTAACAAATTTTTTTTTAGGCTTTCAATAAAGTAACTGACTATTTCATATAGTTCTTTGTTTGGCTGTGAGCCATTTGGTTGATTTTTAATTTTTATCAAAAAATTTGTAAAATCTATGCAAGATCAGTCGCATTTGCAACAAGCAGAGCACTTTGATTTATTAACAATACTTGTAGAATAAAACAAACAATTTCACAAATAGTTGATAGGTCGTTAAATTTCAGTTTACAGTCTAAAACATATTTCTCACCTGTCATTTCCCGCACCAAGCCTCGGAGAGCTCCATGAGTGTGTAATACCACTTCAACATTGATAGGATCATCTATCAGGGCATTCTTCAAGGTGTTGAGCTCAGGCAAGCTGATTGGTGCTTTGGTCTTCAGCTTATTAGCAATCTGTGTGATTGTGTCTGAATTTGTGCTGTAGAACATATTGCAAAATTCAGAAAACGTCCGTAATTTGCACAGTCTACTGCAATTTCTTTGGGAGGAAATGCTTTCGCTCAGCAGTAAAATACATAGTTAGGCCTGAAACTGCGTTAAGCTGGCAAAGGCGCAGTCTCAAACAAAAGTGCACTTTTGTGACAAATGGCCTGTGGTTGCAAGAAATTAAATTGTAACTTGACCAGGATCTTGAAAGTTTAGGATTGCAAACATAATGGGTTTGTATATATTAATTTCCGTGTAATATTGTTGTATATTTCTTACCGCAAAGAATGCATAGATCGCCGTACATCAGCTACTTCGTCTCGATGCTTTCTTCTGTTCAACACCAGTGTATTACGACTTGTTTCTCTTATATTTTCAATCGCTTCTTCATCCATTTTACGTATTTTGCTGTTTTACTTAGAAATAAACATATTATAAAAAAAATATATCTAAGCAAATCGAGCAATTTGCCGAAAAAAATAATAACAAATAGCGAGTGACAGTAACTGCTGACCAAAATCCGCTGTCACTGTCAGCACAGTTATTGATCGGAACATAAGGCTTTTTACAGAAAATTGATATTTAGAACATGGTCTTTTCAGTTACAGGCTTAAAAGGAAGAATTTATACTCTAACTAACTGATCAGGACTCAGGAAGTCAAGAATCTGCAGATGCAATTTCTGATAGATAGATAAAAGTTGGAAGCTCGGTACTCGAAGTTGTTGGCTCATATATCTACCTAGGACAAGTAGTCCAATTAGGTAGGTCCAACTTCGAGAAAGAGGTCAACCGCCGAATCCAACTCGGCTGGGCAGCGTTCGGGAAACTACGCAATGTCTTTTCGTCTGACACACCTCAGTGCCTCAAGACGAAAGTCTTCAACCAATGTGTGTTACCAGTGATGACTTACGGGACCGAAACGTGGTCTCTCACTATCGGCCTCATCTCAAAGGTCAAAGTCGCTCAACGAGCTATGGAGAGGGTTATGCTCGGTGTTTCTCTACGTGATCGAATCCGAAACGAGGAGATTCGTAGACGAACCAAAGTCACCGATATAGCCCACCGGATTAACAAGTTGAAGTGGCAATGGGCAGGCCATACCTATTGCTCGCAGAGCAGATGGCAGATGGGGCCGAAAAGTGCTGGAGTAGGGACCACGGACTAGCAAGCGCAGCGTAGGACTTCCACCAACGAGGTGGACAGACGACCTTATAAAGGTCGCCGGAAGACGCTGGATGCAGGTCGCCTCCAACAGGTATCTGTGGAGATCAAAGGGGGAGGCCTATGTTCAGCAGTGGACGTCCTATGGCTGAGATGATGATGAGATAAAAGTTTTATTCAGCACAAACAAGACACAATAAGAAATAAAATAAAACAAAAGCTGGGTAAAAATAGAAACATGCTAACAGAAACTAACGTTGCAGTATGTGTTAAGTTTGCACTGAATGGGAGTCCAGTTCAGCATGTGTCAGGTAGAATACCTGACGCTGGTATTCTGCTAGATCCCAACAATGACGTACGGACATCGAGTAGACAGAACAATAAATATCATCAAGGTGTAATTAGTGCTCAGTGCTGTGTGTGTTTGAAATAAGGTAAGTGTCAGGTAATGAATAATTCTGCAAAATCCAGCTTCTTTTCCCAGGTTCAACTCTTTATCCGGCGTGAGAGGCCTTGAGAAGAAGTCTGAAGTAGGATGCTGTAAGAAGTTTAAAAGTGTTAGTTGCAACCTTATCTTTTGATGAATAATTCCCGTAACTCACGCAGTCACGAATCCCACGGCACGCCTCTTGTGACAAGACCCTCGTCAACTAAGTGCGTAGGCGTAGCATTCTGTATTGATGGCGCTTAAGTACAATTGTTGGAGCTGGGTGTCTTCAGAGCCAATCGTTTTTTTTTATTGTTACCTAAACTCTGAATCAAATCCTAATTGATGAATGTACTATTAATTTCTACCTGAGTGGATTAGGTAACTACATATATTTTTTTCATCTCATGAATCTCAGTGTACTGACCTATTTACCGATAACCCTATTATGTAAGTAGTTATAGACACCAACACAATACAGAAACCTGAATAAGCTCAATAACAAACTCTTATCTCGAGGGATTTTCTCCGCGTCATCAATAGCGCCCACTAATCACACGGATTGATGAATTACACGATTTGGCTCTAGGCCCGCAACGCAACCAATAACATTGAGCCACCAAATACTCTGTATTCTAGGGTCGCAGGGCTCATTTTAGTTTGGTCGTATTACCGATGAATGAGGCTTTTCACTTGCCATTAATCAATTTAGTGGGAAAATTCGTTTAATCGTAATCGTTTGTGTTGAACCTCCATTTATGTTTTATTTACCAACGTATCGCATTTAGAAATAAATCGGTCCTATAGCTACTAGGGCTTTCAAATACCGGATTTTTTCAATACCGGTATCAATACCGGTATTGAAAAAAATATCAATACCGTGATCACGTGATCACGGTATTACCGGCCATGCAAATATTGCTATACTCTAGATATTAAAAGTCGTCGCTCCTTTATGCGTCTTCGAAGTGCTTTTGTAAGATTTTGGCTTACGTTATTAGCTTGACCATCTAACTTCGTCAACATACATTTTAGCGCAATATCCGCTTTTAGTAAATTGGCATCCCGTTTACAAATTTCTAATACAGTTACTTTGACTACATGACTACAGAAAGGCTGTTGTAAATATTTTTTAATATTGTCAAATCTAATTCGTCTAATTCGAAATCGGAGTTTAATTTTAAATTGATTAAAACTTTTAAAACACAATCCTTTAGTTTCAAAAAGCATCCAATCACAGCCCCGACACTATGACTAAAAATGAGATTCGACTTCATCATGACGAACAAAAAGCACATAGAAACGTCTCCGTTATCAATAGGTTTAATACCGGTAGCGATTACCGACTTGTCTGAGGCTCTCTGAATATCAACTTCAAGGCCGAACGTTTCCGTCTGATGAAGGCCAAGCTCCGACCAACACTGCTCCGAACCATTTCAGGATCTGAAACGTTCCAGTCAAATTTGGAGAACCGATTTGCCGCCGTGGAAACCACAACAGACGTTAACCAGAACCACGAATATGTGGTTCGGATCCTCAGGGAGGAAGGTTCGAGATTCAGTAACAGGCAGCGTAAGGGCAAGAAATTAAAGCTTTCGGAAGAGACATTAGGGCTTATGAAGAAACGACGTGAAAACTCGCCTGTCACTTCGTCAGCTAAGCGGGCTCTAAACCAAGAGATCAACAAGCACGTACGACGCGACCTCCGGTGCTCCAATACTCTTGACATTGAAAGAGCAATTGAGCTGAATCGGGGGTCAAAGGTGTTCGTACAATCTCTAGGAAGAAGCCACTTGACGAAGCTGACCACAACAAGTGGAGAAGTCATTTCTCCGGTGCCGGCAGTCCTTTCGGAAGTGGAACACTCCTATGGCCAGCTATACGCATCGCATGCATCTCGACCTGATCCCGGAAATGAGGATTCTAGAGCCACATTAACACGCCATTTCACCGAAGACCTGCCAGAAGTCAGCAGTGAAGAAATCGAGATCGCTCTGAAACAGCTCAAAAATGGAAAAGCCCCTGGCGTGGATGGCATTACAACAGAGCTATTAAAAGCAGGAGGTAAGCCTGTACTGGGGGAGCTCCAGAAGCTTTTAACGATGTCCTGTTTGAAGGAAGAACTCCAGAGACGTGGAGTAGGACTGTTGTTATCCTGTTCTTCAACTTCAACTGTGTCTAGCATTTGTGGACTATGAGAAGGCCTTTGACTCGGTTGAAATCTGGTCTGTTTTGGAGTCCCTGCAGCGTTGCCAAGTAGATTGGCGATACATCCTAGTGATGAGATGTCTCTTTACTACTGACTAACAAAACAATAACATCGTTTGGCTCGCTTGACCGATTAAGAAATCAGTTGTTTAAGAAAGGTTGAGGTATGCTGGAGATAAAAGTTGGCGCTTAACACACAAGTGTAAAGTGTGAGAATAATATTACCAGTATATACATCTTACGAGTACGTAGTTATTTATCTTATTTAATACGACTTCCTGCTACTTATTACAACAAACCACAATAATTATAAAAAGATTGTAATACCGTAATCACGGTATTGGCTCGTCAATACCGGTATTGAAAAAAGACCAAAATATATCCGTGATCACCCTAGTGTTAGTGTTAGTGTTAGTGAAAGCCCTAATAGCTACATTTTATTTGCCGGTAAATTCTTTGTAGGTGCCTGCCTATTGATATCTTCATTACTGAATAAGATGCTGACTGTTTGATTTGAAACAAGGTTATAGAGATAAATAAATATTTGAGACTATAGTTGAATGGTATATTTACTTACATCACATTAATAAAACATTCACAGACACAAATCAACAGAAACCGTACTTTGACCTTATTTACAGGAAAGCAGAATGTCTTCAGCATCTTTAAACTACCATTTTTGTGGTCGTTGATGGTCAAGAAAATGAATGATGTAAAACTGGGAGCAATAGAAATCTCAATATTTATTTTCTGGAGAGGACAATTCGATCAAACGATAGGTAAGTAACCCTTTACTTCTTTTGGTTATTTTAATTCTTTACGTTCGAAGAATAACCAGCTTCTTCGACTAGGCAAGCGTGCACATTATCTATTCCAAACACGATTTAAAAAATTATTATATTTCAGGTACCAATTCAAAATAACAAACATCAAACACAAATTCCTTTATCAAGACCTCAAGGCTCAGGGGACCTAACTAGTCTCAGTTCTTTGGTGAGAGACGAATATAATCTGAAAGGCTGACCATGGAGCGTAGGCGTTTGGTGCACGAATTCATTCACAGCATCTTGAAGAAGGGTGCAGAAGTCTGTCTGATCTCCTAGGCTCATGAGCTTCTCGTTTATATGCTTTAGGAGGCAGGCTCTGAAAGTAAAGTAACGTACATAAATAAAAATTGATGATTTGCCCCAAGATGGCATATGAAATAAAATGGGATGCATAACCACTGAACTTTTTAAAAAGCCGATCTGAAACCTTCAGTCTTAGCCTTAGTATACTCTTTTCCTTGGTTCTTCTGGGCCTCATCATGTTTTTGCCATTCAAAAAATTTCGATTTCAGATTTGTTTTGATTGTGAATAACACACGGTGACTATTAAAAATTACTTTCTTATTTGTAACGTACCCAGATGAGCGTTGGCCCCTGACATCAGGAGATGAAACGTTGGGGACCAGGAGACGGAACTCCAGGTTGTCCTGCGGCAGTGTCGACCAGACTCGTGCTCGAGGTACCAAATAGTAACCTTCAGTCTGTAATTAATAGATGGAAGTCTTATACAGTACTTGCAAACAAAAAAAGATATTGATTTATATTAAGTAGATACTTATACCTAATGTTCTTCTAAAAGAATTGGGTTCTCGTGCATATGCAAGATATATTTTCGATTAATTATTCTTTATTTAATTATAATATATGATTAATTAGTCTTTTTGTCTTTATTTTATTACCTGCACGATGTAAATAGTAGGCTTGTCCCGTAACGTAGGCGGTAGTAGGTCAGACATGTATCGCATCACGCCGAATTCACTTCTAGGGCTGTGACTGGTCTCCACAATGCCTCGTCTCGTCTTAGCCAGCATCATCACTGCTACGCAGCCGTAATCTGTAAAGTCTTGCTGGAAGACTGGAGAATAAAAGAAAATTATTGTCAACTGCTGTGTGATTAGTTTTCCTCTTTTTTTTAGGGTTCTACCCAGATGAAGCCAAACGCTAGCTGAGCCAGTGTTACTGATACAAGTATACTCTAAGGAGGGAGTGCTGCGAGTTGGTCGTACAATTTAGTCTATATCGTAAATTGTCATGGATTATTAAATTTATTTGCTTACAGCTATTTTTCTGTAGCTTACCTAAAGAAATTATTTCGCTCATCATATACCCGGACACGTTGGAGGCATTAATACACGGTCATATCCCCTATTTCAGACGTTTTACAATGTAATCGTAATAAACTAAAATGCTAATTAATCTAAGGTAAGCGATAACAATTACTTACATCTGTCACAAGTGCTAGCAATTTCATCATCATTTAGATTGCTGTGGACTTCTACTTCAAATCGATATTGTTCAAAAGTACGTTTGAACTTCGTGCTCATATCATCACTCTCGTCTGCATCATCTTCCGTGCTTAAAGGAACATCTGTCGTGTTCCCTTCAAATATTAATAAGGCATTCTTGTTGTATCTGCAATTTGTTCGTAAATTGTAATTAGGTACTTATCGCAGCCGAATTATAAGTTCGAAGCCTTTCTTAAGGCTGCTGTTCCACTGAGGTGGAGATGCGCGGAGCGGAGAGGAGACGTGTGGGGTGGACCAATCACATTACATGAAATCCAAATCTCGTCTTTTGCATGTAATGTGATTGGTTGATACCCACACGTCTCCTCTCCGCTCCACGCGTCTCCGCCTCAGTGGAACCACGGCCTTATAAATAGGCTATTAACACTGAAAAAAATTCTCAACCAGACTCAAGTCGCTTCCGGAAATAAACGCATTCAAGCATAATATATCGACAAACTCTCGATTTATAATATAGGTGCTGATCATGTTGTGGAATAATTTACGCATGAAATATATTTAAAATCTAACTGCGCATTGACCTACATGGTTATCACAACTTCCAAAATGGCAAAACATTTCATATCCTTTTCAGGATTTTATTTATCCTTGTCCGTATCGTTCTAATTGAGTCGTGATAAAAAAATTATATATATATGTAGGTATTATATACAAGTAAAACGTTGTGGCTATTTCCCTGGTTTCAACATACAAAGAAACTTGAACCTTTATTAAGAAGACCTGGGATGGCCCCACGCAATTTTTTTTTCTTAATTAGTGTAGCTATTTTATGAGCAGTGAAAACTTAACTAACAAATAAACTCACTCTGTTAACATAGATTAATATGAACATTTTATTGCACAAGACCTGACTGCTTTCTCACTATCTTGTTTATTAGTTTATACAAGATAATCTATGCAAACAAAACCAACGGCGTTTATTACAGGTGTCTGTTTGAATTCACTCACAATATCAAAAATATCAGGAATTGCTTACCTGTCCAACTCGTAAGAGAATCTAGCTCTTGTAGAAACTCTTAAAGGTCCTCCAACATCCGTATGTTCAATAATTGCTGGTTCATTACTTCTAATCTGAGGAGTTTCTGCATTATCCTGTGCCTCTTTAGCTCGTTGATAACTAGCTTTCCTATACGGTAGAGCAGCAAGTACAAAACTATCTTCTACGTTAAATTTCACTTCTACATCATTAATTTTAGGCCCCATGGCTGACAACAGATCGTCGACTGACTCACTTGGTATTATAATCGTATTTGTAGCTATCTTATCGCGCACATACTCGTTCGTAATGAACGTCATTGATTACGGAACTGGAATTCTAATCGCAGTGCCTACATTTTCAGAAGCGGTAGTTGTTATATCTCGTACCTAATTATTATATTTTGCGCAGTTTATTAGTCAGCTATTTCTTTCGATGAAATCAATACTGGTATGGCAATATTGGGAAGATTCTTTTTGAGACACTATCTCACGTTATAAAATATGATAGGTACAGACATTTAGTAGTCGGAGACTTTGGGGGGGAAATAAATGGTAGAAATATGTAACATCAAACTGTTTATTTCCGTAAATAAGTTCTTAAAGATTTACGTTATTATTTCTCTTATAAATTAAGGATAATATGTACAGGAAGAGCAAGACAGTAGCGACAACATTAATTAATACGTTAAAATTTTAAGCAGAATCGTCCTACTATACCGTATGTAGTATTGGAAAATTTATGATATGTATGATATAGTCATATTGCAGGTAGTGACAACTCTGTATTTTTACTTGATGAAAATAATTTTAACAACAAAATAGAATTTAACAACAAACGTAGCTTATCATTCATAATTATAACAATTAATTAACATGTAAATTTTAATGTAAGTAAAAATATAGAGTTGCTTACAGAGATTAAATTCAGTTGACAATTAGAAAATTTAAAATTATTTACACTAAGCGTTTTGTCTCTACTGTCCTGGCTCAAGGCTCTCCGCTGCACATACTATGCACTGTACTTAATCAAAAACTTACATTAAATATTTAATATATAAAACGATAAGCTTAACAGTATTATCATGATTAATACATTTACGATTATATACATTAAACATCACTATTATGTCTTTTCCGATATAATTATTTACAATCGTTATTTACATGACTAGAATAAGAAAGACATTATTAACAATTATTTACATACCCATATGTTTCAAGCGTATTTCTTTATGTACATCAAAAGCTTGTAATTAATATAAAAGGTCATTAGACTATAACAGGTTTTCTTTCTTTATATTTGCATGAGCAACTTTTCTTTTTAAAACTAATATTGTTGTTTTTTTTGGAATATTCGAGAAGGGAGCGGGAAGAATGTCTTTGCTATAAGGTATCTGCTTTATCATTGGTTACAGGAGTATGACTAGACTTATCATTCACATTAGTTTGTTTGATATTGTTACATTGAGTTTTATTATCCTCTTTGGGCGGATCCTCATGTTTCTTATCTCCATCATTCTTCAGTTGGACTGTTTGTCCGTTGAGGAGTTTGAAGTCCGCGGGGTCTGTTTGCGTCTCCTTGTTAGCTGTTGGAGGCTCTGAAATTTTGAAAACATAATTAATTGTGAATCTCATAATTCTTGCGGTACGTAAGAACAAAATTACTTTTAATTCAATCATTGTTTTTTACTTTTAGCAAATCGTTGTAATCCAATAAGTTCTCAGAAATTATTTTATTTCTATAACTAAGCAAGATAATAAACAACGATATTTACTTTTAGTCGGCGGATGAGGCAAGGGCAACGAGGGCGGAGGCTTGCGGCTGTACCGGACCGGCATTATGCTCTGCCGGACGTTGCGCTCCGGCCGAATCAGGATTATGTACAACTGGAAAAAATATATGTTATACATCAGACATCATCATATTTTAGGCTACCCTGTTTTAGCTATTGATGCCTAGAAAAGAAGGACAACATGTTAGAAGAGGATTAAGGGCGCTTTCAACTTATGAGTTCGAACGCTCGACAACAGGACTGTTGCCAGACCGTGCTTTTTGTATGAAAAAAAGAGGAACGTCCGTACGCCGTACGTCTAACGCACCGCTTTGGAACCGCAGCCGGCCGTCAAGAAACGCATAAGTTGAAAGGACCCTAATACGATCCAAAGTGCATCCTAAAGCCTATAATGTAAACTACTAGTCCGCAAAATAAAACAACAACAACACAATATATTTTTAAATGCCGCACAAATTGTGGTTAAGCCAATAGTGCTTTCAATTTAAACCCCACAAAGTCGAACTCTCCTACAAAAATATATTGTTCTGTAAATCCATTTCATATGTTCCATTGAAAAAACCTCAGGGCTTTTCGAATAAAATTGCTATTCAAGCGACCACAAAAAATATCGGAAATTTTTATTACAATAAAAAAAAATATTTGGAACGGCCTACACCGTGAAGTAGGGCCTTGATTAATCGGACTACTTGACATTTTAATTACTGAGTAGAAGAGAAACGAAAGTGGACCACTTGTTTAATAAAAATGAAAATAATATCCAATGTAACGTTTTTTATTGAATTTTTGAAGCGGTTTTGGGATGAGAAAGTTTTAAATTCAATTTGAAAAAGTTTGTCCAGTCTTTCTCAAAACAAAATAGGCCACAATTTTTACGATATTATTGTCATTTGTACTGGATATTTTGGTATACATAAAATGACTATCATTTATAAAATCTTGCTCCAACCCGATTTTTGCGAAAAAAGGGTTCACTCAGCTTAACAAATTATATCATTTCCCTTTTACAATCGTCGATACTGTTTAACTGCGTGATATAAAATGTCGATCTGGCTGTAATTCAGTTTGGTCCGTCCACATATTCCGTGACTGGTGGACCGTCGCTGATCTCGCTCCAATGACCCGTGAGAGGTCGCCAACATATTACTTCAACTTGCCCTTTTTATTTTTGTTTACACATACATCTCCTTCGTTTGTTTCTCTATAAAGTGGAGGAAATCGAATGAAATACCGTCGTGTTTTGTTTTGTAACGTCGGAAGCTTGTGAACTACGTGGGTTACATAAGTTTTGGGTAAGTTCCAAATAAAGGCGTTTTTCTGTATCAATTTCAAGAACCTTTATTTTTTATGTAAGTTGCGAGCATGACTACGCCAATCGTGATCGTAGGGTCATGTGTCCGTTTTTAGAAGTCCAACTTGCCTTGAAAAATTACAATTTCTCGGTCTCTTCGGTCTTAGTATAAAATTACTTCTCTGACCTCGGAGCTAGTTCTTGAAAGCATTCCATGTTGGAGACTATAAGATCTAATTTCGATAAAGGCCCAAATTCAGCGGCAACATTAACGTCAGATTTCTTACAACAACTGTTTACTAGGAATGTTTAGGTTCAACTTTCAAAGTAGTTTTAAGGAAATTGATGTTTATGTTGCTGGCCTACCTAAGGTCTATTATAAAATCAGATAGGAATATTTACCTTAGGCGAGAAGAGACAGACGAGCGTGACGCTGGCGCTGAGCGAGATGGTGACGGCCATGCTGGTGACGCGCAGCGGGACGTGCGACGCCGTGCCGAAGTACAGCGGCACAAACGCCAGCCAGATCACGCACGTCGTGTACATCGTGAAGCCTGGGGAAGTTACAAAGAGTTTTAAGCTTACCCTTATGTTAGGGAGCACATAAAGAGATAACTTGGGATTGGGATAAATATAGGGAGTAAAGGGAGGGAATACATAAGAGAGTACTAATTCCAGTCTATAAAATAGTAACTGAAGGAACGACCTCTGTGCGGTGGCTGTGCTAACCAAGTGAGTTTCCAGTAGGTACTTTGATTGTATATTTTAATGTTCAGCCCTAGTTAGATGAACAAATGTTTTTATTACAGGCTTTTGTAGGCTCCTATGAAACATCACATTAGTTGAATATCAAATCAATTTTAGATACAATAGCTAATGAGACACAGATAACAAACAAACAAACAGCTGACATCAATATTGATCATGATGAACCTAATTATACGGTATTTCGTCAATACGAATTGTACCAGCATTGCAGTATGATTTGCTTTGACGCCGGCTGTGAAAGCCCACAGATTGCATTGTGTTAACAACGGGGACTACAATAGATCCCCTATTATGTCAGTACGTCTGTTTATTGATGTTTGTTCTGCAGATTGTATGTAAGTAGGTATTAGACTGGTATTTCTCTTCTATTTAGAGTTGATCAGATGAGATAATGATAACTTAAACGTTTTAAGGGATCTGGGAGTCGGTACATTGGTGGCAATTTTCGCCTTACCAAAGCCGTGAGTTTTAAATACGTATTTAAGTTGTTTGCATATCTGAAATTAGCAAGTTTCATTCTGAAATTCTTAAAACTCTTGAAGATTTAAAAAAGTACTTTAAGATTTTTCTTTTTTTTTCAAGTTATCTAACTTGGTAATTTTAGAAATTCGGAACACAATTGAAGCAACTTTTGAGCTAATTTGATTATGATTTGTGCTTCAAAAACTTTTATACAAAATAGATATTAATTTTGTAATTCAGCCGTCCAAAGTATCGGGGCGGCTGAACGGCCCAGATTGAAAAGTTTCTATTGTGAATAAAATGGGAATGAATAGGATTATGCTTTGAATAAACTTTTGGGATACAATTATGAAAATAGTTCGAACCGAAAATTAGGTTTATTTCAAAGTACCTACGAAAACAGCCTGTTGGCAAAAATAAATTAGTCCTTGATCTATGATGTTCACGGTTGAATTATCAACAACTATAAATTACTCTCTTTTTTTATTTAATTTCGTTGTATATAATATTTTAAGCATCACACTTACCTATATGCTTGCTTTCATTGAAGGCTTCAGGAATCTTGCGCGTGAGCACAGCATACACGGTGCACACGAGGATCAGCACGATGGGATAGAAGAAGGCGATCATATAGGACGCGTCCACGTACGAGTCGCACACCAACATGTTGTCCTCTCGAGTGGGGTAGTGGAACATCGCCTTTGCGGGCGCCACTATCATCCATACTACTACTATCAGCACCTACATGAAGGAACTTTATGTAGAATAACTCTATATCTATATATCTTTATGTGTAATAACTTGATGTAGAAGAACGATTATGAAAACGAAGAATTTTGTGAAAGGGAAAGGTCAAAATTTTGTTCAAAATCGTTGTATCCTTTCCAACGGCTGTTACCGTTGTTAAATTCTATATCAGTGACCACATCTCGTAGATTAAAAAAACTTATAAGTATGCACTAGAATTAAGTTTGTAGACATGCCGTCCACTCTAGTTAAGAAGAAATACCTAATAGACAAAATTAGACAAGGTTTTATTCAGAATTACCTGTATAGATACAAGAGCAGCACAAATAGCCAGCTGAGAACTAGGGGAGATGAGGATAGGCCTCTTGGCGGAATGCTTGCTCGCGTTGAAGATCCGGGAGATGCGGTTGGTCTTCGTCAGCAGCGCTGCATACACCACGGTGAAACAAAAACCGGTGCCAAATCTGGGGGAAACAAGTCAGTTAAAGTTTTAGATACTTGGAAAATGGGTATGTGAGGTAGTTGCTTTTTCTAGTCCATCTTTGCAGTTACTTTACTTTAGTTTGGTATAAGAATCAAGTACCTACGTAGTTCTAATTCCAGATTGTGTGTGTGTGTGTGAAATAAATAATTGCAAGTGTTCGCATAATTCTTCGTTTTGTATACCTACTAAATATCAGGATTTTTTCATATTTCTTTGCTAACAACAAGTAATGAATTAGGGTTTTGCCATTACTGTCACTGTGCGGGAGCGAGTTTCCCAAAATTCCTAGTCTGATTTATAGTCCTAAATAACTCCCTAGTTATTCCAAATATTCCTCTAGAAGCCGTATTTACCTATTTGCCGAAACTTCCATCATTAGTGGCAGTCTAAATCATTCACTTTGTGAACAGACTAGCAGTCTACAAGTATAACTAGATCTTAACTTGGTAATACAGAGCTGTACGCAATCAGTTCGGAGTAGGTCGGGCAACATCGGTTATCTTCGGAAGTCCGAATAGGAAGCATGTCGGATGTCTAGATATGTGTGTTCGATCGTCTGTGTTGGGTATGAGCTGTAGTTTGATATTTAGTGGTTAGAAGATGTTACCTATATTTTAAATATCTATAAATATATACAGAAACCAAGGAATAAGCAATAAGCCAAAGATAAATTAATATTACCCCAATTATACTTTTCATAGATAACTACGGAATGGCATGAGGACATCTTTTCCCCACCCTAAGAAATTAGAGAAACCAAACTAGAGTAGTAGTAATAGATGGTTTTTATTATTGTTAAAATATTTGTTTACCTATTTAGTTAATGCGTAAAGGTCTAAAAATCACTTCGTCTTGTTAAAGTAATAGTTGATAATCACCTTCTATTTTCAGGCTTGAATAAATTAAATTAAAACTAAGTTTATATCAAGTTGCTAAAAGTCTGAACTGTTTCACTTAGTTTGATCAAAGTATTTGACTCTTTGATTTTGGAATTAATTGGCTCTTATTTAGATTATATTCGAATGGAGGATAAACTACTTTGGGTTAGTCCCCTCAATCTTGATAAAACTTAAAGATAAGCTTCGAAGTGAGAAAATTAAGTACAGTATAGGTATATTAATTTCTACAGAGATGAAAAAAGATCACAAGATTAACAAATTAAGCTTGCTATTTTCTCATAGTTTCTCTCTGGTGTTCGAATTCAACATTGTAAATAAAGTGGCTTAATACAATATATTATGATAATTCCCAATTTAATTATCAAGATCTTCCATTTCTAGGTCCTAGTTAGAAAATGCATCCTGATGCATTTTACTATCTTCTGAAGTAGTGTAAAGCCACAGACGTCAGTTCAAGGAATTTCAGTGCAAACAACGAAAGCTTCTATGTTTATTCACTTCCAAACAGTCTTTACAAATCCATTACAAAAATTCCAAGTGCAATAACATGATTCCTCAAAGGCGCAGAAATTTTACCATTTTTTAGAGGAAATTCATCTCTATTGTGTAGGGATAAGACCTAGTATGGTGTGGAGGATGTGGTGCGATGTTTCGAGAGCATGTTAAATATAAACAAGCACCTGCATTAACTTGGTAGTGATGGGAATGGAGAGTTTTCTGTTTTTGAAACTATTTAGGCGTTATGACTTGTGACCCAAGACAGCATAACTTACTACTGCGGATATGTATGATGTAAATTAATGGGCTTAAAGAGCAAGTAATATGGTCCAATTTTACACGTCCTGCGATTGCTGCATGTATAAAATATGTCTAATAATCGAGTCTAAACATATCACTTCCTTAAGATAATATATATTATAATATAGATTTCCTTAAATCTTACGTTTCCCTAATACACAAATTATCTCGACAATACTCGACAAACAAGAGCAGGTACAAACCACTCCACTCAAACACCTGCATTGAAATTGAAATTCGAAAAGCACTCGAACACACTCCTAAATCTCTGTCGACATCGAATAATATTCGGACAGAATTATTAGCTATCCCCTCACTAAAACGATTTGGTGCCAACGGCAGGCAATCGGTCGGCACTTGCCCCCGATTTCAGAACCTTCAGACTGTAATGTCTGACGTGAAATATTGTGTAAGGCTTAGATTTGGGAAAGGTACACTGTATTTTGTACGGAGAATTTGGTACGCTTTTGTAGAAAAGGGTATTGCGTATTGGTATTGTTGAGTGTGGGTTCAGATTTCTAGGAATAACAACAGGTTTTTGAAATTTAACCTATGTATTTTGGGGACCGGTTTTGCTCAAAATTATTTACAAATAACCGGACAGACATGAGACGTGGACCAGTAACGGAGTGAAACAGGCCAATGGTATTGAGGAAGAGCAATTTTCCATTACATACACAATACTCAGAAGGAATAATATGATTGATCTATTATAGCGTGGCAAATAAATCAATCATAATAAAAGAAAAACAATGGAAAGCCCATTTAAATAAATCGGAAAATATGTTTGTCAATAATTCGTCCAACAAAAGAAACTTCTAAAAACTGAGTTCTAGACATAAACTAGTCGTTCTGTGATAGTTTATAGTTTACATCTGGCATCCAAGCTGGTGGAATCGCGTCACAAATTCTCTCAGTATTTCGACTTCATACATATTTCAGGTAGCACGTGAACGGTAGGTAAGTTATGCACTGCCTTCCGTATGGTGAATTGGTTTGTTTGTTCAGTATTTTGAAACTACCTTCTGACTGTGGTTGCACCTGTGGCCCACGACAATTATTGGGCGCAGCCAAATAAGAAGCATTTCCTCGATGGACTACTTAACACTGTATTTTTTCGAATTGGACAAGTACCTAACTCCCAGTTTAGCGCTTACGTGCAGACTAACAAACGTACCTACAAACAAACTCTTCAGCTCTATAATAATATGAGTATAGCTTCAGCATTCGCAATGCTTTGCAAAGGAGATAGTGTACCATGAAAATTCAAGTAATTATGGAATTGAAAAGTTTTGGTAACTTCACTTATTTACCTAGTGTAAACAACAGCGTGGCCACAAGCCCAGCGATGATACATTTAATTAGTGAAACTAAATTCAACGTCATAGGTTATAATGGTACGATTCTGGTGATTAATGATACGAGTTATTTTGTAATTAACTCGCATAGCACCTTGCTTTTGACATGTAAATGTTCTATGATGATGATAAACGATGTCTGTCGTTTATGTTTAGGATCTGAAATGAGGTATGGGAGTAACAATGGGTGTTGTTCGAAGCAATTTCACCATGGTTTATTTGTATACCCCTATCCTTTGGCTAAAATTTAACATTGTTTGTTTATCACCAGTCCATCCTTTGCAAGGGTTCACGCTTGACCTAGTTGCATGACAATACACATGCTTTTGGCCTAAAAAATCCATTTCTAAACTTTGCCGTATTGTACGATCACATCATCATCATTATCAGCCTTTTTATCGTCCTACTGCTCAGCACAGGTCTTCTCTCACACAGAAAAAGATTGAGCATGAACGCTTGCTCAATGCGGGTCGCTGATTTCAATCTTTATAGTACTGTTATCCCCAAAACGTTTTCTTTTACTTTTAATTAGTCATTTGAACCCAAGATATTTAGAAAGCCTTGCTTAAAATTTAGATGCAACATAAAAATTGCATTGGTACCTGCCAGAGCTGGAATCTGACCTGCTCTCTGGTAACTGAGGGGCGACAATTTATTGTACGACTTAAAAGATCTTAAACCGCATCGATAAAAGTGCTGTTAAAGAAGCCTAGAAAAAAGAATTTCCCTTTTCTCCG